>NC_083743.1:3462653-3780361 GCF_033458585.1 Syngnathus typhle
AACACACACAAGGACTAGTCATAGATTGACAGAGAAGAGACGGAGGATCGAGATAATACCGCATCGGAAAAGGAGCAAATTAAGCGGCGTTACTGCGAAGGAATCTATGTAGGTCACGGTGCCCTGACTCAAGGTTGACAATCGCAGAGAAGGAGAGCTGAAGGAAGGATATTGAGCTGATGTTTATCTGCTTTATCTATTTACCATGAAGTCACAGTGGAAAAAAAGATGACGGTGGAATTCCAGCAAGTTGCTGAATTGTGGAGCACCAGTGCAATTGTTCCTGCTAAGTGTTTTCACAAGTGGTGCCTGACTGTTATGCCATCTGGAGGTCATGCTAGTAAATTGCACAAGTGGGGAGACTAATGACGTAAATACTGCATCTCTCCGTCTTCAGTTTACCGTAATTTTCGGACTATAAGTCGCTCCTGAGTATAAGTCGCCCCCCCACCCAAACTATGGGAAAAAAAACGCGACTTATAGTCCGAAAATTACGGTAGTTGTTTACAAAGCGCCAAAACACAACTAGTCATTCCAAGCTATTTTTTTTTTTAATTAATAAAGCAGCTGAATCACATTGCTTAATATTAAACCTTCGGTTCTTCCACACCGAATTGATCTAAGCATGCCTTGCTTGTTAGGGCGCTAGCTTATCCGGGATATATAAATGGAATGTTTGGTGAGCCTTCTTGGGCGCTGCTGTGTGTTGTCTCCATCCTTTTCTAGCCCAGCGGGAAACTTTTCCCCAGTTCACTTCATTTGGTCTCTCGTGCTCACGCCGCACGCCTCCCCTTCCTTCCTCTTCTGCCACTTTGGAAACAATCTGAAGCTGGTGAGAGGCCCGGCTGTGCGCGTCGCCATAGCAACGCAGTATTAATGGCGCCAACAAGCGTGACCTGAAGATTCCCTTCGAGGGCGTCAGGGAGAGGGACCAAGTGTGAAGCCACAGCTCAATTGATTCCTCAATTTTGCCCTCTAATTTGCCTTCCTCGCACTTGAACTGATTCATCTTTTTTTTCTTTGCCACGGCCAATTACAAGGCTCGATGGACACTTGATGGAGCAGGTTGGCCTCCCCTGTTTGGCAACCGGGAGAGGGTCTAATCTGACTCGCTAACACACACGCACATGCCTGCTTTCTATTCCGACTCTGACTGTGACTCCGCTGACCTCGTGAAGGGTTTCTATGGTTACGCTCATCCATAACCTTACACCCCTGAGTTTGTTGAAAAGTTGAAGAACATCTTCAACAAATACTCTGCTGGTCTCCACAAGCCTGACTCCCTTAATTGGTGAATATATTTGAGTGTTTGTAAAGTTATTATACAATTAGAATTTTTTTATTTTATTTTATTTATTATTTTATTTTTATTTATTCATCTTCTGAACCGCTTTTCTTCACTTTTTTTTTTTCCCCCTCATTCATTTTGTCCACCATAATTGTTCTCCAATATTGTCAAGTGTAATGGCAATTCCAATATTCGGTTTCATTTAGCTTTTTGTTTGATTTTTTTTTTTTTTCCTCGAAACCTTTTGACTATCATCCTTTATGTTTCGTGTGTTGTCAAGTGTCTTGGGGACCGTTTGAAAGGTGCCAGACAATACCATCCATCTACTGCCCCACTTCTCGTCATTAGGATCTGGCGTGAACTCCAACCAATCATGGTAGACATTTTGACGAGAGGTCCGTCGTGTATATTCAGCCTCTCCTTGTAAAACGTAAACTTTCAATTAATTGGAAGATGCAAATGGCTGTGAGAGTAGTGTGTCGGCAAATTGACACTTGAGGAACTTGTAAAGGTCGTTTTTCATGTTTCCCAGTTTCCGGTGACTCATTATCATATGGAGATGTGGCTTTTTTTGTCATCAAGATGATAAATTACCTTCTTACAAATGGCAATTAATGCCCCGGGGTCGTTTGTTGAGTGCGTCAAAGCCATTATTTTTTTTCCCCCAACTTCCTGTAAAAACAAATGAGTTATCTTTGTATATAATTTGAGAACTTTTTATGGTTAACATTTACGCAGCTCTTTTCCAAAATGAGGACGCAATGCAAGCATTTAGCGTATTTACAGCGGAGCCATTTCCGCCAATATTTCTGGCCTCAAAATTCTGGCCACTTTTCTCCGCGTCGGTTGCCATTACTCCTCCGCCTTCTGTTAAACTGGACGCCACGCTCCTAAAAGCAGAAGTCAAGTGGAATATGTTTTTGCGAGTTTAAATTTGCACAATGCAAAGAAGTCTTAAATGAGATGGAGCAATTCGCTGGGGAAACGAGATGGTAGGTTTGTTTGTGAGCCATTCCAAGATGAGACAAAATCAGTCATCACATCGGAGCCCGAGTTCCTTTTTTTGTTTTTTTTCCTCCATCGCAGTTATGAGCTATTAAATGAAAATCCCGTTAGTACTTTAAAAGGGAAGCCGAGGGTTCAAGTTGGAAAGTAAGCATCAGCGTTAGTTTTGCAAATAATTCAGTTTTCGATTTAAATATTGTTATTTATTCAGATTCAAAGGAAAGTCATTTTCGATCCAATTAAAAGTAACTTTGACGTCTTTTGTAATCCAATATCTGGAGATGGCGAGTTGTTTACTTTTATTAGCTGTCAGCGACAAGGATTGATTCAAATTGATGTGGTCAACTGTAATAAATAACTAGTAATAAATAATAATTCTGTTACTTATTTTGGCTTTCATGAGTAAACGGACGCCATTTGCATTTGGGAAATTGTGCCGTGATGTAACGCGAGTGGACTTGATAGTAGATATAGCAGCCTTGTTGAAAATAAGGCGCCGAACCCGTTGAAGATGATCGTCAAACGACAAAATCTGTGCAGTGTGTGCTTCGCATTGGACGGCAAGAAGACAGCAGTTGTTTGTCTTTGTTAAGTTGATACACTTGGACTGCTTTTATGTCTGCGGAAGTGTTTCGACTGTGTCTCTGAGTCACGTTTGTCCATTTCTCCTCAGAAACAAAGGCCGACTTGGAAGATCTAATGGCGGACATCAAGAAACTGGCCAACAAAGTGCGCTCCAAATTAAAGAGTGAGTTCAATCCTGCAATCAATCCATTTTTTCTGGATCCTTATAATATTGAATTGAAGAAATTTAAGAATTAAGACGTTTCTCATGGGTTGTTTGATGTGTTCCAGGCATTTTGCACACTATCGAGCAAGAAGAAAGTCAGAACAGGTCGTCGGCCGATTTGAGGATACGCAAGACACAGGTAAGATATACATATTGTGTGTGTGTGTGTGCGTGTGTGACATTTTGAAAGAAGACAAAACATAATCACCATAATTTTCACAATAATCTCACTGGTATTAAAAAACTCATTTCCAAGAGAACAAACCAAAATAGTATTTATATGATCATTTCTTTGAAATTTATAGTTATGGTCTGTATTACCGTAATTTTCGGACTATAAATCGCGTTTTTTTTCATAGTTTGGGTGGGGGGGGCGACTTATACTCAGGAGCGACTTATATACATATATATGTTTTTTTTCACGTTTTTGGGCATTTTATGGCTGGTGCGATTTATACTCCGGTGCGATTTATAGTCCGAAAATTACGGTATTTATCCTATTTGAAAAAAAAACATCAATAATATGTCCCTCTGTGTGGTCCTAGCACTCAACATTGTCACGCAAGTTTGTGGAGGTGATGTCCGAGTACAACGCCACCCAGTCGGACTACAGGGAGCGCTGCAAGGGTCGCATTCAGAGGCAGCTGGAGATCAGTGAGTAGAGACCGGCCGCGGCCGACAAATATTTCTCACCTCGCTCCACCGTGATGAAGGTTTTCGATGATATATATAGTTCATGCTGAGAAGCCCACCCCACCCCCTCACACCTAACAGAGAGGTAAACATTTGTCTCGTGCCATCTGCCAATATGGAGCAGCCAGGTTCAAATGTGTGAGCGCCACCTGTTATCTCGCAAAGACGGCACGTTGTCAAACAAGGCAGACGGAATGATTAAACGGTGGAGTAAGACGAAGGCTGATCCCATTCTCCTTTCCTCCCCTTAAGCGCCGACGGATCCTTTTGATTTGATTTGTCAGCTTGGGGAGCCGCGAGGGATCTTGGTTGAGCTCACCTGTCGCAAGGGAAGGGATTAGACATGGACGCAGAATAGAAACCTCAGGGGAGATTTAAGAATTACCGTATTTTCCGGACCATAAGGCGCACCGGACTATAAGGCGCACCTTCAATGAATGGCCCATTTTAAAACTTTGTCCTTATATAAGGCGCATCGGACTATAAGGCGCACCATTAATGCATCATGTCAGATTTTTAATCCAAATCAAATCATTCTCCATTTTCTCTTTTTTATTCCAACTTCAGATGCAACAAATTACTTTATAATCACAAAATAATGATCCATAGTCTTTTTGATTCATGATTCATAGTCTTCAGTGGGCCACTTATGATTGATTTCATGACACAATGCTTTGGGCCAGTTTAAATTTAGGAATTTGGTCCATATATAAGGCGCACTGGACTATAAGGCGCACTGCAGGCTTTTGAGAAAATTTTAGGTTTTTAGGTGCGCCTTATAGTCCGGAAAATACGGTACCTAAAAAAACAAAAAAACTATTTTCTTCAGAATAAAAGAGTAAGATGGTAAACCCACCACGTTCCGCTATAGTACAAATTCCGAAGCACGGATTTTCGGCAATGAGGTCTACTGAATGAGGCAGCGAAGGTCCCCAACTCCTGTAAACTCCAGTAATAGTCCTTTCAGCAGAGCTCTGTCAAGTTGAATAAGCTTGATGCTAAAAGAAAATGAAAATCGCCATAAACTGGCTAGAAAATAGCATGCGTGTACTTTGTAAGAGTTTCACAAGGCTTTACCGACATATATTTGAAAAGAAGCAGTGCATCGACACGTGGAGATAATACAGGTATGAAATGCATGAATAATATATCGACGATAACTGATGGAGCCAGTCCTGCGAGGCTCGACATTTGGCTGGAGAGGCTTTGAGTCGCCATGGTAACAAATAACCGCCTCCCTCAGAGCCTTCGCGGGGATATGAGAGTAATGGAGAGTGGACATGGCCTGGTGGGAGTAAGTGTGTGTGTCTGTGCGTGCATTTGTGTGTTGGGAGCAATTTTATTTTTGGTTAACCCCGCTGAATGACGTGACAAAGATTAAAGGTGAGGAAGCGGGTTATGGATACGAGATGAGGGATCACGTTATAAAGGTTGTGTGCAAGTGTGTGTCATTGTTGCGATTGGTCATGACTCACTTGCGCCGTCCTTCAACTCAAGCTGTGACTCGCCTGATGTGGAAATGGCAATGACATGCAAGATTTATTGCCGCCTCAAAAAAGTTTATTAAGAATAAAATGCCACTGGTGATGATGCTGACTGGTAGCCAATTGCTTTCTCACAATAGAGCCCAGGAGAACACCTGAATGTAGCTGAGCTAAGCGCTATCCTGACTTAGAAAGGAGGACACGTCTGCTGAGGGCCGTCAAGGACCTCACTGATGATGCGTTTGATGACACTCTGTAATTGTCAAATGTTTCCCAAGAATGAACAAGATACAACTAACTTTATTTGTATAGCAACTTTTTAAAGTGAGGTTAGAATAAAAAAAGTGCTTCAATTTGTTTCTTGACGCTACAAGTTGGAGTTTACTGTAAAATGAAACATGAAATCTCCCCAAGCTTAATGTTAAGACTCAATGAAAACAAATCTAGACTGGCTAACAAAACTAGCATTGATGTTTGAGTAGTTGAGAAATGAATGTTACTTATGTGGATCAACACAAGGAGACAGACATATTACTCACAGGAATATATTCTTTATTTGGAAAAAAATCCGGACAAATATTACTACAGTTTACAAAGCAGTATATTCTTTATTTGGAAGAAGAAAAAAAAACGGACAAATATTACTAGAATTTACAAAGCAGTTGTGATTGGCTCCGAATGTCCAGTGCTGTAAATATCTGCGTTATACCGCCCTCTAGTGGCCGATACGTGCACACCCAAAGGAATTTAAGAGAATTCGATTGATGGCATTTGAAAAGATGAGTTCACTTTACCTTTATTTTGAGACTTCTCTATATTCTCTTAAAATGTCTTGTTAAAGTTTCCACTCCACTTTCACAGTGACGACCGGACGCTGACGCAGAAGCGTCGCTATCAGCAGCAAATGCTTCAAGTTGTTCTTTTGCGCGGCTCCTGCGGATATGTCTGCCCTGAATTCCGACACCAATTATTTTTAAATCACAGGATTGGCTATTAAAAAGTAGTCCAGACAGATGGCTAGAGAGCAAATGGAGAGACTCACACATTTCCTGTTAATTGAATTGAATGATGTGGAGGAATTAATCATCATTACACAGACAGAGAAGTGAAATCCAAATGGAGTTTGAGCAGAAAATAACTTTTCAGGTTTGTTCGCCTCTTTCACTGTGTTTTTTGTGTTTCCTAGCTGGAAGAAATACAACCAATGAGGAGCTGGAAAGCATGCTGGAAAGTGACAATCCTGCTATCTTCACGTCGGGGGTGAGTCATGCAACCCAAATTAAAGGCGGTCAAGTGAGGTCCTGACCTCAACAATTTTTTTTTTTTTTTTTTTTTTTTAAAGATCATCATGGACAACATCACCCAGCAGGCCATGAACGAGATCGAGACACGGCACAACGAGATCATCAAACTAGAAAACAGCATCCGAGAACTGCACGACATGTTCATGGACATGGCCATGTTGGTGGAGAGCCAGGTGCGAACGTGTCGCATGTTCTCGTCTTCAGTGTCAAACTCACCAATACGTGCGGGGGCGCTAAAGTTTTCTCCAATTTGCTTTCAATTTAATTATTGAACTTATGAACTAACCCTCCTGTCATGAAATACTTCACAATAGTTCTCTCCCTCCCTTTACTGTAAACATTGTCTGTTTCTATCCCTTTTTTTTTCTTTCACTTTGTCTCCACATCATTGGCACAAAGCGCTAGAGAACGCTGCAGCCAGCTAACGCACAAAGGTAATTGACTTCTTTTTCTTCTCTACACTTGGCGGAATCATTGTCCCTGTCAATGCAAACATTTGTTCATTCCACCTGTTGCTTGGAATAATTGAATAGTGACTCAAATATAAATGCAGTATTGTCCCTTTGTTTTTGCTTATTTGTTACAACGTTATGTGATGGCTCACGTTCGATACACAAAATATAAGGGAAGCTCTCAGAACGGAAACTTTTTTTTTCCTTCACAGTGTCTCGAAGTCACTCTGTTATTTACGGCTGTTTTTGTCACGCAGGGCGAGCTGGTGAACAACATTGAGCGCAGTGTGTGGGAGGCACGCAACTACGTGGAGCAAGCAAAAGACACCATCCCCAAATGCAAGAAGTTTAAAAAGACCAGCAGGCGGGTGAGAAAAAATCCTCACATCCAGAAACTAACTTTACCCTTTTCTTCCCTCTCTCCTCCCCCATTCTGCACACATCCGCTCCCCTCTTTCCTCCCCCCGCCGACCCTCTGCCAGGGAGAGATGATAGACCGCATTGAATACAATGTGGAGCACTCGGTAGACTATGTGGAAAGGGCCGTTTCCGACACAAAGAAGGCGGTTAAATACCAGAGTAAAGCCCGGAGGGTGAGTGGCGAGCGCCCGGCCGACGTGACGATGATGTGGCGTGCGTGGTTGTTGTCGTGTGCATGCGCCGTAGTTCACGCTCTGCATGTTGAGCATGTGTGTCGAGCTATGGCAGCTTTACACCCGTCGGACACGTCATTAGGGACCCACGTGGACTTGTACAAACGCGGGGGAGGACATGCAAAGTCAACACAGGAAGGTGCCTGCTGATTGGTTGTTTTCCCTCGGGTGCTGTGGTTTCTTAAGAAACAAAAAAAACTCCCCCCTTTTACAGGTGCAATTTACTTTTAATGATATTTGCCCTCATCTTGGGTCAAAAAAAACCAAAAACTAATTATCCAGCTGCTAATTTGCAAGGTGGCCCATCATTTGACCTCACCTGTCACGCTATCCTTCTATATTTGCTCTGAAACATTGCTGACACGCCGTTTCCCCCTATCTGCCCCGCCCCATTCTTCCCCAACACAGAAGATCCTCCTCATAGGAGGCTGTATCGCTGCTTGCTTGAGCGTCCTCATAATTTCTCTGGCGGTTGGCCTCAGTTAGGACACGAGAAGACTCGCGCAACATTCCAGCCCACGTGACCAACGTAACGAGGGCCCTTTGTGCTGTACCCAAGCTTTAAATCAGTGCTTCTCAATTATTTTCTGTTACGCCCCCCCCCCCTAGCAAGAAGAAAACTATTCGCGCCCCCCCTCCCCACCGTGACTATCCCAACTTGTCTTGTAAGTCGTAAAATGTTGCACTGTCGCAAACGTGACAGAAGTAACAATGAGAGCGCCACTGCCCCCTGCTGTAGTAAAGGCGCAATTACACTTTATTCTAGTACTGCGCGCCCCACTATTTGAGAAGCACTGCTTTAAATGGACTTTGTGCTGCTTGCACAATGAATTACCCTTAGATGTTAACCAACGTTTAAAAGATAACACAATTCCCACTGCGTGATTCGCAGGCCTACAACAAACCTGTAACACGCGTGACTCCTGCAGAGCTTTTGCATGTTGCATGACCCAACTTTCTAGAGAACACATTTTTTATGTGGAAAATTCTTTGCATGGATTTTATACTGTAAACACTCCAGCAATACATGCAAATAATCACAGATTTTTTGTTTTTGTTTTATTGTACTTTTAATTTATGGTATGAGCAAAAGTATGGGGACGCTGCTTCATCAAGATTAACATCTGTGCAAAACCTTTCCACACTTGGCCACCAGGTGGCAGCCTAAGACACACAGGCTGGTGGGATAATAGTCATGGACAACGTATGACGTGAATCGAAGTCCCAATACTTTTGCATCTGCGCAGTAGACTAGCACTTGTGTTTGCTTATTAAATGTTCTAACATGTTGTCATTTGCTCCCTACTCGCTGCCCCGGATGGCTGATGCTCTTCTTTTGTCTTCTTTTCTTGGTTAAATAGAAGAAAATAATGATTATTATATGCTGTGTGATTCTGGGAATCATCATTGCGTCTGCCGTGGGAGGCACGCTGGCCTAAACATCTACAAACACACGCACGGCAAAAAAACACACACGTTCTCATTTGCCATGAATGCAAAGGTATTACGCAATGTTGGCACACGACGGCGACATATTTTGGCATGAGTTTTGTATTTTGTAAAATTTCAAAATATGTGGTGCTCCAAATGTTTTGAGTGTTGTCAACGATATGATGCCGAACCCAAGCGAATTCTTGCTGTGGAAAAAGTTACAAAATGTACCACTCTATACATTCCAAGTATAACAATAATACTGACTTGTCTGTTTTGTGTGTGGGCAAATGCGAGTATTCTAAAATAACCCCCCCCCCCTAAAGCCACATTTATTGACCGTTTTTCATTGACATTTTATCCAACGTAGGATAGCGTTTCGAGCGGTGACGTCACGCTTCCCACAATGCACCGTGGCAAATGTAAACAACGCCATTTTAATTAAAAAAAATAAAATTGGCACTAATTTCGGATCGAACCCTGCACATCTGTACTGTGAAGCGGACGTGCTAATCAGTTCCCCAACAATATATTAGTCTCAAAAAATATTTAAATATCGAAAATGTACAACTTTAATCTCTACAATATAACTTGACACGAAGTATTTGAATCTTTTTGTTTTCCAGACGACAACTTTATTCTCTTCACATTCATACTCTATGATAATGTCTGACTTTCTCATAGATACATTACCGTTTTTTTCCATGTATAATGCGCAAAATTTAACAAATTTTTTGTCCTAAAATCTGGGGTGCGCATTATACATGGGTACAAAAAAAAGACTTTTTTTCTTTTCTTTTTTTTTAATCCGCATATGATACGGAGGCCGCCATTACAGATGCGCTTTCTTCTTTGCTGTTCACTTCAAACACGCTCCATACAAACACAGTGCTCTCGTATCAGACGCTTGCTCGATCACCTGCTCGTTTGCCGTCACAATGTACCCTACACAAATCTGAAACATTTCTTCGCTATCAAGTTTGCTAGCGCATGCGCAGTGATACTGACCGGCAGAATAACATCCGGTTGTTCCCAAAGATGATCTTTTTTCTGAAATAATTTTACGTTTACGGACTTAAGTAGGAGTCAAAATTTGGGTGCGTATTATACATGGGTACAGGCTTTTTTCCAGCATCGACATGCCATTTTTAGGGTGCGTATTATACATGGAAAACAACGGTACTTTATTCTCATGTGGTCATAATTGACGGTCATAATTTTAACCTTCAAGTTTTTTTTTTTTTTTACTTTTCTGGGTGGCCCGAACCCTCCTTTGTACTTCCTCTCCCTCCCTTGCAAAACAACAACGGCAAAAATCCTGCATGGTTAAGTTTGTCTTGCAAAAAGATCTGAGAGGCAAAAATGCTCCTGCGCTTTATTTTTGTTTTGACGATCTTAGACTGTGTTTGTTCAAGTGGTGAGTACCTGAGCGCATGTGGAAATAGCACCGTGTTGTTTTGTCAAGACATGTTGACTGCAAGGGATGAAAGGATTGCTTGTCACCTTGTTTTGTGCTGTGGAAGCGTCTTAACACTGCCAGTATGTTCAAAAAACAAAATGTCCGCCCTGGTCAAGCTGTTTGATGACCCAATTTCTTGTGTGTGAGTGTGTCTTTTGATAACCCTCAAGCTTTAAACGTCCATTATGTTGGTTCGAACTCGAAGATGTCAGCTTGAAAAAAAAAAAAGTCATCGACCGTGTTACCATGTTGCCTCCGCGACCTGCTGCCTTTGTGTTGTGTCGTGATGACATGTTTTTGTTTTTCAAGTAAAGCTTGTCTGGAAAAGGAAACAGACTGCTTGTGTTTCTCTCTACCCATCATTTGCGATACTCCATAGGCAGATTGAGAGAGTCGCCAGCCAAACCTATCACATTTTAACATTCTAACTCATTATCTATAAGTTATTATTATCCATCCATCCATCCATCCATCTTCTTCCGCTTATCCGGGGTCGGGTCGCGGGGGCAGCAGCTTCAGGAGGGACTCCCAGACTTCCCTCTCCCCAGCCACGTCATCTAGCTCATCCCGGGGGATCCCAAGGCGTTCCCAGGCCAGCTGAGAGACATAGTCTCTCCAGCGCGTCCTGGGTCGTCCCCGGGGTCTCCTACCGGTGGGACATGCCCGGAACACCTCCCCAGGGAGGCGTCCAGGAGGCATCCTGATGATATGCCCGAGCCACCTCATCTGGCTCCTCTCTACGTGGAGGAGCAGCGGCTCTACTCCGAGTCTCTCCCGGATGACCGAACTTCTCACCCTATCTCTAAGGGAGAGCCCGGACATCCTGCGGAGAAAACTCATTTCGGCCGCTTGTATCCGGGATCTCGTTCTTTCAGTCACGACCCATAGCTCGTGACCATAGGTGAGGGTAGGAGCGTAAATCGACCGGTAAATTGAGAGCTTTGCCTTTTGGCTCAGCTCTCTCTTTACCACGACGGACCGGTACAAAGTCCGCATTACTGCCGACGCTGCACCGATCCGCCTGTCGATCTCGCGCTCCATCCTCCCCTCACTCGTGAACAAGACCCCAAGATACTTAAACTCCTCCACTTGGGGCAGGATCTCATCCCCGATCCGGAGAGGGCATTCCACCCTTTTCCGATCGAGGACCATGGACTCGGATTTGGAGGTGCTGACCCTCATCCCGACCGCTTCACACTCGGCTGCGAACCGCTCCAGTGAGAGCTGGAGATCACGGCCTGAAGAAGCCAACAGCACCACGTCGTCTGCAAAAAGCAGAGACGCGATGCTGAGGTCCCCAAACCGGACACCCTCAACGCCTCGGCTGCGCCTAGAAATTCTGTCCATAAAAACTATGAACAGAATCGGTGACAAAGGGCAGCCTTGGCGGAGTCCAACCCTCACTGAGAACGAATCCGACTTACTGCCGGAAATGCGGACCAAACTCTGGCATCGATGATACAGGGACCGAACCGCCCTTATCAGTTGGCTCGGTACCCCGTACTCCCGAAGCACCCCCCAGAGAACCTCCCGAGGGACACGGTCGAACGCCTTCTCCAAGTCCACAAAACACATGTGGACTGGTTGGGCGAACTCCCATGCACCCTCGAGGATCCTGCTGAGGGTGAAGAGCTGGTCCACTGTTCCACGGCCAGGACGAAAGCCACACTGTTCCTCCTGAATCCGAGGTTCGACCTCCCGACGGACCCTCCTCTCCAGCACCCCTGAATAGACCTTCCCAGGGAGGCTGAGGAGTGTAATTCCCCTGTAATTGGAACACACCCTCCGGTCCCCCTTCTTAAAGAGGGGAACCACCACCCCAGTCTGCCAATCCAGAGGCACTGTCCCCGATGTCCACGCGATGCTGTAGAGACGTGTCAGCCATGACAGCCCCACAACATCCAGAGCCCTTAAGAAATCCGGGCGGATCTCATCAACCCCCGGGGCCTTGCCACCGAGGAGTTTTTTAACTACCTCAGTGACTTCAACCCCAGAGATTGGAGAGTCCGCCTCAGAGTCCCCATGCCCTGCCTCCACAATGGAAGGCGTGTCGGTGGAATTGAGGAGGTCTTCGAAGTATTCTCCCCACCGACACACGACGTCCCTAGTCGAGGTCAGCAGCACGCCATCTCCACTGTAAACAGTGTTGACGTTGCACTGCTTCCCCCTCCTGAGACGCCGGATGGTGGACCAGAATTTCCTCGAAGCCGTCCGGAAGTCATTCTCCATGGCCTCGCCAAACTCCTCCCACGCCCGGGTTTTTGCCTCAGCAACCGCCGAAGCCGCGTTCCGCTTGGCCATCCGGTACCTGTCAGCTGCCTCGGGAGTCCCGCAGGCCAAAACGGCCCGATAGGACTCCTTCTTCAGCTTGACGGCATCCCTTACCGCCGGTGTCCACCAGCGGGTTCGGGGATTGCCGCCACGACAGGCACCAATGACCTTACGGCCGCAGCTCCGGTCGGCCGCCTCAACAATGGAGGCGCGGAACAAGGTCCACTCGGACTCAATGTCCCCCGCCTCCCCCGGGACCTGGGAAAAGTTCTGCCGGAGGTGGGAGTTGAAGCTCTTCCTGACAGGGGATTCCGCCAGACGTTCCCAGCAGACCCTCACAGAACGTTTGGGTCTGCCAGGTCGGACCGGCATCTTCCCCCACCATCGGAGCCAACCCACCACCAGGTGGTGATCAGTTGACAGCTCCGCCCCTCTCTTCGCCCGAGTGTCCAAAACATGCGGCCGCAAATCCGATGACACGACTACAAAGTCGATCATCGAACTGCGGCCTAGGGTGTCCTGGTGCCAAGTGCACACATGGACACCCTTATGTTTGAACATGGTGTTCATTATAGAAAATCCGTGTCGAGCACAGAATTCCAATAATAGAACACCGCTCGGGTTCAGATCGGGGGGGCCGTTCCTCCCAATCACGCCCTTCCAGGTCTCACTGTCATTGCCCACGTGAGCATTGAAGTCACCCAGTAGAACGATGGAGTCCCCAGAAGGAGCGCTCTCCAGCACCTCCTCCAGGGACTCCAAAAAGGGTGGGTACTCTGAACTGCCGTTTGGTGCATAGACACAAACAACAGTCAGGACCCGTCCCCCCACCCGAAGGCGGAGGGAGGCTACCCTCTCGTTCACCGGGGTGAACCCCAATGTGCAGGCGCCCAGCCGGGGGGCAATAAGTATACCCACACCTGCTCGACGCCTCTCACTGTGGGCAACTCCAGAGTGGAAGAGAGTCCAGCCCCTCTCGAGAGGGCTTGAACCGGAACCCAAACTGTGCGTGGAGGCAAGTCCGACTATATCTAGTCGGAACTTTTCTGCCTCGCACACCAGCTCGGGCTCCTTTCCAGCCAGAGAGGTGACATTCCATGTCCCAAGAGCCAGCTTCTGCAGCCGGGGATCAGACCGCCAAGGTCCCTGCCTTTGGCCGCCGCCCAGCTCGCACTGCACCCGACCCCTTTGGCCCCTCCCACAGGTGGTGAGCCCATGGGAAGGGGGACCCACATTTCCTTTTCGGGCTTTGCCCGGCCGGGCCCCATGGGCGCAGGCCCGGCCACCAGACGCTCGCCTTCGAGCCCCGCCTCCAGGCCTGGCTCCAGAGGGGGGCCCCGGTGACCCGCGTCCGGGCGAGGGAAATCTGTTTCCATATCTCTTCTTCATCATAAGGGGCTTTTTGAGCCGTGCTTTGTCTGGCCCCTCACCTAGGACCCGTTTGCCATGGGTGACCCTACCAGGAGCATGAAGCCCCAGACAACATGGCTCCTAGGATCATAGGGGCACGCAAACCCCTCCACCACGATAAGGTGACGACTCATGGAGGGGAAGTTATTATTAATGTAGCAAATTATAGCCCAATGCGCAGAAACTTTCACACAGACAAAAAAAAATCATTTTTCGACTTTGTCAGTCTTTTTTATTACAATTTCCTGTTTGCACAGCACTTTGGAGAAAACCACTTTGTGCAGTTGCTTTGCACGTTGTTAGGTTTTTACAGACAGAGTGAATAAATGTTAAGAGAAAAGCATCAACGGACAAACCACAAGTGAGGCAGAATATTGAGTCGTAGCTTGCGCAAGGAGTGCAGTACAGACAACTTACAACGTCCGAGCTACACTAAAGTCTGTCTGCATCCTCGCTCTCTTTATTTGGGGATTGCCCTAATCACATGTGTAGCAGAAGCCAAATAAGGGAAAGGGGGAAGCGCAAAGGCTTCTGCTTTGGTAAGCGTAGAAAACTTCTGGTAAGTGTAGATTACTGCAAACGATATACTAATATGGCGATATAGGAAAGAGCATACAGAGTTCAGCAAGTTCAATGGGTTCAAGCAATCATATCAGCAGGGACCAGGGGCGCTTCTAGCGCTCCATCTCTTGAGGGTGTGAGGTGCTGAGTCAGCCACTTGACGAAGATTGACACAATGCCATTGCAGGGTGTTCTTTTCTCTGCAGCTGCATCTCGCTGACCGAGATAAGACCTCACACCCAGGCTGATGTGGTTTTCTGTGGTGAACATAAGAACAGCAAAGCAGAACAACAAACGCACGTCCGCACCAATGTAACGGCTATCGTTTACTGTAATATGATAATATAGAAACTAAAAGAGAACGCATGATAACATATATATACATTTTTCCAACACACGTTTCCTTTCTTTCCGGTTCATCATGTGCTTGCATAAGTACACCCACCACTGAAGATTATATTGATGTGATTATATTAAGTCTAACGTAGCCTTTAATAAAATATGTTTGCAAACTGCCGAAAGCACATTTCCCTTTACTTCCTAGCTACATATAAAGTTGTTAATATTACTGCCGCAATCTGACAGTGATATGTTCCTCAGAAATGTGGTGTCAAATGCCAGGAAAGAGGTAGAAGGCCTTTGTCATAGACCATCTGTCTTTAACTGGCATCTGTTTTGCTGTCACAAACTCCTCTCTTTCAAAGCATCGCATGATCTAAGGGGTTGAAACACAACATCATGAGATTAAAGATACAGCCCCCCCCCCCAAAAAATAAGACATAAGTCACCACTCCATATCCTAAACATTTAGACGAGCGTTGTGTAAAACTTACCATCCTGAAAAGTTCGTGAAGCTCTTTCTCACAAGCGTGGGTGTTTACAATTCCAACAAAAAACCGAATTAGCAAAGAGCCTTTCACATTGTCTCGGTATGCCTTGGTATCTGAGGAGGTGGGGAAAAAAAAAAAGTTTGTTGACTAGCAAATGATTCGAGCGAAGGCGGGTCAAAAAGTCACAATCTCGTTTCCTCCAATACAGTTCAGCTCCGATTCAGAATGTTTTATCCTTGTGACTTAATGACCTTCCTCAATCAAGTCGCATGGACAAAAAAGGTAGGCGGAGATGCACTGACCAGGTGTGCAAGAGAGAAGAGGGGCGAAATCTTTCTCTATGTGGACAGATTGAGAGCCACCGGCACCAGCAGACGAGAGTGGACCCGGATCATCGCCCAAGGCCACCGCCCCGGGCTCGTCTGAAACAGACAACATGGTCCGGGTGACGACATTACAAAATGCGTCTTCAATCTGAGCGCCGTTGCGTTCACTCACTTCCTCGACAGGCTTGGATGATGATGATCTTGGGTTTGTCGATCAGCGCCCTGCAGTTCTTTGAGTTCAGATGTTTGTAAATATTATCGATGGGAAAGACATCCGACTTTTCGGTGTTGTTCCAGTTGACGCCGAGGATCGATCCCAATATCCCGTGAGACATGATGACCACAAACACGCTGTCTGTGTCTTTGAGTTTGGAATGTTTGGAGAAGTCGAAGACGGCCGTGTCCATTTCCTGCCAGAACCAACGCTGGTCGGTAAGAAACTCTGAATGGTTTTGGAAACTTTCAAAAAAAGTGTTTGTTACCTGTCCTGTGAGGTTGGTGTGTTTAACCACCTCGTATCCTAAATCCTCCAACAGCCTTTGCATGTTCCGCTCATCTACCTCAGCACCAGGTCTGTCAAAATCCGTGTCCTCAAATTTGATATTGGTGATAAGCAGAGCCACGCGGCTCCGTACGGACTCTTTAGTCACAGGATAGATCTAAAATAATATGCAAGTTTGAACAAGTTAGCGTGTGGAAGCATACCACAAATGCTCTGCATAACAAAAACATTATTTTTTATTTTACAAAATGAAATTTCCTCCAAAAATGCTGATAGAGATTCTGGTTTGCTATGTGGGATGCTAAAAAAAAAAAAATCAGTAAAATATCCTAGTAAATGATGTTGCCAAGGAAACCGTCCATCCTTAAATTCTTAGTTCAAAAACCAAGACTCTTAAAGACAACATTTCTCTATGAAAGTATACATCACATTAGTGTGGAGAAAATACCTCTGAGTCATTCTTTTTGGAATTCCAAAAGGAGTTTTTGCAAAGGTTGAGATTGGTTGACCACCAATTCGCCTTGGGGGTAGCTGGAGACAACAAAAGATGCAAAAAAATTAAAAGTCAAATGCAACTTGTCTTTTTCTATTGAGGAGATGCTGTGAAACTCGTTATCTCACCATGGGGAGGCCCGGGCAGTCCCAAATTTTCGAAGAGCAGTGGGTCTCTCTTTTTAAGGGAAGTTATGATAAACCAGCTTGCCTTATCACCTTTTTTCCTCACTGAGTCAATGAGGGCACGAGCTTTATCTGCTCTGCCGCCTTTCCCTTCCAAGATATTCTCGTGCTCTCCGTCATTCAAGGCGTTAACATCCAAAAGGTCGTCCACAAGTTGTTGGATTATTTTCAAGGACACGCTTTCAATAAACAGCGTTCTCACGCTCTTTAGTTCTCCTGTAAGAAGCACAAAACAGTATCACAGAGGGCAATGTAGTTTTATTTGCACAAAAGAACGAACGAACAAATCCAATTGAAACCACTTGTGGCTACAGAAAACAAACTTTCAAATATTTTTATTTTGTATACATTGTTTTATTTTACAAGTGATCAGCACCTTTATTTTTAGATTGAAGTTTTATTTTTTCAAGTACGAGTTTTGTTTTTTCAAGGACAAAACCTTTGACCCCAATCTACCACATAAAAGTTAGTGTGGCAAAAATCAAATGCAAGCTATATTTCAAGTACGTCAAGTTGGTTTTAGAACAAAAATGTTCAGTGACAGCATAGTTGAAACACGATATTCACTCATCATAAACAACAGTTCGCACCCTCAATGTCAGTTATTAATGATTTAAAATGAATAACCTCATCCCGGAAGCCCACGCCAATAAATTAAGCGCGCTCTGCTTTTACTCAAATTAAAGTTGAATCAAAATTAATCGACTTCATCGATTTTATTCTATTTTTCCGTCTGCCCGAACGAAAGTTTTGCAAAAGTGAAAATAAAATAAAAAAAGTTCTTCTGGAAAGAATTACGAAAAGATTTTAAAAAATTAAAAGCTCACCAGCCATCTCTAGTGTCCCTCGAGGCAAAGTAGTGCTTGAAAGAAAAGGTAAGAGTTAGCAAGAGTTTGTTCTGTTGTCTTTGCCCCTGCTGTGCTGAACGAGTCTTTACCTTCCAATGTGCGTGAAAGTGTTATTACACTCTTATAAAAGCATGGGTTGGTTCAGAGGCGTAGCCAACCCGGGGCGAGCCGGGGCGGCGCCCCGGTTAGGACTCCCTGCCCCCTGGTTGAAAAAAATCGAGCTTTTTCGATTCTTCATTTTCATGCCGTTTTTTTCTTTCCGTTTTGCGCGAATGTGCTTGCGCTATTCTATGTTCGCAATGTTATCCATTCACCGTTTGCCTCCCGGACCCGGATGTTGTTTTAGCAATCAGCGAACGGCGTGGGTGATGTTCGATTTTTTTTCCTGTGGGCGCGCGCCCCTCCTGGAAAAATTCCTGGCTACGTAAAAACTACAAAACATTCTAAAGTTTTTTTTTTATTATTATTGTATACACAGCAATACAGAGGATACTCAAAAATACGTACACATTTAGTCAGGAATTGTTAAGGTTCGGAATTTTGGGGGTATAGTATAAAAGGAATAGCAGTGAATGGTAAATGGTCTTTCACTATATACGCACTTTTCCGGTTGGACTGGTCCATTGAACCATCTTTTCTTTGGAATCCAAAGTGCTTCCAAAGAATGACTTGAAGCCTAAAGGGAAGCCAATTTCCTTGTCTTTTTGGACACTAGCCATAGCACCAGCCCAGGAGCCGCGTACTACAAACTACTACAAAACATTCTAAAGTTTTTTTTTTTTTTTATTGTATACACAGCAATACAGAGGATACTCAAAAATACGTACACATTTAGTCAGGAATTGTTAAGGTTCGGAATTTTTGGGGTATAGTATGAAAGGAATAGCAGTGAACGGTAAATGGTCTTTCACTATATACGCACTTTTCCGGTTGGACTGGTCCGTTGAGCCATCTTTTCTTTGGAATCCAAAGTGCTTCCAAAGAATGACTTGAAGCCTAAAGGGGAGCCAATTTCCTTGTCTTTTTGGACACTAGCCATAGCACCAGCCCAGGAGCCGCGTACTAGTTGTCGACTCCCCTTTCACGTGCCTGCTCTGCTCACAACACAACAACGCCGCCCACTGCTCCCGGAAAGAGGAAGCAAGCAACAATGAACTGGATTTCAAAATAAAGTCGCGTCTAATGTCCGAGGTCAAACACGGCGATATAAATCGATGTTTACGTTTAGCATCGATGCCAATAAATCGTAGACCATTATATCGATTAATCGATGTGTATCGATGAATCGTTACACCCCTAGTAAACAACGCCATTTTGATTTAAAAAAAAAAATGGCACTAATTTCGGATCGAACCTTGCACATCTGTACTGGGAAGCGGACGTGCTAATTAGTTTCCCACCAATATATTAGTCTCCAAAAAATTCTTTAAATATCGAAAATATACAACTTCAATCTCGACAATATAACTTTACACTAAGTATTTGAATCTTTTTGTTTTCCAGAGGACAACTTTGTTCTCTTCACATTAATACTCTATGATAATGTCTGACTTTTTCATAGATACATTACTTTATTCTCATGTGGTCATAATTGACGGTCATAATTTTAACCTTCAAGTTTTTCTTTTTTTACTTTTCTGGGTGGCCCGAACCCTCCTTTGTACTTCCTCTCCCTCCCTTGCAAAACAACGACGGCAAAATCCTGCATGGTTAAGTTTGGTCTGTCTTGCAAAAAGATCTGAGTGGCAAAAATGCTCCTGCGCTTTATTTTTGTTTTGACGATCTTAGACTGTGTTTGTTCAAGTGGTGAGTACCTGAGCGCATGTGGAAATAGCAGCGTGTTGTTTTGTCAAGACATGTTGAGTGCAAGGGATGAAAGGATTGCTTGTCATCTTGTTTTGTGCTGTGGAAGCGTCTTAACACTGCCAGTATGTTCATAAAACAAAATGTCCGCCCTGGTCAAGCTGTTTGATGACCCAATTTCTCGTGTGTGAGTGTGTCTTTTGATAACCCTCAAGCCTTAAACGTCCATTATGTTGGTTCGCACTCGAAGAGGTCAGCATGAAATAAAATAAAAAAGTCATCAACCGTGTTACCATGTTGCCTCCGCGACCTGCTGCCTTTGTGTTGTGTCGTGATGACATGGTTTTGTTTTTCAAGTAAAGCTTGTCTGGAAAAGGAAACAGACTGCTTGTGTTTCTCTCTGCCCATCATTTGCGATACTCCATAGGCAGATTGAGAAAGAGTCGCCAGCCAAACCTATCACATTTTAACATTCTAACTCATTATCTATAAGTTATTATTAATGTAGCAAATTATAGCCCAATGCGCAGAAACTTTCACACAGACAAAGAAAATCATTTTTCGACTTTGTCAGTCTTTTTTATTACAATTTCCGGTTTGCACAGCACTTCGGAGAAAACCACTTTGTGCAGTTGCTTTGCACGTTTCCTTTCTTTCCGGTTCATCATGTGCTTGCATAAGTACACCCACCACTGAAGATTATATTGATGTGATTATATTAAGTCTAACGTAGCCTTTAATAAAATATGTTTGCAAACTGCCGAAAGCACATTTCCCTTTACTTCCTAGCTACATATAAAGTTGTTAATATTACTGCCGCAATCTGACAGTGATATGTTCCTCAGAAATGTGGTGTCAAATGCCAGGAAAGAGGTAGAAGGCCTTTGTCATAGACCATCTGTATTTAACTGGCTTCTGTTTTGCTGTCACAGACTCCTCTCTTTCAAAGCATCGCATGATCTAAGGGGTTGAAACACAACATCATGAGATTAAAGGTACAGCCCAAAAAAAAGAAGACATACGTCACCACTCCATATCCTAAACATTTAGACGAGCGTTGTGTAAAACTTACCATTGTGAAAAGTTTGTCAAGCTCTTTCTCACAAGCGTGGGTGTTTACAATTCCAACAAAAAACCGAATTAGCAAAGAGCCTTCCTCTGGGTGTCGGTATGCCTTGGTATCTGAGGAGGTGGGGAAAAAAAAAAAGTTTGTTGACTAGCAAATGATTCGAGCGAAGGCGGGTCAAAAAGTCACAATCTCGTTTCCTCCAATACATTTCAGCTCCGATTCAGAATGTTTTATCCTTGTGACTTAATGACCTTCCTCAATCAAGTCGCATGGACAAAAAAGGTAGGCGGAGATGCACTGACCAGGTGTGCAAGAGAAAAGAGCGGCGAAATCTTTCTCTATGTGGAGAAATCGAGAGCCACCGGCACCATCAGACGAGAGTGGACCCGGATCATCGCCCAAGGTCACCGACACCGCCTGGGGCTCCTCTGAAACAGACAACATGGTCCGGGTGACGACATTACAAAATGCGTCTTCAATCTGAGCGCCGTTGCGTTCACTCACCTCCTCGACAGGCTTGGATGATGATGATCTTGGGTTTGTCGATCAGCGCCCTGCAGTTCTTTGAGTTCAGATGTTTGTAAATATTATCGATGGGAAACACATCCTCTTCTTCCGCCGTTTGGGTCTTGTTCCAGTTGACGCCGAGGATCGATGCCGATTTCCCGTGAGACATGATGACCACAAACACGCTGTCTGTGTCTTTGAGTTTGGGATGTTTGGAGAAGTTGAGGACGGCCTTGTCCATTTCCTGCCAGAACCAACGCTGGTCGGTAAGAAACTCTGAATTGTTTTGGAAACTTTCCAAAAAAAAAGTGTTCGTTACCTGTCCTGTGAGGTTGGTGTGTTTAACCACCTCGTATCCTAAATCCTCCAACAGCCTTTGCATGTTCCGCTCATCTACCTCAGCTCCCAATCTGTTATGACTCGCGTCCTCAAATTGGATATTGGTGATAAGCAGAGCCACGCGGCTCCGTACGGACTCTTTAGTCACAGGATAGATCTAAAATAATATGCAAATTTGGACAAGTTAGGATGTGGAAGCATACCACAAATGGTCTGCATAACAAAAACATTATTTTTTATTTTACAAAATGAAATTTCGTCCAAAAACGCTGATAAAGATTCTGGTTTGCTATGTGGGATGTTAAAAAAAAAAAAAAAAAATCAGTAAAATATCCTAGTAAATGATGTTGCCAAGGAAACCGTCCATCCTTAAATTCTTAGTTCAAAAAGCAAGACTCTTAAAGACAACATTTCTCTATGAAAGTATACATCACATTAGTGTGGAGAAAATACCTCTGAGTCATTCTTTTTGGAAGTCCAAAAGGACATGTTGCAAGGGATGAGATCGGTTGACCACTGAGGTTCCGCCCCGGGGGTACCTGGAGACAACAAAAGATGCAAAAAAATTAAAAGTCAAATGCAACTTGTCTTTTTCTATTGAGGAGATGCTGTGAAACTCGTCATCTCACCATGGGGAGGCTCGGCGGGGAGTCCCAATTCTTCGAAGAGCATCGGTTCCCTCTTTTTAAGGAAAGTTATGAAGCACCAGCTGTCCTCATCACCTTTTTTGCTAACTGCGTCAATGAGGGCACGAGCTTTGTCTTCTTCGCTGCGATTCACAGCCAAGATATTCTCCCTCTCTCCGTCATTCAAGATGTTAACATCGAAAAGTTCGTTCACAAGTTGTTGGATTACTCGCAAGGTCATATATTCAGTAAACTTCGTTCTCACGCGCTTTAGTTCTTCTGTAAGAAGCACAAAACAGTATCACAGGCAATGTAGTTTTATTTGCACAAAAGAACGAAAGAACAAATCAAATTGAAACCACTTGTGGCTACAGAAAAAAAAACTTTCAAATATTTTTATTTTGTATACATTGTTTTATTTTACAAGTGATCAGCACCTTTATTTTTAGATTGAAGTTTTATTTTTTCAAGTACGAGTTTTGTTTTTTCAAGGACAAAACCTTTGACCCCAATCTACCACATAAAAGTTAGTATGGCAAAAATCAAATGCAAGCTATATTTCAAGTACGTCAAGTTGGTTTTAGAACAAAAATGTTCAGTGACAGCATAGTTGAAACACGATATTCACTCATCATAAACAACAGTTCGCACCCTCAATGCCAGTTATTAATGATTTAAAATGAATAACCTCATCCCGGAAGCCCACGCCAATAAATTAAGCTCTGCTTTTACGCAAATTAAAGTTGAATCAAAATTAATCGACTTCACTGTCCTCGACAAAATCGATGAGCTACTCTACTTTCTTGTTTATTCTATTTTTCCGTGTGCCCGAACGAAAGTTTTGCAAAAGTGAAAATAAAATAAAAAAATTTCTTCTGGAAAGAATTACGAAAAGATTTTAAAAAATTAAAAGCTCACCAGCCATCTATAGTGTCTCTCAAGGCGAAGTAGTGCTTGAAAGAAAAGGTGAGAGTTAGCAAGAGTTTCTTCTGTTGTCTTTGCCCCTGCTGTGCTGAACAAGTCTTTACCTTCCAATGTGCGTGAAAGTGTTATTACACTCTTATAAAAGCATGGGTTGGTTCAGAGGCGTAGCCAACCCGGGGCGAGCCGGGGCGCCGCCCCGGTTAGGACTCCCTGCACCCTGGTTGAAAAAAATCGATCTTTTTCGATTCTTCATTTTCATGTCGTTTTTTTCTTTCCGTTTTGCGCGAATGTGCTTGCGCTATTCTATGTTCGCGATGTTATCCATTCATGTTGTTTTAGCGATCAGCAAACGGCGTGGGTGATGTTCGATTTTCTTACCTGTGGGCGCGCGCCCCTACTGGAAAAATTCCTGGCTACGTGAAAACTACAAAACATTTTTTTTTTTTTTATTGTATACACAGCAATACAGAGGATACTCAAAAATACGTACACATTTAGTCAGGAATAGTTAAGGTTCGGAATTTTCGGAGTATAGTATAAAAGGAATAGCAGTGAACGGTAAATGGTCTTTCACTATATACGCACTTTTCCGGTTGGACTGGTCCATTGAACCATCTTTTCTTTGGAATCCAAAGTGCTTCATAAGAATGACTTGAAGCCTAAAGGGGAGCCAATTTCCTTGTCTTTTTGGACACTAGCCATAGCACCAGCCCAGGAGCCGCGTACTAGTTTTCGACTCCCCTTTCACGTGCCTGCTCTGCTCACAACACAACAACGCCGCGCACTGCTCCCGGAAAGAGGAAGCAAGCAACAATGAACTGGATTTCAAAATAAAGTCGCGTCTAATGTCCGAGGTCAAACACGGCGATATAAATCGATGTTTACGTTTAGCATCGATGCCAATAATTTCGTAGAGCATTATATCGATTAATCAATGTGTATCGATGAATCGTTACACCCCTAGTAAACAACGCCATTTTGATTAAAAAAAAAAAAAAAAAGGCACTAATTTCGGATCGAACCTTGCACATCTGTACTGGGAAGCGGACGTGCTAATCAGTTTCCCACCAATATATTAGTCTCCAAAAAAATCTTTAAATATCGAAAATATACAACTTCAATCTCTACAATATAACTTGACACTAAGTATTTGAATCTTTTTGTTTTCCAGACGACAACTTTATTCTCTTCACATTAATACTCTATGATAATGTCTGACTTTTTCATAGATACATTACTTTATTCTCATGTGGTTATAATTGACGGTCATAATTTTAACCTTCAAGTTTTTCTTTTTTTAATTTTCTGGGTGGCCCGAACCCTCCTTTGTACTTCCTCTCCCTCCCTTGCAAAACAACGATGGCAAAAATCCTGCATGGTTAAGTTTGGTCTGTCTTGCAAAAAGATCTGAGTGGCAAAAATGCTCCTGCGCTTTATTTTTGTTTTGACGATCTTAGACTGTGTTTGTTCAAGTGGTGAGTACCTGAGCGCATGTGGAAGTAGCACCGTGTTGTTTTGTCAAGACATGTTGAGTGCAAGGGATGAAAGGATTGCTTGTCATCTTGTTTTGTGCTGTGGAAGCGTCTTAACACTGCCAGTATGTTCAAAAAACAAAATGTCCGCCCTGGTCAAGCTGTTTGATGACCCAATTTCTTGTGTGTGAGTGTGTCTTTTGATAACCCTCAAGCTTTAAACGTCCATTATGTTGGTTCGAACTCGAAGATGTCAGCTTGAAAAAAAAAAAAAGTCATCGACCGTGTTACCATGTTGCCTCCGCGACCTGCTGCCTTTGTGTTGTGTCGTGATGACATGGTTTTGTTTTTCAAGTAAAGCTTGTCTGGAAAAGGAAACAGACTGCTTGTGTTTCTCTCTGCCCATCATTTGCGATACGCCATAGGCAGATTGAGAAAGAGTCGCCAGCCAAACCTATCACATTTTAACATTCTAACTCATTATCTGTAAGTTATTATTAATGTAGCAAATTATAGCCCAATGCGCAGAAACTTTCACACAGACAAAAAAAATCATTTTTCGACTTTGTCAGTCTTTTTTATTACAATTTCCGGTTTGCACAGCACTTCGGAGAAAACCACTTTGTGCAGTTGCTTTGCATGTTTCCTTTCTTTCCGGTTCATCATGTGCTTGCATAAGTACACCCACCACTGAAGATTATATTGATGTGATTATAAGTCTAACGTAGCCTTTAATAAAATATGTTTGCAAACTGCCGAAAGCACATTTCCCTTTACTTCCTAGCTACATATAAAGTTGTTAATATTACTGCCGCAATCTGACAGTGATATGTTCCTCTGAAATGTGGTGTCAAATGCCAGGAAAGAGGTAGAAGGGCTTTGTCATAGACCATCTGTGTTTAACTGGCATCTGTTTTTCGTCATATTGCGTCAAACCTTCAAAGCATCCCATGATCTAAGGGGTTGAAACACAACATCATGAGATTATAGGTACAGGCCCCCCCCCCAAAAAAAGAAGACATACATCACCACTCCATATCCTAAACATTTAGACGAGCGTTGTGTAAAACTTACCATCGTGAAAAGTTTGTCAAGCTCTTTCTCACAAGCGTGGGTCTTTACAATTCCAACAAAAAACTGAATTAGCAAAGAGCCTTTCACATTGTCTCGGTATGACTTGGTATCTGAGGAGGTGGAAAAAAAAAAGTTTGTTGACTAGCAAAGGATTCGAGCAAAGGCGGGCCAAAAAGTCACAATCTCGTTTCCTCCAATACAGTTCAGTTCCGATTCAGAATGTTTTATCCTTGTGACTTAACGGCCTTCCTCAATCAAGTTGCATGGACAAAAAAGGTAGGCGGAGATGTACTGACGAGGTGTGGAAGAGAGAAGAGCGCCGAAATCTTTCTCTAAGTGGACAAAATGAGAGCCACTGGCACCATCAGACGAGAGTGAACCCCCAACAGAGCTCAAGTCCACATTCCCGGGCTCCTCTGAAACAGACAACATTGTCCGGGTGACGACATTACAAAATGCGTCTTCAATCTGAGCGCCGTTGCGTTCACTCACCTCCTCGACAGGCTTGGATGATGATGATCTTGGGTTTGTCGATCAGCGCCCTGCAGTTGGCTGAGTTCAGATGTTTGTAAATATTATCGATGGGAAACACATCCTCTTTTTCCGCCGTTTGGGTCTTGTTCCAGTTGACGCCGAGGATCGATCCCGATTTCCCGTGAGACATGATGACCACAAACACGCTGTCTGTGTCTTTGAGTTTGGAATGTTTGGAGAAGTCGAGGACGGCCTTGTCCATTTGCTGCCAGAACCAACGCTGGTCGGTAAGAAACTCTGAATTGTTTTGGAAACTTTCCCAAAAAAAAGTGTTTGTTACCTGTCCTGTGAGGTTGGTGTGTTTAACCACCTCGTATCCTAAATCCTCCAACAGCCTTTGCATGTTCCGCTCATCTACGTCAGCACCATGTCTGTCAAGACCCCTGTTCTTAAATTGGATATTGGTGATAAGCAGAGCCACGCGGCTCCGTACGGACTCTTTAGTCACAGGATAGATCTAAAATAATATGCAAATTTGGACAAGTTAGCATGTGGAAGCATGCCACAAATGGTCTGCATAACAAAAACATTATTTTTTATTTTACAAAATGAAATTTCGTCCAAAAACGCTGATAAAGATTCTGGTTTGCTATGTGGGATGTTAAAAAAAAAAAAAAAAAATCAGTAAAATATCCTAGTAAATGATGTTGCCAAGGAAACCGTCCATCCTTAAATTCTTAGTTCAAAAAGCAAGACTCTTAAAGACAACATTTCTCTATGTAAGTATACATCACATTAGTGTGGAGAAAATACCTTTAAGTCATTCTTTTTGGAATTCCAAAAGGACTTTTCGCAAGGGATGAGATTGGTTGACCACCAATCCGCCTGGAGGGTACCTGGAGACAACAAAACACGCAACGTTTGATGAAAAAAAGATGCAAAAAAATTAAAAGTCAAGTTTATTTGTATAGCGCTAAATCACAAGCAGTCTCAAAGGGCTTCACATAGACAGAAATTGACAATTATTCTCAAAGCATCCCCTGATCTTAAGCTCCCAAAAGGGCAAGGAAAAACTTAAAAAACCCTACCGGGGGAAAATGAGAAACCTTGCAAGTACGTCAAGTTGGTTTTAGAACAAAAATCTTCAGTGACAGCATAGTTGAAACACGATATTCACTAATCATGAACAACAGTTCGCACCCTCGATGCCAGTTATTAATGATTTAAAATTAATAACCTCATCCCGGAAGCCCACGCCAATAAATTAAGCTCTGCTTTTACGCAAATTAAAGTTGAATCAAAATTAATCGACTTCACTGTCCTCGACAAAATCGATGAGCTACTCTACTTTCTTGTTTATTCTATTTTTCCGTGTGCCCGAACGAAAGTTTTGCAAAAGTGAAAATAAAATAAAAAAAGTTCTTCTGGAAAGAATTACGAAAAGATTTTAAAAAATTAAAAGCTCACCAGCCATCTCTAGTGTCCCTCGAGGCAAAGTAGTGCTTGAAAGAAAAGGTGAGAGTTAGCAAGAGTTTGTTCTGTTGTCTTTGCCCCTGCTGTGCTGAACGAGTCTTTACCTTCCAATGTGCGTGAAAGTGTTATTACACTCTTATAAAAGCATGGGTTGGTTCAGAGGCGTAGCCAACCCGGGGCGAGCCGGGGCGGCGCCCCGGTTAGGACTCCCTGCCCCCTGGTTGAAAAAAATCGATCTTTTTCGATTCTTCATTTTCATGTCGTTTTTTTCTTTCCGTTTTGCGCGAATGTGCTTGCGCTATTCTATGTTCGCGATGTTACCCATTCATGTTGTTTTAGCGATCAGCAAACGGCGTGGGTGATGTTCGATTTTCTTTCCTGTGGGCGCGCGCCCCTACTGGAAAAATTCCTGGCTACGTGAAAACTACAAAACATTTTTTTTATTTTTTTTATTGTTTACACAGCAATACAGAGGATACTCAAAAATACGTACACATTTAGTCAGGAATAGTTAAGGTTAGGAATTTTTAGGGGTATAGTATAAAAGGAATAGCAGTGAATGGTAAATGGTCTTTCACTATATACGCACTTTTCCGGTTGGACTGGTCCGTTGAGCCATCTTTTCTTTGGAATCCAAAGAATGACTTGAAACCTAAAGGGGAGCCAATTTCCTCGTCTTTTTGGACACTAGCCATAGCACCAGCCCAGGAGCCGCGTACTACAAACTACTACAAAACATTCCAAAACATTCTAAAGTCTTTTTTTTATTGTATACACAGCAATACAGAGGATACTCAAAAATACGTACACATTTAGTCAGGAATAGTTAAGGTTAGAAATTTTTGGAGTATACGTAGTATAAAAGGAATAGCAGTTGTTAGAGTGGTGCTCACTCTAACTTATTTTGCAAGAACCACTTGGAGACAAGTTAGTCGTTTTGGGCACCTGCAGGCGGAGAGTCCATTCGTCACTGTGCGTACAACAATGATCGAATGACGTCTGACTCTCGCTTCCCACAAGACCATCTTTATTAGGAGAAAAAGGGTGGGGGTGACAGTGGACTGAATAGACAAGTAAAAAAGGCCCTTGACCTCTAGATTAGCAGGGCAGGGGATGTTTTACGACATTGTGTAGGATGGAACAAGCTAGGTTATTTATTACTGGTTACACACCAACATAAGCATAAAACTAATCTACCAAGGTTATTCATTACTGGTTACATACATTCCAACATAATCATATGATCAAGATAGTTTTGGAAAACCCTGACATCTCCCTCCTGTTTTATCATACGATTATGTGAACCAGATCAATAAAACATAAGTAAGAAAATATAAAGAAGAATAGTAAAAACAATAATAAAAAAAATCAATAAAAAAAACTGAGATGACAGCGAATGGGCTGGGGAGCGTGTAGGGTGAAACATGACAAAAACAACAAACAATGATAGCAACAACTTCCAGTGAAGATGAGGACTTTCCTCAATACTCCAGATTAAACTTATTGTGTGGTCTAAAAACCTGCTGGCCGATGTTAATACGCAGGAAAAGTCTCACACGGTCCCTCTGCCTTAGGCGACCAGAATGCTATCAATAAGAAAATATAAATAAAGTCACGATCCGTTCCGAATGAAGTAGGACCCGTCCAATGGTACAGCCATGTTGGCAGGAGAGCCCTTACACCTTGAAATGGCTCTCCCATCCTGGCACACAGCGGTGATGTCCAAAGCTCCCATCCAGTTCCCTCCTGGAGAGCAGTTGTCGTGGATGCATCCGTGGGTCTTGTTTTCTTGGATGAAACACGTGTAGTCCATTCCAGGTAGCGTCCTGGTTTAGGCCACTTGTGGCATCTGTCGTCCTCCAACAGTCACATTGGGATTAATCCAAAATAGTTTGATCACAGATTCATTCCAGGGCGGTAGGGGTAGCGTCACTGACTGACAGTACGGTGTTGATATCAATCTCCTCCCATGGATGCCATACATTTTGCTTCAGTGACATTCATTGCTCTGGCCTCCAAGTGAACTTGTGTGGAGCAAGGGGAGTTTTTGGAAACACAGATAACATCCCACCTGTGTGTGCGCTCTCACAGTGACCTTCACATACCGGTACCAAGCGTTGGTTTCGTATGGGTTTTTGGGGTCTCATGACCAGTCCTCAAAGTTCTCATCGTGTGACCATCGTTTCCCACGGTCAACATTATCACTTGGTCTGTTCAGATGTGTCCATAGACTATAGCATGCTCCAACCACAACGCAGCAGAGGATCCACCTGGCATGTGGAGCCCCGTCGCTACCAAGATGACAGGAACACCGAGACATCCCCCCGCCTAGCGGAGTTGGGATCGTTGTTCGCAGACTTTGCCACCGTCCCGAAATGAGGGGTCCAGCACTCCTCGTAGCTTGCAGTGGCTAAGGTGAATCCAGCTGGGTCGTTCAGCGATCTTCACTGCGGAGGGGGATAGTCAGCAAGACTTGGAATGGTCCCTCCCACCATGGCTGGCCCAGTTCTTTCTTTTGATGACCTTGATGTAGACCCAGTCTCCTGGATTGATGGGGTTGTCGACCTGTGAGGAGGAAAGATCAGGCGGCAGTAAATTTGCATTTGACACATCCTTCAGCCTGAGGGCCCTGATCATGCTACCTATGTTCTTCATCTGCTTTTTGCAACTCTTGTAGTCAATTGTAATGCCCTTTTTAACGAGGCAGATAGGAGTGTTTGAAAGAAGAGTTTGAGCACTTCCTAATGATTCCTCCTAACCAAAGACCGTTCATGACAGGGGCTTTCCCATTTATTGCCTCCTGTCGTGAAGGAGATTCCCTTATCCATGCCGTCTTTTTCCTAACACGTTCGCACCCACACAGGTTGTGCACATAAACGCACACACACCGAGCGCGCACCCAAGGCTCAGACAAACGACAACAGCCTGACACAACTTTACAGAGATTACGCACGAACACAGACCACAGACAAAGGGATTCCATACATCTCTCATGTAGCTTCTTTTGATAGAACCTCCTATTGGTAACTGTATAGCGGACTGTTCTGCATATAATCCCTTACTCAACTCCCTTGCTTCTACTTTTCCATGTCGGTGCAGTCGTAAGTGATCCCTATTGCAGTCATTGTCTTGTTAACTGTCGCCTTGTGCGACTCCTATGCATGATTGTGTGAAAGTCAAAAATTGAACGTATCCAACTTTTTGACCACCCAAACTCCACTGTGGTGCAACGAACTTACTATTTTATTGAGTAGGTACATTGAGCAACCTAGCTTCCTCTTGACTGAATTCACTTTAGTCCAAATGTCCTATTCTAAAATGTATCTAACTCAATTTCTACTTCTTATGCCTGATGAGCCAAAACATCAGATCTCGCTCTTGTTTCTCTCCGTTTTAGCCTATTTGTTTTGTCCAATCTGTTCAATCTCTGACCATGATGCTTCTCTCTGTAGCTCTACGCTTTATTAAATTTTTATCAAATCTCCTCAGTTCTGTCAAACCCAGTGCACAATGAAGCTCCTGTCCACTCTACCCCAAGCCCCACAAAGTTTCAGCACCGCCACAGCACGGAGTGCGATTTGGCCGTCGGACATTTCAAGTCCATATCTTTTGCCGCACCTCACCCTCTCAAGATGGTGTTCTTTTGTTGTTGCTTCAGAGTCAACACATCCATCACTCTCGAATGAGTCCATTGTTCAAATGTCCATTTTTTCTTCAACATTGTGAGTTCCTCCACTTCTCACTGTCTTTTCTCGTCCCCGAGGATGTCGTCTTTTTTCCAGTGTACTTGCCCCCCTACAAGTACAACAACAGTCTTTCTTTGTCCTTGCCAAAGGTCAAAGGTGCCTCAAAGCCAGGCACCGTTTTGTAGACGTCCATGGCTGCAGGCAGAGTCTCGGGATTGAGTTTTCAGGGATCCTGGCACTGGAGAGTGACAGACTGGGACATCAAACTTGTAAGACTATCTCCAAATGTAGCTGCTGCCATCCATTCACTAGTAACGTTTGTTTACCAAACTTCAAATTCTCCTAGTAACAGCGATCTCGTCTTTATATTGTAAGTCCTGCAACTCATCCTATTTTCGAGCTACGTTCTGTCTATAGTTCCTATTTAATGAGACAGTACATTGTCTTCAGTATCATTATTTAAAATTAACTCAACGAGGTTTGCGTTCCACATCTAGCCCTGATCTATGTCTTGACCTCTCAAACGTTATTACCTGTGTCATGCTTGCTCAAAAATGTGACTTAGAATATGGTGTTGTGAATTTCCAATCTCCCTGATCAAATTGGATCCCGCTTCTTAGCTCTTCTTTCTCATGCTCCTGTTAGCCCGCAACTATCCAAATTAATAATGTTGTTTTCTTTTAACTGTCTTTCTGTTGAACCTCTAAATCTCTCTTGTTGCTAACCTATCTGCACCAGGAAGGGTCTTAAAGAAAGGACCAACAGATTACTCCCAATATCTCCTCATTATTTATGAGTTAGCCTCCCTTTCCTCACTCGGGTGCATATCTTGTCAGTTGTTAATGGAAACCAGATGTCTCGTGCCAATGAGATCATGGACCAAGGCCCAAACAATCCCGCACGAACCTGACTCGAAACATGACCCGGTCACACTTAGGCTTACTAGTGAGATATACATTGCATGATACCAGAATAGAATTTTACCACAGTATGACACTAAATGTATTAGAAAATCCATATGTCGTAAAGGTTTGTATTATTACTATCTTCCACTATCTGTCCTATTCACTCCCTCCTTCTGAGGCTTGGCAACGCCCATGCCTCACACCTTGACAAACGTTTTGGGAGAACGTGTTCTTTACTACATATGATTCCATCATTTAATTTGACTTTCTTTTCAAAACGCTTCTCAATTTCCCAGTTCACACATCTTCTGCATGTGTTACTGGTTCTCCAGTTTTTTCTCTAGTTAATCATTAATCCAAAAGCTATGTTTTTCATTTTAGCATTCAACTTACTCAAAACCACTCTTTCAGCAAAGCCGCTCTACTGATTTTCCATAGTAGTCGCCAACAGCTTCAACCATTCAACCTGTATCTTCCTATCATTCAAGGCAATCATTCATCAATGCCCATTTGCATCTCACACACAGTCTCCAAAAAGGAGTCTTACCATCACATTGGTCTCAATTCATCCAAGCTCACCACACAACATTCATATACCATTTTCAACTCAAGGTTCCTGATAGAACAATCCACCAAAAAAACTCAACTCATAAAAACTGCTGGCAAATTAATCCGAATTTTTCCTTTGTTTTTAAATTTAAAGAACTCAATTTCTCAGATTTAGCTCGCATATAGCAGTTTGTATAATTCTATAACACCATCAATCAATTATTTATATTAAATGTAGCATTGCAATGTCTTAAATTCACAATTTTGCTTCTTCCAATTCCTGAAAGCATGTTCTGTCGTTTCTTTTTCAAATTTCTCATGAGGGCTCAACACTTAACATGCACTAGTGTGGATAAATTTCTGCTCGCAAACACATTTTTCTCTTTTCCTCTCATTTTTATCTTTCCAAATCGTTTCTGTTCTGCGGTGCAAATTGGATAGACCACAGTCTAACAAATATCTTTACACTGAAAGTTTAGCCAATCTTCATCACATGCACAGCTCTCGCGCGCGTAGGGCAGGTCCCAGCACCAATGATTCGTCACAGGCTGGCCATTTCCTGTGGTTGATCATGAGCTGGTCCCTCCCACGTACACGAGGACAGTACATTCTAACTTTTCATTTATCTTCTAGAAGCAAGTTGCATTTATTTACCACTTGATTTGCAAATTTGAACTTTAGTGTACACACACAATTTGATCTCTGGTCATTTGTCATTGGGCATACAAACAGCATTGTCATACTTCTTGCATGGACAAAAGCTCTAATAATCCAAAAAATGTTCCAATAATCTGACAATGACATGTTTTGCTGTCATATGGGCATCTATTCTTTCTTTCTCTGTATTAGCATGAGGGGTCAAAGGAGAGGAAGCTTGTCATGCTGTAAATGTTTTATTTTTTATGTTAAATTTTTCCTCTGCCTCTTCCTCTGCCCCTTGACTGGCACCGCTTTTTTTCTTTTCTTCTAAAACACTCTATTGACCAGTGTCCACGTTTCCCACAGTTCCAACAGTTGTCAGAATCTGATGGGGGTTTTGAATTATATGGTGGCCTTCGGCCTTGTTGGTCTCTCTCTCTTCCTCTCCCCTTTGGGAACTTTGGGAGAAGATCGTTGTATCTTCATTTAGATCATTATCATCATCTAGATGAAATACATCAGAACATTTGCCTTTTTGGATAACTTTTTCAGCATGCCTGTCCCACTGCATAGTTGTTGTATACAAGTTTTGCACACGAGCGGAATGCCTCTCTTGCTCTCCTGCTTGAGCTGCGGCTGGAGCCGTGGCCGGGACAGTGCGCCTGCGCACTGTGGCCTCATTGTCTTCCGGCCTGACAAACATGGTCGCAGCACTTTTCAACTTTCTGTCTTTTGTCTTTTGGATTTATTCTCTTCTCTCTTGTGAAGCTTTCAACCACAGTCTAGCACAGGGGTGGGCAAACTTTTTGAATCGCGGGCCGAACTGGGTTCTAAATTTGGACCGGAGGGCCGGACCAGGAGCAGATGGACGTAGGCGTTGTGTGAAGTCATATAAGCGACCTGTAAAGGTCATTGCATAAAAGATCTTGGCCTTTAGTAGGTAGTAAAGCATGGATATTCCAAACAATTTTTTTGAGAACAAATGCATTTATTAACAGCATTAGAAAAATAATAATTCACTAAAAAACTGCTATCAGTGATTCTCATAAAATACGACACTGTTATTATGAATAACAATTTCCATCACTTCAGTGCCTGCAGGTCAGATTAATGAAAAATGTTTATCTTATGAGATCACATCAAACGGCAAACATTCTGACCAAATATATCATCTTGAAGAATCGGTGAAAGCATACATCCAAATAAAGTAATCAAAACAGCAACACGGTGAGGGGTATCTGAAAATCAGAGCAGAGTTTTAACTCGCAAACACCTGGTAACAGAGGTGAGGAAACGGGAAACACCTCCTTAAAGTAAGCCTTAAGAACTTTACAGGTTAAGATTAGTCGCAAATAGGTGGTGCATCAATGTCCTTGAGCATCCTGCATTGTTTGAAAATGAGAATGGTCGCTAGTTTCAATCCCTGCTATGTGTACAAATCATATTCAAAATGCATTTTTTTACAATAAACTTGAGAGCCTCCCGTTTATTTTCAGTGGGAACAGTGTTGTTGGTCTCCCTTTTTTGCTAGTGCGTCATAGTCTGGAGTAAAATTTGTTGTGGCAATTCTTAGGCGAGATCCGAGGTGTTGGTCCGTTTACCTTGATCTGTGACGGGTTGATGTTGATGTGGCTGAACGTCACGTCGCGTACGTCGAGCCAAATTGGCCACTCTTTTTTAACATTCGGCACTCACTTCTTTTTTTCGGGCCACTCATTTTAATGGAAGGATTCCAGGGGAAGGTTTGTGGGTGGCTTTAGCGCAAAACTGCATCTGAAAGCTCAGCGCGCGAATTATAAGAATGCGGTCGTCAAAGCCCACGCTCTAAATTCGGGACTGATACGAATAGAGCGAGAGTGCGCCAAGTCCGTACTACTACGTACACGCACTTGTGAGTGTGCACCGAGCTTTCTGACACGGCTTCCGGTAGTAAATGCGCAGGCGAGCGCTTCGCCATCTACTGGGAAAACGCAGTCATTGCAGGCAAAATGACCAAAAAAAAAAAAGTTTAATAATACAATTTGTTCAGGGTTGGCGGGCCGGATTAAACGGTCCCGTGGGCCGGATGTGGCCCGCGGGCCGTAGTTTGCCCACCCCTGGTCTAGCACAATTCAACTCTCTCTCTTTTCTTTTTCCACTTCAGCATGTATTACATACAATCAAGAAATCTACTCGCCATGAACTCATCTCCTTCAAGAGCTAGAGATTTATCGTTTTTATTTCCCATCTTAATTTGGTATTTTAGGTTTATACAATTATTATTATTATTATTATTATTATAAAATTTTTTTTTTTCTTTGAGGATCCTCAATGCAAGTTTAAATTGACCTTTGAACAATTACTAGCCTGTATTATTTCCGTGGATCAATGCTAGAACTGCTACCGTTTTTTTCCGTGTATAGTGCGCAATATTTTACTAATTTATTGTCCTAAAATCTGGGGTGCGTATTATACATGGGTACAAAGAAAAAAAAAAAAATATTTTTTTTTTAAATTTTTTTTTTTTTAATTTTTTTTTTTTTTTTTAAATAAAGTCATGGTACAACAAAACCAACAACAGGACTGACCGACAAAGTCGTGGAACAAAAAGACAGGGTGACATTACCAAAGACAGGAACAGAATGACAGTAACACATGCAATGATCCAACGGTGAGCGAGGGGCAGACAGGACTTAAATACAAAACACGTTACATCGATTGAGGTGACACAGGAAGAGCGGGGTGACACGAACAGAAACTATGGCAACCTAGACACATAGCAAAACTGGGGACGAGACATGACAAATCTCCCCCGAAATAAAACTCACCTTTCTTCTTGTTTGTTGTCAATCGCGCATCGCATTCAGCCATCCTGCCCAACACACTTAGTAAAATTCATAATTGACGACACATCGTTTGATGCGATGGTGCGTGCAATCCTCGATGGTGTGTTATTGTCAAATATTGTTTGTTTTTTAATCTCCATCGCGGACCGGACGTCATACGGAGGCCGCCATTACAGATGCGCAGAACGGTTGCGCAAGACACGTCAGCTATATAAAGAGCGAGAGTTCAGTTCTCCACCTATTAGTTTCAATTCACAGTTTAATTAGCAGTTTCAATCAGCAAATAACAAAATGCGTATTACAGGTAATATTTTATTTCACAACACTTTGCCTTGTTCCTTTCGTCTCTGCTGTTCACTTCAAACACGTTCCATACGACCGCAATGCTCTCGTATCAGACGCTTGCTCAATCACCTGCTCGTTTGCTTTCACAATGTACCCTACACAAATCCGAAACATTTGTTGCGGCTCCGAGTCACGACGAGGGGCAAGTTTTGGTTTCCAAGGGTGTTTTTATTCCTCTTCAACGTCTCTCCCATACAGAGCCGCCGTGTGCGCACGGAGCGCGGTGGTGCGTTTAGGGCAGTGCTTCTCAATTATTTTCTGTTACGCCCCCCCCTAGCAAGAAGAAAACTATTCGCGCCCCCCCCTCCCCACCGTGACTATCCTAACTTGTCTTGTAAATCGTAAAATGTTGCACTGTCGCAAACGTGACAGAAGTAACAATGAGAGCGCCACTGCCCCCTGCTGTAGTAAACGCGCAATTACACTTTATTCTAGTACTGCCAAAAAAAAAGCCTGTTCCCCAGGGTCACACGCGCCCCCCCAGGAATAGCACCGCGCCCCCCAAGGGGGGCGCGCCCCACTATTTGAGAAGCACTGGTTTAGGGGCAGTCGGAGAAATCAACGCCAACAAAAAAAATGACATCCAGCCTAGTTAAGACCATACCAAAGACTTTAAAAATGGGACCCATTGCCTCCCTGCGTGTGTGACGATCTTTGGGACTTAAAAAAAAAAAAAAAAAAAAAAAATAATTAAAAAAAAATTAAAAGAAATTCATAAAAATTGGGTGCGTATTATACATGGGTACAAGCTTTTTTCCAGCATCAGCATGCCATTGTTAGGGGTGCGTACTATACATGGGGGCGCACTATACATGGAAAAAAACGGTATTTAGTCAATTTATCCTACCAGTCACACTTTCTCAACCACACAAATTTCTTATCCCTGCCAACGCGAAGTCCTCTTTTAAAAATAAAAGAGCTGCTTCATCCGGATAGGGGACTCTACAACACCCCTTCCTTCCCTGGGAACTAAAGACAACCGTCCAGTTACCCAGCCCTGCCAACGCGAAGTCCTCTTTTTAAAAAAATAAAAAGAGCTGCTTCATCCGGAGAGGGGACTCTACAACACCCCTTCCTTCCCTGGGAACTAAAGACAACCGTCCAGTTACCCAGCCCTGCCAACGCGAAGTTGTCCCCTTAGAACAGTGGTTGTCAAATCAGGGTACACGGAGGTACGTGAGATTTGACAAAATATTTTGAAAACCACTGCTCCAGAAGAGCCACTTCATCCAGAGGGGGACTCTACAACACCCCCTCCTTCCACAAGACTTCTTATCCTCTGTCTTGCCTATTTTTATTCCTGTGCACTTTTACTTTTACGCGTTTCACAACCACACAATCACACAACTTTAGGGCTTTAACTCACTTGACCCCTGGTTCGTTGCATTTCCGGGTCCCGTCAACCACCTCTGTCAGACGAAGGCAGACTTAAGATGCTGGCCCAGCGAAGAAGTTCTCTTCCCAGGACTTTCTTTTCCAGGTCCTCCTAATGGACGCTGGCTTGTCGACAATGCAGCACGTCTTCCTCCGTCAGTCAGATGGCGGGTATGAGGGTCCCGGGTTTCGGCACCAAAATGTTAGAGTGGTGCTCACTCTAACTTATTTTGCAAGAACCACTTGGAGACAAGTTAGTCGTTTTGGGCACCTGCAGGCGGAGAGTCCATTCGTCACTGTGCGTACAACAATGATCGAATGACGTCTGACTCTCGCTTCCCACAAGACCATCTTTATTAGGAGAAAAAGGGTGGGGGTGACAGTGGACTGAATAGACAAGTAAAAAAGGCCCTTGACCTCTAGATTAGCAGGGCAGGGGATGTTTTACGACATTGTGTAGGATGGAACAAGCTAGGTTATTTATTACTGGTTACATACATTCCAACATAATCATATGATCAAGATAGTTTTGGAAAACCCTGACATCTGTGAATGGTAAATGGTCTTTCACTATATACGCACTTTTCCGGTTGGACTGGTCCGTTGAGCCATCTTTTCTTTGGAATCCAAAGTGCTTCATAAGAATGACTTGAAGCCTAAAGGGGAGCCAATTTCCTCGTCTTTTTGGACACTAGCCATAGCACCAGCCCAGGAGCCGCGTACTACAAACTACTACAAACTACTACAAAACATTCTAAAACATTCTAAAGTTTTTTTTTTATTGTATACACAGCAATACAGAGGATACTCAAAAATACGTACACATTTAGTCAGGAATTGTTAAGGTTCGGAATTTTTGGGGTATAGTATAAAAGGAATAGCAGTGAACGGTAAATGGTCTTTCACTATATACGCACTTTTCCGGTTGGACTGGTCCATTGAGCCATCTTTTCTTTGGAATCCAAAGTGCTTCCAAAGAATGACTTGAAGCCTAAAGGGGAGCCAATTTCCTCGTCTTTTTGGACACTAGCCATAGCACCAGCCCAGGAGCCGCGTACTACAAACTACTACAAAACATTCTAAAGTTTTTTTTTTTTTATTGTATACACAGCAATACAGAGGATACTCAAAAATACGTACACATTTAGTCAGGAATAGTTAAGGTTAGGAATTTTTAGGGGTATAGTATAAAAGGAATAGCAGTGAATGGTAAATGGTCTTTCACTATATACGCACTTTTCCGGTTGGACTGGTCCGTTGAGCCATCTTTTCTTTGGAATCCAAAGTGCTTCCAAAGAATGACTTGAAACCTAAAGGGGAGCCAATTTCCTCGTCTTTTTGGACACTAGCCATAGCACCAGCCCAGGAGCCGCGTACTACAAACTACTACAAAACATTCCAAAACATTCTAAAGTCTTTTTTTTATTGTATACACAGCAATACAGAGGATACTCAAAAATACGTACACATTTAGTCAGGAATAGTTAAGGTTAGAAATTTTTGGAGTATACGTAGTATAAAAGGAATAGCAGTGAATGGTAAATGGTCTTTCACTATATACGCACTTTTCCGGTTGGACTGGTCCATTGAGCCATCTTTTCTTTGGAATCCAAAGTGCTTCATAAGAATGACTTGAAGCCTAAAGGGGAGCCAATTTCCTCGTCTTTTTGGACACTAGCCATAGCACCAGCCCAGGAGCCGCGTACTACAAACTACTACAAACTACTACAAAACATTCTAAAACATTCTAAAGTTTTTTTTTTATTGTATACACAGCAATACAGAGGATACTCAAAAATACGTACACATTTAGTCAGGAATTGTTAAGGTTCGGAATTTTTGGGGTATAGTATAAAAGGAATAGCAGTGAACGGTAAATGGTCTTTCACTATATACGCACTTTTCCGGTTGGACTGGTCCGTTGAGCCATCTTTTCTTTGGAATCCAAAGTGCTTCCAAAGAATGACTTGAAACCTAAAGGGGAGCCAATTTCCTCGTCTTTTTGGACACTAGCCATAGCACCAGCCCAGGAGCCGCGTACTACAAACTACTACAAAACATTCCAAAACATTCTAAAGTCTTTTTTTTATTGTATACACAGCAATACAGAGGATACTCAAAAATACGTACACATTTAGTCAGGAATAGTTAAGGTTAGAAATTTTTGGAGTATACGTAGTATAAAAGGAATAGCAGTGAATGGTAAATGGTCTTTCACTATATACGCACTTTTCCGGTTGGACTGGTCCGTTGAGCCATCTTTTCTTTGGAATCCAAAGTGCTTCATAAGAATGACTTGAAGCCTAAAGGGGAGCCAATTTCCTCGTCTTTTTGGACACTAGCCATAGCACCAGCCCAGGAGCCGCGTACTACAAACTACTACAAACTACTACAAAACATTCTAAAACATTCTAAAGTTTTTTTTTTATTGTATACACAGCAATACAGAGGATACTCAAAAATACGTACACATTTAGTCAGGAATTGTTAAGGTTCGGAATTTTTGGGGTATAGTATAAAAGGAATAGCAGTGAACGGTAAATGGTCTTTCACTATATACGCACTTTTCCGGTTGGACTGGTCCGTTGAGCCATCTTTTCTTTGGAATCCAAAGTGCTTCCAAAGAATGACTTGAAACCTAAAGGGGAGCCAATTTCCTCGTCTTTTTGGACACTAGCCATAGCACCAGCCCAGGAGCCGCGTACTACAAACTACTACAAAACATTCCAAAACATTCTAAAGTCTTTTTTTTATTGTATACACAGCAATACAGAGGATACTCAAAAATACGTACACATTTAGTCAGGAATAGTTAAGGTTAGAAATTTTTGGAGTATACGTAGTATAAAAGGAATAGCAGTGAATGGTAAATGGTCTTTCACTATATACGCACTTTTCCGGTTGGACTGGTCCGTTGAGCCATCTTTTCTTTGGAATCCAAAGTGCTTCATAAGAATGACTTGAAGCCTAAAGGGGAGCCAATTTCCTCGTCTTTTTGGACACTAGCCATAGCACCAGCCCAGGAGCCGCGTACTACAAACTACTACAAACTACTACAAAACATTCTAAAACATTCTAAAGTTTTTTTTTTATTGTATACACAGCAATACAGAGGATACTCAAAAATACGTACACATTTAGTCAGGAATTGTTAAGGTTCGGAATTTTTGGGGTATAGTATAAAAGGAATAGCAGTGAACGGTAAATGGTCTTTCACTATATACGCACTTTTCCGGTTGGACTGGTCCGTTGAGCCATCTTTTCTTTGGAATCCAAAGTGCTTCCAAAGAATGACTTGAAACCTAAAGGGGAGCCAATTTCCTCGTCTTTTTGGACACTAGCCATAGCACCAGCCCAGGAGCCGCGTACTACAAACTACTACAAAACATTCCAAAACATTCTAAAGTCTTTTTTTTATTGTATACACAGCAATACAGAGGATACTCAAAAATACGTACACATTTAGTCAGGAATAGTTAAGGTTAGAAATTTTTGGAGTATACGTAGTATAAAAGGAATAGCAGTGAATGGTAAATGGTCTTTCACTATATACGCACTTTTCCGGTTGGACTGGTCCGTTGAGCCATCTTTTCTTTGGAATCCAAAGTGCTTCATAAGAATGACTTGAAGCCTAAAGGGGAGCCAATTTCCTCGTCTTTTTGGACACTAGCCATAGCACCAGCCCAGGAGCCGCGTACTACAAACTACTACAAACTACTACAAAACATTCTAAAACATTCTAAAGTTTTTTTTTTATTGTATACACAGCAATACAGAGGATACTCAAAAATACGTACACATTTAGTCAGGAATTGTTAAGGTTCGGAATTTTTGGGGTATAGTATAAAAGGAATAGCAGTGAACGGTAAATGGTCTTTCACTATATACGCACTTTTCCGGTTGGACTGGTCCGTTGAGCCATCTTTTCTTTGGAATCCAAAGTGCTTCCAAAGAATGACTTGAAACCTAAAGGGGAGCCAATTTCCTCGTCTTTTTGGACACTAGCCATAGCACCAGCCCAGGAGCCGCGTACTACAAACTACTACAAAACATTCCAAAACATTCTAAAGTCTTTTTTTTATTGTATACACAGCAATACAGAGGATACTCAAAAATACGTACACATTTAGTCAGGAATAGTTAAGGTTAGAAATTTTTGGAGTATACGTAGTATAAAAGGAATAGCAGTGAATGGTAAATGGTCTTTCACTATATACGCACTTTTCCGGTTGGACTGGTCCGTTGAGCCATCTTTTCTTTGGAATCCAAAGTGCTTCATAAGAATGACTTGAAGCCTAAAGGGGAGCCAATTTCCTCGTCTTTTTGGACACTAGCCATAGCACCAGCCCAGGAGCCGCGTACTACAAACTACTACAAACTACTACAAAACATTCTAAAACATTCTAAAGTTTTTTTTTTATTGTATACACAGCAATACAGAGGATACTCAAAAATACGTACACATTTAGTCAGGAATTGTTAAGGTTCGGAATTTTTGGGGTATAGTATAAAAGGAATAGCAGTGAACGGTAAATGGTCTTTCACTATATACGCACTTTTCCGGTTGGACTGGTCCGTTGAGCCATCTTTTCTTTGGAATCCAAAGTGCTTCCAAAGAATGACTTGAAACCTAAAGGGGAGCCAATTTCCTCGTCTTTTTGGACACTAGCCATAGCACCAGCCCAGGAGCCGCGTACTACAAACTACTACAAAACATTCCAAAACATTCTAAAGTCTTTTTTTTATTGTATACACAGCAATACAGAGGATACTCAAAAATACGTACACATTTAGTCAGGAATAGTTAAGGTTAGAAATTTTTGGAGTATACGTAGTATAAAAGGAATAGCAGTGAATGGTAAATGGTCTTTCACTATATACGCACTTTTCCGGTTGGACTGGTCCGTTGAGCCATCTTTTCTTTGGAATCCAAAGTGCTTCATAAGAATGACTTGAAGCCTAAAGGGGAGCCAATTTCCTCGTCTTTTTGGACACTAGCCATAGCACCAGCCCAGGAGCCGCGTACTACAAACTACTACAAACTACTACAAAACATTCTAAAACATTCTAAAGTTTTTTTTTTATTGTATACACAGCAATACAGAGGATACTCAAAAATACGTACACATTTAGTCAGGAATTGTTAAGGTTCGGAATTTTTGGGGTATAGTATAAAAGGAATAGCAGTGAACGGTAAATGGTCTTTCACTATATACGCACTTTTCCGGTTGGACTGGTCCGTTGAGCCATCTTTTCTTTGGAATCCAAAGTGCTTCCAAAGAATGACTTGAAACCTAAAGGGGAGCCAATTTCCTCGTCTTTTTGGACACTAGCCATAGCACCAGCCCAGGAGCCGCGTACTACAAACTACTACAAAACATTCCAAAACATTCTAAAGTCTTTTTTTTATTGTATACACAGCAATACAGAGGATACTCAAAAATACGTACACATTTAGTCAGGAATAGTTAAGGTTAGAAATTTTTGGAGTATACGTAGTATAAAAGGAATAGCAGTGAATGGTAAATGGTCTTTCACTATATACGCACTTTTCCGGTTGGACTGGTCCGTTGAGCCATCTTTTCTTTGGAATCCAAAGTGCTTCATAAGAATGACTTGAAGCCTAAAGGGGAGCCAATTTCCTCGTCTTTTTGGACACTAGCCATAGCACCAGCCCAGGAGCCGCGTACTACAAACTACTACAAACTACTACAAAACATTCTAAAACATTCTAAAGTTTTTTTTTTATTGTATACACAGCAATACAGAGGATACTCAAAAATACGTACACATTTAGTCAGGAATTGTTAAGGTTCGGAATTTTTGGGGTATAGTATAAAAGGAATAGCAGTGAACGGTAAATGGTCTTTCACTATATACGCACTTTTCCGGTTGGACTGGTCCGTTGAGCCATCTTTTCTTTGGAATCCAAAGTGCTTCCAAAGAATGACTTGAAACCTAAAGGGGAGCCAATTTCCTCGTCTTTTTGGACACTAGCCATAGCACCAGCCCAGGAGCCGCGTACTACAAACTACTACAAAACATTCCAAAACATTCTAAAGTCTTTTTTTTATTGTATACACAGCAATACAGAGGATACTCAAAAATACGTACACATTTAGTCAGGAATAGTTAAGGTTAGAAATTTTTGGAGTATACGTAGTATAAAAGGAATAGCAGTGAATGGTAAATGGTCTTTCACTATATACGCACTTTTCCGGTTGGACTGGTCCGTTGAGCCATCTTTTCTTTGGAATCCAAAGTGCTTCATAAGAATGACTTGAAGCCTAAAGGGGAGCCAATTTCCTCGTCTTTTTGGACACTAGCCATAGCACCAGCCCAGGAGCCGCGTACTACAAACTACTACAAACTACTACAAAACATTCTAAAACATTCTAAAGTTTTTTTTTTATTGTATACACAGCAATACAGAGGATACTCAAAAATACGTACACATTTAGTCAGGAATTGTTAAGGTTCGGAATTTTTGGGGTATAGTATAAAAGGAATAGCAGTGAACGGTAAATGGTCTTTCACTATATACGCACTTTTCCGGTTGGACTGGTCCGTTGAGCCATCTTTTCTTTGGAATCCAAAGTGCTTCCAAAGAATGACTTGAAACCTAAAGGGGAGCCAATTTCCTCGTCTTTTTGGACACTAGCCATAGCACCAGCCCAGGAGCCGCGTACTACAAACTACTACAAAACATTCCAAAACATTCTAAAGTCTTTTTTTTATTGTATACACAGCAATACAGAGGATACTCAAAAATACGTACACATTTAGTCAGGAATAGTTAAGGTTAGAAATTTTTGGAGTATACGTAGTATAAAAGGAATAGCAGTGAATGGTAAATGGTCTTTCACTATATACGCACTTTTCCGGTTGGACTGGTCCGTTGAGCCATCTTTTCTTTGGAATCCAAAGTGCTTCATAAGAATGACTTGAAGCCTAAAGGGGAGCCAATTTCCTCGTCTTTTTGGACACTAGCCATAGCACCAGCCCAGGAGCCGCGTACTACAAACTACTACAAACTACTACAAAACATTCTAAAACATTCTAAAGTTTTTTTTTTATTGTATACACAGCAATACAGAGGATACTCAAAAATACGTACACATTTAGTCAGGAATTGTTAAGGTTCGGAATTTTTGGGGTATAGTATAAAAGGAATAGCAGTGAACGGTAAATGGTCTTTCACTATATACGCACTTTTCCGGTTGGACTGGTCCGTTGAGCCATCTTTTCTTTGGAATCCAAAGTGCTTCCAAAGAATGACTTGAAACCTAAAGGGGAGCCAATTTCCTCGTCTTTTTGGACACTAGCCATAGCACCAGCCCAGGAGCCGCGTACTACAAACTACTACAAAACATTCCAAAACATTCTAAAGTCTTTTTTTTATTGTATACACAGCAATACAGAGGATACTCAAAAATACGTACACATTTAGTCAGGAATAGTTAAGGTTAGAAATTTTTGGAGTATACGTAGTATAAAAGGAATAGCAGTGAATGGTAAATGGTCTTTCACTATATACGCACTTTTCCGGTTGGACTGGTCCGTTGAGCCATCTTTTCTTTGGAATCCAAAGTGCTTCATAAGAATGACTTGAAGCCTAAAGGGGAGCCAATTTCCTCGTCTTTTTGGACACTAGCCATAGCACCAGCCCAGGAGCCGCGTACTACAAACTACTACAAACTACTACAAAACATTCTAAAACATTCTAAAGTTTTTTTTTTATTGTATACACAGCAATACAGAGGATACTCAAAAATACGTACACATTTAGTCAGGAATTGTTAAGGTTCGGAATTTTTGGGGTATAGTATAAAAGGAATAGCAGTGAACGGTAAATGGTCTTTCACTATATACGCACTTTTCCGGTTGGACTGGTCCGTTGAGCCATCTTTTCTTTGGAATCCAAAGTGCTTCCAAAGAATGACTTGAAACCTAAAGGGGAGCCAATTTCCTCGTCTTTTTGGACACTAGCCATAGCACCAGCCCAGGAGCCGCGTACTACAAACTACTACAAAACATTCCAAAACATTCTAAAGTCTTTTTTTTATTGTATACACAGCAATACAGAGGATACTCAAAAATACGTACACATTTAGTCAGGAATAGTTAAGGTTAGAAATTTTTGGAGTATACGTAGTATAAAAGGAATAGCAGTGAATGGTAAATGGTCTTTCACTATATACGCACTTTTCCGGTTGGACTGGTCCGTTGAGCCATCTTTTCTTTGGAATCCAAAGTGCTTCATAAGAATGACTTGAAGCCTAAAGGGGAGCCAATTTCCTCGTCTTTTTGGACACTAGCCATAGCACCAGCCCAGGAGCCGCGTACTACAAACTACTACAAACTACTACAAAACATTCTAAAACATTCTAAAGTTTTTTTTTTATTGTATACACAGCAATACAGAGGATACTCAAAAATACGTACACATTTAGTCAGGAATTGTTAAGGTTCGGAATTTTTGGGGTATAGTATAAAAGGAATAGCAGTGAACGGTAAATGGTCTTTCACTATATACGCACTTTTCCGGTTGGACTGGTCCGTTGAGCCATCTTTTCTTTGGAATCCAAAGTGCTTCCAAAGAATGACTTGAAACCTAAAGGGGAGCCAATTTCCTCGTCTTTTTGGACACTAGCCATAGCACCAGCCCAGGAGCCGCGTACTACAAACTACTACAAAACATTCCAAAACATTCTAAAGTCTTTTTTTTATTGTATACACAGCAATACAGAGGATACTCAAAAATACGTACACATTTAGTCAGGAATAGTTAAGGTTAGAAATTTTTGGAGTATACGTAGTATAAAAGGAATAGCAGTGAATGGTAAATGGTCTTTCACTATATACGCACTTTTCCGGTTGGACTGGTCCGTTGAGCCATCTTTTCTTTGGAATCCAAAGTGCTTCATAAGAATGACTTGAAGCCTAAAGGGGAGCCAATTTCCTCGTCTTTTTGGACACTAGCCATAGCACCAGCCCAGGAGCCGCGTACTACAAACTACTACAAACTACTACAAAACATTCTAAAACATTCTAAAGTTTTTTTTTTATTGTATACACAGCAATACAGAGGATACTCAAAAATACGTACACATTTAGTCAGGAATTGTTAAGGTTCGGAATTTTTGGGGTATAGTATAAAAGGAATAGCAGTGAACGGTAAATGGTCTTTCACTATATACGCACTTTTCCGGTTGGACTGGTCCGTTGAGCCATCTTTTCTTTGGAATCCAAAGTGCTTCCAAAGAATGACTTGAAACCTAAAGGGGAGCCAATTTCCTCGTCTTTTTGGACACTAGCCATAGCACCAGCCCAGGAGCCGCGTACTACAAACTACTACAAAACATTCCAAAACATTCTAAAGTCTTTTTTTTATTGTATACACAGCAATACAGAGGATACTCAAAAATACGTACACATTTAGTCAGGAATAGTTAAGGTTAGAAATTTTTGGAGTATACGTAGTATAAAAGGAATAGCAGTGAATGGTAAATGGTCTTTCACTATATACGCACTTTTCCGGTTGGACTGGTCCGTTGAGCCATCTTTTCTTTGGAATCCAAAGTGCTTCATAAGAATGACTTGAAGCCTAAAGGGGAGCCAATTTCCTCGTCTTTTTGGACACTAGCCATAGCACCAGCCCAGGAGCCGCGTACTACAAACTACTACAAACTACTACAAAACATTCTAAAACATTCTAAAGTTTTTTTTTTTATTGTATACACAGCAATACAGAGGATACTCAAAAATACGTACACATTTAGTCAGGAATTGTTAAGGTTCGGAATTTTTGGGGTATAGTATAAAAGGAATAGCAGTGAACGGTAAATGGTCTTTCACTATATACGCACTTTTCCGGTTGGACTGGTCCGTTGAGCCATCTTTTCTTTGGAATCCAAAGTGCTTCCAAAGAATGACTTGAAACCTAAAGGGGAGCCAATTTCCTCGTCTTTTTGGACACTAGCCATAGCACCAGCCCAGGAGCCGCGTACTACAAACTACTACAAAACATTCCAAAACATTCTAAAGTCTTTTTTTTATTGTATACACAGCAATACAGAGGATACTCAAAAATACGTACACATTTAGTCAGGAATAGTTAAGGTTAGAAATTTTTGGAGTATACGTAGTATAAAAGGAATAGCAGTGAATGGTAAATGGTCTTTCACTATATACGCACTTTTCCGGTTGGACTGGTCCGTTGAGCCATCTTTTCTTTGGAATCCAAAGTGCTTCATAAGAATGACTTGAAGCCTAAAGGGGAGCCAATTTCCTCGTCTTTTTGGACACTAGCCATAGCACCAGCCCAGGAGCCGCGTACTACAAACTACTACAAACTACTACAAAACATTCTAAAACATTCTAAAGTTTTTTTTTTATTGTATACACAGCAATACAGAGGATACTCAAAAATACGTACACATTTAGTCAGGAATTGTTAAGGTTCGGAATTTTTGGGGTATAGTATAAAAGGAATAGCAGTGAACGGTAAATGGTCTTTCACTATATACGCACTTTTCCGGTTGGACTGGTCCGTTGAGCCATCTTTTCTTTGGAATCCAAAGTGCTTCCAAAGAATGACTTGAAACCTAAAGGGGAGCCAATTTCCTCGTCTTTTTGGACACTAGCCATAGCACCAGCCCAGGAGCCGCGTACTACAAACTACTACAAAACATTCCAAAACATTCTAAAGTCTTTTTTTTATTGTATACACAGCAATACAGAGGATACTCAAAAATAAGTACACATTTAGTCAGGAATTGTTAAGGTTCGGAATTTTTGGGGTATAGTATAAAAGGAATAGCAGTGAACGGTAAATGGTCTTTCACTATATACGCACTTTTCCGGTTGGACTGGTCCATTGAGGCATCTTTTCTTTGGAATCCAAAGTGCTTCCAAAGAATGACTTAAAGCCTAAAGGGGAGGGAATTTCCTCGTCTTTTTGGACACTAGCCATAGCACCAGCCCAGGAGCCGCGTACTACAAACTACTACAAAACATTCTAAAACATTCTAAAGTTTTTTTTTTTATTGTATACACAGCAATACAGAGGATACTCAAAAATACGTACACATTTAGTCAGGAATAGTTAAGGTTCGGAATTTTTGGGGTATAGTATAAAAGGAATAGCAGTGAACGGTAAATGGTCTTTCACTATATACGCACTTTTCCGGTTGGACTGGTCCATTGAGCCATCTTTTCTTTGGAATCCAAAGTGCTTCCAAAGAATGACTTGAAGCCTAAAGGGAAGCCAATTTCCTTGTCTTTTTGGACACTAGCCATAGCACCAGCCCAGGAGCCGCGTACTAGTTGTCGACTCCCCTTTCACGTGCCTGCTCTGCTCACAACACAACAACGGCGCGCACTGCTCCCGGAAAGAGGAAGCAAGCAACAATGAACTGGATTTCAAAATAAAGTCGCAGATTGGTGTTGGCACACAAGAGTCGCCAGCCAAACCTATCACATTTTAACATTCTAACTCATTATCTGTAAGTTATTATTAATGTAGCAAATTATAGCCCAATGCGCAGAAACTTTCACACAGACAAAAAAAAAACATTTTTCCACTTCAAGTCAGTCTTTTTTATTACAATTTCCTTCCTAGCTACATATAAAATTGTTAATATTACTGCCGCAATCTGACAGTGATATGTTCCTCTGAAATGTGGTGTCAAATGCCAGGAAAGAGGTAGAAGAGCCTTGGCAAATTCCATCTTTCTTTAGTTGGCATCTGTTTTTTTGTCACATACGGCAATCCTTCAAAGCGTCGCATGATCTAAGGGCACAAGATTATGAGATTAAAGGTACAGCCCAAAAAAAAAGTAAAAAAAGACATCCGTCACCACTCCATATCCTAAACATTTAGACGAGCGTTGTGTAAAACTTACCATCCTGATAAGTTCCTCATAGTCTTTCTCACAAGCGCAGGTCTTTACAACTTCAACAAAAAACTGAATTAGCAAAGAGCCTTCCTCTGGGTGTCGGTATGACTTGGTATCTGAGGAGGTGGAAAAAAAAAAAGTTTGTTGACTAGCAAATGATTCGAGCGAAGGCGGGCCAAAAAGTCACAATCTCGTTTCCTCCAATACAGTTCAGCTCCGATTCAGAATGTTTTATCCTTGTGACTTAACGGCCTTCCTCAATCAAGTCGCATGGACAAAAAAGGTAGGCGGAGATGCACTGACCAGGTGTGCAAGAGAGAAGAGGGGCGAAATCTTTCTCTTTGTGGACATATTGAGAGCCACCGGCAGCATCAGACCAGAGCGGACCCGCATCATCGCTCAAGGCCACCGCCCCGGTCTCCTCTGAAACAGACAACATGGTCCGGGTGACGACATTACAAAATGCGTCTTCAATCTGAGCGCCGTTGCGTTCACTCACTTCCTCGACAGGCTTGGATGATGATGATCTTGGGTTTGTCGATCAGCGCCCTGCAGTTGGCTGAGTTCAGATGTTTGAAAATGTTATCGATGGGAAACAAATCCTCTTCATGCGGCTTTTGGGTCTCGTTCCAGTTGACGCCGAGGATCGATCCCAATTTCCCGTGAGACATGATGACCACAAACACGCTGTCTGTGTCTTTGAGTTTGGAATGTTTGGAGAAGTCGAGGACGGCCTTGTCCATTTGCTGCCAGAACCAACGCTGGTCGGTAAGAAACTCTGAATTGTTTTGGAAACTTTCCAAAAAAAAAGTGTTTGTTACCTGTCCTGTGCGGTCGGTGTGTTTAACCACCTCGTATCCTAAATCCTTCAACAGCCTTTGCATGTTCCGCTCATCTACGTCAGCACCAGGTCTGTCAAGACCCCTGTTCTTAAATTTGATATTGGTGATAAGCAGAGCCACGCGGCTCCGTACGGACTCTTTAGTCACAGGATAGATCTAAAATAATATGCAAGTTTGAACAAGTTAGCGTGTGGAAGCATACCACAAATGCTCTGCATAACAAAAACATTATTTTTTATTTTACAAAATGAAATTTCCTCCAAAAATGCTGATAGAGATTCTGGTTTGCTATGTGGGATGTTAAAAAAAAAAAAAATCAGTAAAATATCCTAGTAAATGATGTTGCCAAGGAAACCGTCCATCCTTAAATTCTTAGTTCAAAAAGCAAGACTCTTAAAGACAACATTTCTCTATGAAAGTATACATCACATTAGTGTGGAGAAAATACCTCTGGGTCATTCTTTTTGGAATTCCAAAAGGAGTTTTTGCAAAGTTTGAGATTGGTTGACCACCAATTCGCCTTGGGGGTAGCTGGAGACAACAAAAGATGCAAAAAAAGTAAAAGTCAAATGCAACTTGTCTTTTTCTATTGAGGAGATGCTGTGAAACTCGTCATCTCACCATGGGGAGGCTCGGCGGGGAGTCCCAATTCTTCGAAGAGCATCGGGTCCCTCTTTTTAAGGGAAGTTATGATAAACCAGCTTGCCTTATCACCTTTTTTCCTCACTGAGTCAATGAGGGCACCAGCTTTATCTTCTCTGCCGTCATTCACATCCAAGATATTCTCCTGCTCTCCGTCATTCAAGGCGTTAACATCCAAAAGGTCGTTCAGAAGTTGTTTGATTATGGGCAAGGTCACTTTTTCAATAAACGCCGTTCTCACGCGCTTTAGTTCTTCTGTAAGAAGCACAAAACAGTATCACAGGCAATGTAGTTTTATTTGCACAAAAGAACGAACGAACAAATCAAATTAAAACCACTTGTGGCTACAGAAAACAAACTTTCAAATATTTTTATTTTGAATACATTCTTTTATTTTACAAGTGATCTGCACCTTTATTTTTAGATTGAAGTTTTATTTTTTCAAAGTACGAGTTTTGTTTTTTCAAGGACAAAACCTTTGACCCCAATCTACCTCATAAAAGTTAGTGTGGCAAAAATCAAATGCAAACTATATTTCAAGTACGTCAAATTGGTTTTAGAACAAAAATGTTTAGTTACAGCATAGTTGCAACACGATATTCACTAATCATAAATAACAGTTCGCACCCTCAATGCCATTTATTAATGATTTAGAATTAATAACCTCATCCCGGAAGCCCACGCCAATAAGTTAAACTCTGCTTTTACTCAAATTAAAGTTGAATCAAAATTAATCGACTTTACTGTTCTCGACAAAATCGATGAGCTACTCTACTTTCTTGTTTATTCTATTTTTCCGTCTGGCCGACGCCCGAACGGAAGTTTTGCAAAAGTGAAAGTAAAAAAAAAAAAGTTCTTCTGGAAAGAATTACGAAAAGATTTTAAAAAAATTAAAAGCTCACCAGCCATCTGTAGTGTCTCTCAAGGCGAAGTAGTGCTTGAAAGAAAAGGTGAGAGTTAGCAAGAGTTTGTTCCGTTATCTTTGCCGCTTCTTTGTGCTGAACGAGTCTTTCCCATCCAATGTGTGTGCGCGTGTGTGCGTGCGTGTGTGTGTGTGTGTGTGTGTGCATGGGTGGGGTGAAAACTATAAAACATTCTCAAGTTTTTTTTTTTTTTATTATTGTATACACAGCAATACAGAGGATACTCGAAAACACGTACACATTTAGTCAGGAATAGTTAAGGTTAGAACTTTTTGGAGTATAGTATAAAAGGAATAGCAGTGAATGGTAAATGGTCTTTCACTATATAAGCACTTTTCCGGTTGGTGCTTAGAGAAGATTGCTCCAGGAATGCTCCAAGACGAGTTCAGTAGAGGAAAACACCACTTTAACATGACTTGAAACTCAAAAGATGTTCTGATAAGGAATTACAGTATGCTGCCAGCCGAAGCGTTCTAAAACGTCCACCAGGTGACGCTACACTATTTTATTTAATCGTTACGAGTAATGAGAAGAGCGAAGAAGAATTGTATCGTCCTAAAGACAAAATGGCCGACTCTTTCCGTGTGACGGAGCTATTCGTAATGCAGACACTCCACATTACAACATCCCGGAGCAGGAGCGACGTAGCGTGACAGCTTTGCCCGTCCTGCGAATGATAATGTACGTCGAGTGAAACACACGTCATCTTCATGATGACATTGTTGCTCTTTGTCAAGGGCTAGCTTCGTAATTAGCTTCCGTAGCTAGCATGGCATGATCGTCCTCCGGGTGAAGCAAACATTTTAAAGTCTCGATAAACACATTTCCACAACAATAACGAATGACTCCGAAGACTTAGCCGGGTGTACACGATGAGGGTTTGTCGGTTTCAATCTTAACGTGACATAGCGCGGACGTTAGTCATCAGCGAGATGATTCGAAAGTGATTTCAGCGACGCGTTACGCGGTTTATGTTTGAATTAACATTGTGTTCTTCGTTTTTTGTTCCTCGGGCAGTCTTCTTTGAAGGATGATGGCTCAGAGGCCTGAACGTCGTCGGATCCATCTCGACCAATCACAGCTGCTTTGTACCAAAGGATGTGATTTTTATGGCAACGCAGCTTGGCAGGGCTTGTGCTCCAAGTGCTGGCGAGAAGAAAACCAGCGGGATAAGCAAAAACAGATCCAGGAAGACTGGGCTCTCGCTGAGAGGTTTGTCGGCAACGTCTTTGCTCTATTGAGACAATATTGGTGCTAGTAATATCTTCATCCTACCTGCTAGTTCATTCTCAGGAAATGTAACAAATTGTAGCCGAACTGTTTTGGTTGTTTTCGGAAGATGTTTCTTGGAGTAGGCTTAAACAGTTCATGGAATAGCGGCAGTCCTTACATTGAATCGAAAGAGAGGCTTCGGCAAGCCAATAACATTCTTCTCGAGTCGAATCACCGTTATTACTAGAACATTCAGTCCTTTAATGGCGATAGAGGCACCTAAAGGCCCAGAGTGGCTTTGTTGTTAGTTTATAAACTATTAAGTCACTTTGATAGGGCTGTATTTGTTACCGTGGAGACCCCCCCCCAGAAATACACTCTTTTGTTGTCGTTCCTGCTCATCCACATCCCCGGGCGCTTTAGTCTTGTCTCATCCACCGCAGGTTGCAGAGAGAGGAAGAGGAAGCCTATGCGAGCAGATATCAGAAGGCCCAGCCGCAGCCTGCCCTCACACCTTTCAACAAGTTTGACGAACGGAAGACCAAGGAAAAGTCGAGCAGGGTCAACACTGTCGCCAAGTTTTTCGCGCCCTCCATCAAAATACCACCCAAAAAAGGTAAGGGCTTTTGACGGATCGGCCCGTGCCGCTGCTATGAAAAGTCAAAGATGTCACTAACCGCTCAAACTGCCCGTGACTGGTAACACGCTTCTTTTTTAAGGGGACGGCCAAGCAGGGCACAATATGAGTGGCTGCTTTCAGAGTCTGTGATAGGCCAGCACTTTGCAGTTAATGATGGAAGGCCAGCGGCTTTTTTTCCCCGCTTCTTGTCATCTGAGCAGAGAGGGGAGTGGTGAGCAGTAAACGATACGCTCAAGTCGAGATTCAGTCGATCTCTTGATGTGTGTGAGAAGAGCCGTTCTAAACCTGCTCCCTAAGTAAAGTGCTTTGCCACAGCTTTAGTTTCAATTTGGCACGATATTAAAAAATATATATATGGACTGGAAGGAAATATGAGCTTTTTCACACAAGAAGCTCAAAGGTGAGATAAATCCATAAAACACTTCCCCCGCTAGATGCCACCACCTCTTTGGATGCTCAGTCCAGCCCGAGCTCCTTCCCCGCATCGAGCCGACCCTCCTCCGCGGACACCGACCGCGCGACGAGGGAGTTCATCGATTTCCTCAAGCCTCTGAAATACGGCCAGCAGATCTTTAAACAGTGTCGAGCCTTCACGGAGAGCATGGCCTACAAGCGGGTGAGCCCCCTGTAACAGTAGTTTGCGAGACTTGGCGGAACATCCTAAGAGTCATTTGCCATATTGACCCCCCCCCCCCCCCCCCTTTGTATTAGGACATGGGTGCAGAGGACATGTCCGAATGCGTTCAGGACTTCTACCAGTCTCTCTCGGAACGCCTTCATACTCAATTCAAAGGTAGGAAAAATGCTTGTGTTGCTTTTTTGTGCTCTTCTCATGTTGCTCTTTTTTTTTTTTTGCTCTCAGGCTCATCCGAGTACATCGAGGGCATCATGGACCAAGTGGAGAGATATATCACGACGCGTTTGTACAAGGAAGTGTTTTGTCCGGAAACGTCCGACGATGAGAAGAAAGACCTGGCAGTACAGAATAGGATCAGGTTTGTAGGACGCGGTCGTAATTCCAAAATGGCGTCCTCGATAAATTACGTATTTTCCTGATTATCCCATTGGCGAGTCAAGTATTCAACTAACAACAAGACCCATTTTTACAATTGTGCAAGTTTGGCGCTGATCTTCATTTTGTCCACTTGGGGCCAGCATCCTCATGTTTTCCACTTGTTATTCACAGAGCCTTGCACTGGGTCACCATTGAGATGCTGGGTGTTCCCGTCGATGAGGGGATCCCCGAGGCTTCCGACAGCGTGGTGAAAGCCATCACGGGTGAGCCTCAGCGAAACAAGCATCTTGGCTTTCAGGCGGCACTGATGTGAGACTCCGCCTCTCGCCAGACGTGATCGAAATCGATTCCAAGCGAGTGCCCAAGGACAAGCTGGCGTGCATCACGTGCTGCAGCAAGCACATCTTCAACGCCATCCGCATCAGCAAGAAGGAGGCGGCGTCGGCGGACGACTTCCTGCCCACGCTCATCTACATCGTGCTGAAGGCCAACCCACCGCGCCTTCAGTCCAACATTCAGTACATCACTCGCTTCTGCAACCCCAGCAGGCTCATGACTGGAGAGGATGGCTACTACTTCACTAATCTGGTGAGGAACGCCATTCGTTTATTCGTTTATGTGACATGCTTTTGTCAGAATCCATGATTTTTCCCAAAATGGAAGGCTTCACTGTCCTCACAAATTACCCGCCACAGTGCAACAACAAGGAAAATTAAGGATGGGAAAAAAAACATTGGTGATTAGCGCAATCATACACAAAAGGTTGCAATACTGCAACATGTCCACTTGGAGGCAGTGTAGACCTTGTTAATTCGGATTGCTACATAATAGTGACACGGGATTTTTTTTTCTGCTTTGACTTGCAAACAACGTGTACGACACGAGCGTCGTATTAGGGCAATGAAGTCAACTCATTTCACAACAGGCAGCAGTTTGGCCGAGTCAAGAAATCTTGAAAAACGAGCTTTGAAATTTGGAGACAATTTGGAACCGAATAAGCTCTCTAAGCAAGCTTGTGCCCATTCTCTTCTCAGTGTTGCGCCTTGACCTTCATTGAGAAACTGGATGGCAAGTCACTCAACCTGACCGCCGAGGAGTTTGACCGTTACATGTCCGGGGGGTCCCCCAACCGGCCCCAGGCGGGCGGCGCCGCCGCGTTCATCCAGGTGCACAAGCGCCTGGACCTACTGACGGGCCTCGGCGAGCGGCAGGAGCTCGTCATGGAGCGGGCGCGGCAGCTGGAGAGCGACCTCATCGACTGGACGGACGAAGTGGAGCAGAACGTGCAGAGCGTCCTGGAGACTTTTGAGGCGCAGAGCCCCCCCGCCGCCGGCGGCGCGGCGACGGGCGCGCCGGTGGCCGCTTCGGCTATCGACTCTGATAACGTTGAGAATGAGCACCTGCCACCGCCGCTGACGCCGCAAGTGTTTGCCGGCTGATGCACGAGGAACTACGCCACTCATCCATCCATCCTTCCTTCCATTCATTCAAATCGAAAGGCCTGAAACACCTTCGAATGCACGGCAATGATTAGGTCACACCTATTATTCCTTCTGAGAAAAGAGTTGCTCTTTTCCAAGCACTTTAATGATTATAAATATTATTTCATTAAGGATAGTGCAGACGCTGTTGTCAGGTGTGCCCTGCAGCAGCGGCATCCGTTTGGACATTGCGTGTATAATATTTAGATTTTAATCAATTTCTTATAGCTCTTTTCTAGCCATATATGATCTGGTGGTTTTGTTTGGTTTTGAGATGAGGCTTTAAAACTTAATTTCTTGGCGTAGGTTAAAGCACTGTAGAAGCTGGAAGAGGCTTTCACACACTGGCCACAACATTAAGTACACTCGCACGATCTTTTGAGGTTCATTATCAGAACTGAATCTAAAGATGGCCTTTACAAATATGATCATCTTAGTCATTATTGTGTATTACGCTTAGTGGAGTATTCTATTTTTGTAAATGTGAATTCTATTTAATGGGGTGGCCAAGTGAGTGTACGGAGAAGTTTAAAACATCCTCATAGGTTTGTTACCGTTTCATATAGGAGTCAATACTGTCCTTATTTAATGATAACTTATTGGGAAAAATTGTGTGTGAGCATGTGTGTGTGTGTTAAGCGATGATGACTAATAAAAGCTGAGAGGAGAACGCCTGTCAACTCTGCTTACGCTGTACTTTCACACGAGTCGCTGCAATTGTGCAACAACGTCAGATAGAAGAGGGGGGGGCAAACTATTTCTACACTTATCTATTATATTGGGAAATCTAAAGCAAGTCATTGGTAAATGTTGTGAAATATTAGTTTCAAATCTCACGCTATTATTAGGACTTTGGAATTGTGATTTCTCAATTCAGGTGTTTTAGTTTAGGAGGTTTTTTTTTTTTTTTTTATGATGATGTAAGCTCCAAATGAGTCCCGGTCGCAATACACTTTCAATTTACCGCAACACACACCATTTATGTGAAGTGCAGGCAGAGATTTCCAATGTATTTTGGGAGTAATCACTTCCCTAAATCGCAGTTCTTTTAGAATAAAAGTGAAATTATAGGAGGATTCTCCTGCGTTACATGTTTCACTTCCGTATTTTTGGGAATAAAGGAGGGCGCCCATCAAGAACCGAAAAAATAGTCACGATGATAGCAACAATATCTTTCCTTGGTAAGTGTCAACCAAATACATGTGTGTATGTGTGTTTACTAAGGCTTTTTTTGAAATGACTATGTATATTTGATTAAAAAAAAAAAAAAGACTGGTCTGTTTTTCTGCTATTCATCTCTTTTTTTTTTTTTCTTTTTTTTTTTTAAAAAAAGCAAAACTATACATGGCGAGTTTTTAATAAATTTTTTTAAAAAGCCTTAGTATACATGATCATTTTTTTTAATATGTATTTTTTTTTCATCTCATGCTCAAATGTATTTTCTATTTCAGTTCTTTCCACACTACCACAATTTGTAGCCCCCCTGGGTAAGACACTTGAATTGTCGTTGAACATAATCGTGGTCATCGTAAATTTTTCACTTTTTTTTTTTTTCTTCTTCTTCCTGTGTAGAGACATCCTACGGAGCCCTAGCAGAGTTGGTGTCAGGACATTCTCGGGTGTTCTTTGGTGAACATGTCCAACTTAGATGCAGCATTCCTGATGGCAACAAGTCAAAGTGGAATTATTTGTGGTTCAAGGGATCTGAGCAGCTTGAGCGCCACGCGGAAATATTGACTCTGCAAGGCTTCCATAGCGACAGCGGCGCGTTTCGGTGCCAAGGAGTCAGGGACTCGGCTGTGGGAAACATTTATACCCAAAAAAGCCCACCTGTGGAAATAAATGTGGACGGTAAGGTATATTTTTATTTAATGTGATTCTTTGTTGTCTCAATTGTCTCCATCTTTTTCCGTGCTCTTCTTTTCAGGAGGTTGGGCCATCCTCCAGGTCCCGCAACATCCGGCCTTGGTCGGAGAGACCTTAAATATAACCTGTCGCGTCCGCGGCCACCCCCGAGATCAAGAGGTGGTTTTGTATAAAGATGGCGTGGAAGTCCTGAGGGGGAGTGGCTTCAATCCAAAATTGAGCTTGCCCCTCCTCAGCACGGAGGATCAAGGACTGTATACCTGCAGGGCGTCTTGGGATGACAACAGACGAACTCATTCAGTGATTTCGAATGATGTTCAAGTTAATGTCTCAGGTGAGTTCATGTGCTGCTTCTGTTAAGTCATGGGTCTTAACAGACACAGTATTTATTATACCTCAATGTTCTGCTCTCTCTCAGAGGTTCTGACACAGCCCGTGCTCAAAGTGGTCACAGAAAACGTCCCGCTCTCGGAGGATAGGATGAAGCTCATTTGCCATGTCCAGTACAACGCCCGCCCTCCGGCGCCTCCCATTCACTACTTCTTCTACCTGGATGACAGACGTTTGGGGACGGCTATGTCCGAGAACTTTGATTTGGTCAAACGGAGACCGGGTCTGTACAGATGCAAGGTCAAGGTACGCCAGCTTGGCCTGTCTAAGTGGAGTGAAGCCGAAGCGTTTGAAGAGTGATCGGGACATAAAAACTTGTTCTGTTGCTTTGAGATGAATCAAAAATGAATCAATGAATTAAATCACATGTACACATTTGGGAATTAAATGAATCACTTATCACAAATGAATCAATGAAATAACATGTTCGCATTTGTGAATCAAATGAATCACTTATCACAAACGAATCAATGAAATAAATAACATGTCCACATTTGTGAATCAAATGAATCACAAATGAATCAATGAAATAAATCACTCTAATATGTACACCTTTGTGTATGGCTTAAAATTATTTAAACAGGAATTACACAATATTATTTAGTTTATTAAAAAAAAAAGGAATTTATTGAAAAGCATAATCCAAAATAGTACATCGATAAGAATGGCAATTCTCCATGAATTTGAAGAGCGCTCATGAATATACAATTTGCCGCTAGTTCATCATTATGTCGAGTAAAGTAGGAATCCAGAGAAGATGCTGTCGTCCTCACTGCTGGCGTACACCCCGTTCCAGTCTCTGAGGGTCTCCATCCACACCTGATCCCCCACCGCCAAACGTAGCACAACCAGCGTAGACGCCTGGTCGATGTCCTGTCCGTACAGCGAGTCTCTCGTCCTGACCCGCCGCGAGCCGTTCACCACCAGCGTGGCGCGCAGGGGTTGATTGCGTACGGTGATGTGGAAGGAGAAGACGTACACGCCGGCGTGGACGCACACGAAGCTGTTACTGGTGACGTTGAAGTGGTTCTCTTCGTTGTAGAAGATTTTGTCGAAGCGGATGGGGAAGCCGGACGGCGGGAAGGATCTTCTCGGGGAGATGCCGACGCTAAAGGCCGAGCGTTTCTGAGGAACGCCTGAACCCTTAGCCCCTTTGAAGCCCCGCATCCCCCGCTCCCCTCGCATTCCGTGGTAACCTCTATCCCCTTTTGGCCCCTGCACCCCTCGAACACCTTGCGGACCCTGTGCCCCTCTCACCCCAGGTTCTCCTTGTGCTCCAGGAGGTCCAGGATCCCCGCCTACGCCGACGGGACCCGGAGCACCGTGCTTGCCGTTGATCCCCGGAATTCCCATCGCACCCGGAATTCCCGGGGAGCCGGTGTCTCCACGATCACCTTTTGGCCCCCTCTCCCCAAATGTGCCACACTCCCCTTTATCACCCTTATCTCCTTTTGGACCAAGAATCAATCCAGGGGCTCCAGGTGGCCCTTCGTTGCCCGGTTCTCCTTTCTCACCAGAAATCCCATTCTGTCCAGGCTCACCTTTTTGCCCGTCATAGCCTTTAATGCCTTGCATGCCTATCTCACCTTTCACTCCTTTTAGGCCAACGTCACCTGCAGAGTAAGAAATCCAGCTCAGAAGTTTGCAGCAGACACTTGTTTGGGACTTTGGTACCTTTCTGCCCTGGTTTTCCCAAAACTCCCGGGTATCCACTTGGGCCAATGTTTCCCCTTTCACCTTTGTCCCCTAGTAAACAGAATTTGTGAAAGGAGAAAATGTACTAATGTATTCATAGCCGTTTCTGACGAATCTGAGAAAAGATATGCCGAACATAAGGGTTCCAAGAATTGACCCTTGAGGGACTCCATTTGTCATTAGTCTATTAATCAGATTCAAAACTTCCATAAGTCCATTCTTCCAAATAGGACCTGAACCATTTCAGGACTGTTTCGGGACTTTGTCTTATTCAATTTTCGGACCAATTAACCCAATTTTGTCATTCCAATTTTTAATTGGTCTGTGGGTCAATTATCATTGAGCACTATTAACTCTGCCTAGTAACAAGTAAGCTGTTAGGGAATATGAAGAAACAATTTTAGACACAGCATGAAACGCTAAAAAGATTTTAGAAATTGGAATGAAATACCCTTCTCTCCTTTAACCCCCTTGAGACCACTCGTTCCCGGTGGCCCGGGTGAGCCTGATGATCCGGTAAAGCCTCTTTCCCCCGGTGGCCCTAGATAGATCTCAAGTTTAAAAGGCAGAGGAAACTAAAAAACTATAAAAAGTAAGAGAAACATTTCCTTACCTGTCAGGCCATTTTCTCCCTTTGGCCCTTGGGCTCCTCTCTCAGGAGGGCAGCACTCACAGAAGTTGAAGTAACACTCATTGTAATCCAGGGTGTAGTTATCAGGGCCTACACTGGGGTGCTCCATGTTCATCGTGTGGCCCTGAGGAAAATCCTGACTGGGGTAGGTGGGCAGTGGTTGGGGCTCGGCAGGGAGCACCTGAGAGAGGGGCTTCTTGGTATACTGCTGTTTGGGCTTGGCTGTGGTCTTGGCTTCGCAGTAGAACATCGCAGTGAGTGTCACCATGGTGAGAAGAGTCCACTGACTGGAGATGAGCTTCATGGTTGAGTTGGATCTGAGAATGGATTAGAAGTATTGAAGGCTCTCTCAATTCAAGTAACCATCACTATTTTTTTTAACCAGCATCCAAAACGATAAGCAAGAATGAAAATCAACCAGCAAATAAGTCTAATAGAAGAAAGACTCACCAAGTAATGCTTATAGTGGTATGGTCCTTTCTTCTCTGGATGGTGTCTTGGTCCTCCGGGTCCATCTGATCTCAGCAAGAAGAGAACAAGCCCACCAATGAAGCTGTCCGCTCGAAGAAAAAGGGGGAGGTCTGAAACCCAACGAGGGTAGAGGCCGGATCGGACCCGAGCTGAACCGCTGTGCTGTGGCCTCATTCTTTGCGCAGAAAGGTGCTTTTGTGACACGGGATACGAGCAGCCGCCAGGAGTACTCCCCTCGTCGCGAGCTCGGCGAGGAGCAAAGGGCCTCGGTCGATGGGTCACCTGATACGGAAGGGCATTCTTCCAACCGCCGAGCAGCTAACATGCTCTTAAGGTGGGACAAAGCACAGCAAAGATGGTCGTGGGACAGAGGCCAGGCCACTAAAGCTCACAATGTTGTGTTGATCATTTATAAAATGGATATATATTACAACAAGTTGTTATGGTTGTCATTTTCTGCCAGCAGCCCGATCTGAACGGTTCGCTCGTCGCCAGCGAATGTTTGAACTGCGGATACGCTCGGCTTGGCAAAGACCCCACAAGCTCAGAGGGATCCATGACAGAAGGGAAGGAAGGAAATGGAAATTTGGGGAAACAGAGAAGACTGATGGCAACAATGCGTGTAAAAAGGAGATGATGGTTTACTTTTTTTTTTTTTTTTTTTTTTTAAATAGCGCTCCTCTCATTCCAAGACCCAGCATGGGTGTGACGAACAAATACAACTTCCATTTTTGTCCTTTTTGCATTATTTTGGCATTGTTGTAATTTACCTCCGCGCCACTAGAGGGACTCATGCATTGTAGTAGGAAGGCTATAAAACCCGCGGTAGACTTGACCATGGCGGAATCATGTTAATTGCCTCAAAACTACGAGTGTTTTTAAACTCTCCGTCTCCCTATTTTTGTAATTTCAAGTGCATTCAAGTGGATTATTGTTCGAGAAAATTCCATTGGAAATTCCAGGTGTGAGGAGGGCAAACCGTTTGGGGTTGCTGAAGACTGAAGAAAAGCCGAATACCAGCGTCATCACATCGGGAGAAACTCATCAATGCTGGATTGAGGTCTGTTTTTTTTAATGGTCATTGTTTATCGATGTGCACACATTCACCAAAACCCAATGCATTGGTAAAAATGTTAATCACAATCCTCCATGTTAATCATAATCCTCCACGTCTCAAAGGTCTACATGTACAACACATAGGAACAAATGCGTGTTTACATTACTGGAAGGAAATTATTAATCCAACAAAAGCTTTTTGATCCTTGACAAAACTGTATTTGCTCAAATGCCTCAAACTGAAACACTATGCCTCACAACACACACACACACACATAGTTGTGGACCCCTGAGTGTATGTGTGTCCAAGGTGTGACAATATATTACCGTTTTTTCCATGTATAATGTGCCCCCATGTATAATACGCACCCTAAAAATGGCATGTCGATGCTGGAAAAAATCTTGTACCCATGTATAATACGCACCCAAATTTTGACTCCTACTTAAGTCCGTAAACGTAAAATTATTTCAGAAAAAAGATCATCTTTGGGAACAACCGGATGTTATTCTGCCGGTCAGTATCACTGCGCATGCGCTAGCAAACTTGATAGCGAAGAAATGTTTCGGATTTGTGTAGGGTACATTGTGACAGCAAACGAGCAGGTGATCGAGCAAGCGTCTGATACGAGAGCACTGTGTTCGTATGGAGCGTGTTTGAAGTGAACAGCAGAGAAGAAAGCGCATCTGTAATGGCGGCCTCCGTATCATATCCGGATAGAAAAATAAATAAAATTGTACCCATGTATAATTTGCACCCCAAATTTTAGGACAATAAATTTAAATTTTGCGCATTATACATGAAAAAAACGGTAATATTGATAGCCTTTCCGGGCTTTCCTGTTAAAGTGAGACTTGTCGCTGTATGAGTGTCACATGTCCACAATGTCTGTGTAGTTGCCAAGAGTTCAACCAGTTGTCGTCGTTACCAACGGTCACGGGCAACAAGCGAACACAATACGTTGGTTCCTGCCACCTTGTCATCACAGAGATAACCTCTGACCCGAATGAGGTGAAAAGGTAGACGACAGTTCAAGACGAGCGCTATTTATTCTTCCATATCATCTTAAAATGAAGCTATTAATTGCCCCCATCGTTTAATCGTTAAGGGGAGGCCAGATAAATTAATTCAAACTTTTGGACAAAAGTACCTTCTCTGAGATTTGAAGACCTCTCATGGATTTACATCCATCTATATTGCTTCTGATATTTATGTCTTCCATCACAGCTTTGTCGGTAGTATTGAAATCATTCAGACATCATCACGTAGTGGAGTAGAAAGCGAATCCCTGGAGGTTTTAAATTCATCAACAGCAGCCAAAACCGGTTGAGTGACTTCTTCTGTTATTTTGTGAATCAACACTGTTGTGCCAGCAGTCATGTGTTTAAAAAAAAAAAAAAAAAAAGCAAAGAACGATGGTGAAAGCTGCCTAGTTACTACGCATGAGACATACAATAGCAGTTTTGATTATTTTTATTTTTGATTTGGTGATTAGAGTGAAAAAAAAAGCATGTGAAGTTGTACGGTGTTATTTTATGGCCACAGGAGAACATAAATATTAAAAATAAAACATTGTGGTAATTGACATTGTAACCAGCCAAGCATTTACCAGAGTGGTATAAGTATATAAATATAGAACTTTATATAAATAACATGTAATCAACAAGCGCATATGAAAAAGCAGAAAAATGCCACGACTGCTATGTCAGCTGGCTACAGCAGAGATTCGCAAATATTTTGGGATGGATTGGTGCCCCTCGCCTCCTTCCTCCATCCCCCTAAACAACAACAAAAGTGATACAAAAGCCAATTACGCTGAACCTACCTTAGCTTTGGGCCAATTCAAATCTGATGTAATTTATGTGTCATCACATAAATATGACATTCAATTATTAATTTTCTGAACCGCTTCCTTGTATAAAGTCAGGTTAAGTATTGTTACATAATTCATCTACATGTGTTTCGCCACCGTTTATGTTCAAATATCCCTCGCTTGAAGGGTTACAATACTGTTATTTATTAGCTCCTCTATTTTGTATTGTTTGTTAGCATTAAGCTAAGCTGACATTTTAAGGCCAAGCTATGTGGTTACTTTAAATCGATTTTCATTCCTGACTTTTTATCCTGACAAAACACATCTTAATTATTTTCTTTAATATGAAATAGATTTTTTTTTTCCTCAAAAAGAGTTTCAATTCCTGGCATGGTAGTCATTTGCATTAGGCTCATAAGGGGGTCCGTGGAACCCCAAAAAATTGAGAACCGCTTGTAGACATACTTAATAGTGTGACGTGAAATTTTAAAATCTGCAGCATGTTCCAACAAAACCTTTCTTTTGGGCCGAGTAAGCCGCAGATCATGCAAAGCCTGATCAAAGCAAAAACCAAACAGTCCGAGGGCGCGCTACATCAATATTTGCTGGTGCTCAGTGACGAGCACACCTTCCTAGCATACTGGCAGTTAAAACATCGGAGGGATGGAGGAAGACTTGCAGCAAGAATGTAGAAACATCCGTTGAGAATCAAATACCACACCAGGGTGCTTAGAATGAAACCTTGTGATATTCATCTTGATTGGCTCGGAGAACGGATCTGGGTTAAGGTAGAGATGGGTTTTTGATTACCATAGCTCGATAAATCCGATGAATAGTTTGTTCTGAGGGTTCCCCGCGTTAGTTCAGCTTCCCATTTACACACAAACTAAAGTGAATCAAGCAGTCGATTAATCGTTCCCACATGATGGAGTTCATTCTTAATCTTAGTTCATGAGGGTCATGGCGCTCTCCGGCTGACCACCGCAGATGCCGGAGAAGAATTCCAGCGCCAGGCGCACGTGGATCGGCACAAAAACGTAGGAGGTGTAGATCACCATGGCGACGGCCGAGAACAGGACCCAGTTGAAAATGGACTTCTCCCAAGGCTCCAGCACGTAGATGCCGGTGATTAGAAGGTACTGGTAGTAGAGCCAGGCCAGGTACTCCCTCAGGTTCTTGAAGTTCATCCTGCAGGGTGGTGTGTGTTTGTGGATGTGAGTGTGTGTAAACGCTGATGGAATTATCCTCAAGCGGATAAAAGCAAGGAAATTATCACTTATTAGAACAATTTTGTATCGATACATTCATACTGCTTATGCTATGGTTGCAGGGTGAGTTTGAGCTTTTATGTACAATACAGATCTACAATAAAATATAAATTACACACGTCAGAATTTTTTTTTTTGCAATTTTATTGCCGCATAGTTTTATTGTCATGCAACATGAATATAGAGTCGACAGCTCATGAATTGCGAGGGGGTGTGGCCATCAGGTGCGCGTATTCTAGAATTTACCACCAACTCGGGAAACCTATTTCAAAAAGCGTAGCCAAATAAATGTCCGTTTTAATACATCTGACTTTTAGAAATAAATTGAAACCACAAATTTGGATTGTACCAAATTACAAATCCCCGCAATTAATTGCGATAATAGATATATAGGAAGCGCCAACCTCTCTAAAAGCCGCAAATGATCAAATCTACCTGCACTCACCTTGAAAACGGTGACGTGTCTGGGTAATGACGTCTTATTTATAAGCGCTAATCCGCGGCCCGTTTGTTGCTCCGCTTGCTGCGTTTGCGCGGTGCGGCAGAAAGGGGGAAAAAGCTGCCTCACCACTTTGTGTCGGGCCTATTTGGAGTAAGACGTGCAGTCGACACCACACCCACTGGCTGTGACTTTACCGCGGCACCTGCTCACCTGGCCGACAGGTGAGCAGAATCACAAGCCAAAACAAACAGAGTTTAGAATTACAGTCGTGTGTTTTACAGAGGTGTTTGAACGCACCGCACCCTCCGCCATGAGCGGCGCTGAGGATGAAGATGCACGCGGTGAACTCTGCCGTTTATTGTAACCTGGTTAAAAACTCGGTGCTGGGAAGTAACAGTGATTTCCTGGGGAGTTAAGAACTTTGCTAGGTAGGGGGTTAGGTAGTTATTCGTTTTCAGCACTCAACTACAGCGCCCCCTTGTGTACACATATTATATTGCACCATGACAATGTAAGTGTCGATAAACGGGCCACTTCAAAACTGTAATAAATGATTGCGATTTTTAACAATTAAATCACACTGGTTAATGTGTGTTCACTTGCTAACTAGTGCACAGTGAGCCGCAAGAAGACAGTTGGGAAAGTTCACCTTCCCATCCGTACACTTTGCTGACCGTCTCAGTTCTTATCCTCGACAACAACATACATTATTGATGTATAAACACAGGCAGCGCCACCGCGGCCAAATGCTCACGCACAGGTTCAAAAAGGGTTCAAAATCTGGAAAGATAGCTCATTGGATCGGCAAATAACAGCAAAGGCCTGCTGAATCAAGTGCGAGCACAAATTTAGCGTGAAAGGCTGTTGGAGGTTACGAGGGCTGAGTTTGCACAAAGGCAAGGGAGAGGTGTGTGATGGCAAGTGTGTGTGTGTGTGTGGGGGTCTTTACGCTATTGTTAGAGGTGCCCCCGTCCCCACCCATGCCATTTGCTTATTCACTTTCCCAAGCTCAAATAACTTTTTTTTTTTAGCACGAGCACTCCCTTCTTCTTCCTCCAGTCTCAAACATTCCACTGGTTCATTCCTCCAGCGTTAGATCAGCATAATTCATTATCTCACCCTTCACACACTACGCGTATTAAATGAAAGTATTCTAGATCCTGCTATCATCGTGTTGCTCTTCTTCCTCCATCCTTCTGATAGTGTCAGACATTTCACTTGTTCATTCCTCCGGTGTGAGATCATAACCAGTTGATTATACCTCAACCTTCACACACGCTACGTGTAATATATGAATAATTCTAAATCATGCTTATTGTAGTTGTGTCGTTAAGGCGCCAGTGATAACTCAATGCTTAACTCAAATACTTCTATGTCTGGATTTTATTTGTCAAATTGAATATATTGTGTATATACTCATTTTAGTGGTAAAACTTGAAAGTACTGTAGCGGCTCCATAAATGTATATATAACTAATCGCTCTCCCCATCTTTGCCTTTGATGCAATTGCGCCCTCTGGCGGACGTCTGAAGTAAGGCATCTCAAAATAATTTCCATAAGGATAAATATGTGTTCAAATATTCCTACTTATTCAAAACAGTGCATGATTTTTTGATAGCTGATGATTTTATTTAATTTTGGAAATTGCACGCAGAAGCTCCAATGAGCCCAGTAATGCATTTTACATCATTTGTTTCAGGTAGGTCATGACCTGAGATCCTTTAGCACATCTCTCGCGGTGTGGCTTTATCAGCACTCGCGACATCTACTCTATCATGTCGTCCCCATCGCCTCCCGTGGCGTCCGAGAGGCTGAGCTCCTCCAGCATTTCCGCCAAAGAGATGCGTGGCGCGCCGTCGTCATCGGTGTCGCTCTCCACCGGGATCTTTGAGGCATCTGAAATGAATATTCATAAATTTAGTAAAAAAACGTGAATGAGCAACAATGTGTGATGTGAAGTTTATAGCGCTGCATATCATAGAATCAAGATTGATTGAGGTTGTAATAATAAAACATCTAGCTGCTCACCTCTATAGATGTTAACATTTTTCCTCAGAGCCTCATCCTCCTCCAGGTCCTCAAGGAAGTCCTGGAATTGTCTGAAGACACAAATGTAATGTTAAGACAGGAAACGAGTAACAATTAGAGATGACTCTATTCCGAAGCCATCTTAAAAGAATGATTTGGAAATGCAGCGTACCTCTCATCATCTGTATCCACGTTCTCAGTTTCTTTGGCCATCTCCTGAAGTTTCCAGTTCCTGCGCTTCACTCTGCGACTGCGGTCAAAGCTCTTCTTGATAAGCACCTTCAAGGGTCCACGACAACGCAATCAGCATCGACGCCACGCGTCAATACTGTGTTTCTGCACCAGGGGGCGGTACGAAGTAAAAAGGTAAGTCGAAAACTCCTACCACATCAGGTACATGATGAGGGTTCATCTTATTCAAGAAGTCGTCGTTGACGTTAGAATTGGCAAAGTCGTACCTGTCGGAAACAGAACGCGTAAACGCTTTTCCTCGAGTGGCTAGCAACTGTCATCGATACTTACCCCATGACCAGGTCTCCAATGTTGAGCAAGTGGCCCAGGAATGTGCGGCAGTGGTACTGCTGACCCGTGTCCATCTCTGAAGTCTTCTGTACCCACAGCTCAGCCAGAGTGTGCTGTAACGTACACGGGGATGAGGATTAGAGGCTTCAACTGGCATTGTCCACATATGCGCAAACAAATGATCTCCATAGGTTCCTAAACTCATGAAATGCTGACGTGAAATGTTTGAAAGTGTTACAAAACGGAGCATCAACGATAATAATGGTGATGATAATAATAATGCGGCATTGGGAGAATTGTGACACGGCAAGCCTGTGCAATCAATACAAAAACACTTCTATCACGTTGGCTGGAATCCCACGTGCAGGTTCCGGAATAATGTAATGGCTCGCTATTGATTTTGCTTCCAAGAGAATTGCAATGCCTATTCCCCCAATAATGCACTCTGTTTGTGCCCCCGCAACCCCCCTCACCTTATTAGACCTCATGCCAGCTCCGGCAGCCAGCTTCTGGTCTCTGATGATGTCAATATCCATCACGATAAACTCCTCCAGTTGCCGTGGGTTACAGAGGCTGCTGAAGGGGTGGCGCCAGTATGTGCTGCCGTCAACCTCGGCAACTGGGAGCGAGAGACGGTTGATTGCATCAGCATAATCGTGCCAACCTGACGGAGCGGCGAGGCTCTGATTATGCGGATTCCTCTGTTTTGTGAGCAGATTGAATCGGAGAAATATATCTGTCGTGCTGGCTGCTTAACTTCCTTAAACTGTAAAAGTACGACTATAAAAAAGTCAAAGCAATTAGTATCGGCGGAAAAAAAGGTCAATACAAGCAAATCTAGAGGGGGGGGAAAAGCTGAAGTAAATTAGCAAACCCACAAAAAACATATGAGCCTTGAGGCCATTTCTGCATTCTGGAACAAAAGCGGTCCGGCCTTTGAAGACTAATTAACGACGAGCGCCTTTCAAAATGTCAAAACTCCGCTGAGAAACACGCCAGATTACACCAGAAAGAAAAGGGGGGGTGGGGTGGGGGGAACGCTCGACAGCTCATCGCAATCCTTCTTTCGCTAATGAGCAATGACGGCTTGCATAACAAATATGTTTGCCATCTTGCCCTCCTCCCTCTGTGCGGCACGCCGGGCCGTGACTGCAAGCACAAGAAAAATGGTGACGTGGATCCCAAGTGCCCGCCAGACTGACTGTCATTTTAGCAATTAGCATAGCATAATAGGTAACACAATACAGAAAGAAGAGTTTGACAACTAAGTGACTTAGTAAACCACAACACAAAACGGCTTAAAAGCCAGTCCGGGCTCACTCTGCAGGGTGTTTGGGTCGATGAGGTGGATGGTGCTGGTGACCCGGACGCACACGCACACTTGACCCATGTTCCCCAGGCTCTGCGCCAGGCGCGGCGACAGGCACACCACGTTGTCCTGGCAACAAGGAGACAAGTGGACGTCAAAGTGAGAACTGTCGAATGGTTCAACTGTGAAAGGCTGCATGCTAAAGTGCTCCAAAAATAAACATGGCAGCCATCGTGGTATCTACGCTCCAATCCAGTGCCGTATGAAAAAAGTAGATTGCTAAATTACATTTGTAAAGAGTAAGTTGTTTGCCGTGTACATATTAGCAATTGTCATTTGCTCCCAAAAAAAAAATCTGTCTTGAAGTCAAAGTACGAAGAGTACCGATGACATTGTAAGTCAGTGTCACAAATTGATGACATCATCTCGAGCTGCTGCTAGTATATACCTTGCAAACGGGTACTATCTCCATGGAGTAAGTGCTCTTGTAGTTGTACGTGTTGGAGTGGATGTCGTGAGAGATGAGACGCTGGGACACCTTCAACCTTTAGATTTGAGCAAAGGCAGAGATTTAGATACAAACGTGTTCCCTCTCCATCCATGTTTACAGCGCCAAAGCATCCAAAAGTTTTAATTGTACTGTGCAAAGCCGCATGCTTCCTATAAATAAGTGAAATGTTTACCCAGCGCCGGGCAGGCCCTTGTTTGTTTACGTTGCTCACCTGCAGGGCACGGTGCACTGGAGGAAGTCGACCATCTTCTGAGCGTGCTGCTTGGAGCCATAGTAGAAATCGATGCCCTCTGAGACAGACAGGAGGAAGAACAGTGATGAGCAACGCAATTAAGACATTTGGGAAGATGGCTGACGCAAGGCGTAACAAACATTTTCAGATGTGGAGAGGATTTTAAACGGGCTTTTAATCATTTAGAGGACAGCGTGGTGCTTTGTGAATGAAATGCGCAATACAACTAAAGCTACTACTCTGCCTTAAGATATGACAAAACTTTTTTCCCCAAAAATATTTTAAAAGAATTTCTTAGAATGACTATAAAAGTCCAAAACACACCATGAATTTCTTTGATGTTTAGGGCATTCTGGTGGAGCTTATGCTTGAGGATGAGCTGCTCCAGATAGTAGAATGTCTTTTTGTGAAGAGTCTGTTGGAAACAAAAAAAATGCATCCTTTTAACAAAAATGATACAAAGAGACAAAAATAGAACGACATTGCGTAATTTGTTTTTTTCTTTTTAATTCATTCAATATTTTAGCTTTCAACTCCACTGCCTTCCTGACTTTTTGATCTTGGTGGCTCCCAATCATTTTACCTTCTGTCTAACTTGTACCACAGCCTTCCAGAAGTCCTTGGCCTCCACGCGGTGGCAGTCGTCGCACATTTGAGCCTGGATGACAAACTCCACCACAAAGACCTGCTGTAGGATGGCGCCGTTCATCACCTGACCAGACAGCTACAGGTTAGACCATCTTTGCTGACAGAAGGGAAATGTTTTTTTTTGTGTGTTTGTTCAAGAGTGGTTCTTTGGCTTACGTGGGGATATTTGCACGTGGCTAAAGCATGAACAGAGTAAATTATTAAACCCTCTAAAATAATTGATCATTACCTCCTTCTGTATGGTAACTTTCATTTTAATCCTTTTTGAGTGAGGTTCTGTCCACAGGAATCCAGCGTCAATCAGTCGCACCTAGAGGAAGTGTTGTGAATATATGAAATAGCCAGAAATTGGAAATGTCAGTAAGATGAACACATACTTTGCTCATAGAGCCTTTAATTTTTTTCAGACAAAGTGTGAGCAGCTCCCTGGACTCCAGAGCACACTGCATCCATGTGGCTGGAGGCTGCAAGTAACTGCAAAGAGAAGGTAGAATCAACACAAGAATGTTTTCAGTCCATGATTCATTCACATGATCAATTTAGGGTTTAAAAAAAAAATGTCGAAGGACAAACCGTTCACATTGCTTGCAGAAATGGATTGTCACTTGCTTGGGGATTCCTTCTGAGATGTCTACCTGAGTGCGTAGACAGGCCACGCACATATTGGCCGGGTTTGGGGGAATTGGGACGCCACAAGTGCAGCACAGGCTGGGAAAATGAGAATAGAACGCATCGTTACGGCAAATCGTGGCAACGCAGCGAAGGTTTCGTTTCACAGACATATCGACCAGCTCTAGTGCCAACAGTAACAATAGGCTGGTTTCCTACTTACATATTTCCCTGGGTGCTCGTAGCGGCAGACCGCATGTACTCCATCCTTGATTATCTGGCAGTTTTGTGAGGACCCCTGCGGACACAATCAAGACCTGTTGTTGTTGACGTTCTACTTGTCCAATCAAGGGTCACCATAGGTAGTCATCTGGTATTGATTTGGTTGGCACACTTTTCACACCAGACACCTTTAAAATAAATATGACCGCACAAACATTTTTATCGTCGAAACTTCTGAAATTGCATATTTCCTGTTCAAATATTAATAAAATTGCTGATAGGACATAAAATCGCAGTAAAAAGCCACAGGTTGAGGCAGATAGTACTCTGCCGCACTGAAGGGGGCGTATGTGAGCCAAGAGGTCATTAATGGTGCCCTATTTGTTGCAGAGAGGTAGACAAGACAAAAAGCAGATTATTATTTTGCCATCTGTAGCTAAAAGTGAAGTGGACTTGGCGTTTTGGGGGATTTGATGACGTGAGTGTTGGGGGGGAAAAAAAAATACAGCTGTTGTGAAAAGCTCAAACATGACGGAGCTGCCGTGATGGCATCAGAGCTTCATGGGATTTAGGCATCAAACAAAAAAAAGGTGCCTAAAGGAAAATAAGGAGGACTTTTACAAAAAAGTAACACAGTTTATTGTGGTTGTAAATCTGGCTCTTAAGGAGTCAGTCCCTCACCAACCCAGAACCTCATCGCACGTCACTGGTTCTGAACGGTAAACTGGAGAGACTTTGGGGAAAAACATAATGACATAATGTCCACAAGAAACTCCGAAAGTCAAAACTCTTGTAAATAAAGAGCAAATATACTCACTAAGGTTAGTAAAAAGTGAGCTTCTGCGGACACTATCGGCTCCACGTTTTTTCCATCGAGGTCCGTGGAGAAGGGCTGAGTGACGTAGGGCATCAATTGAGGACCCAAAGCTGCCTTGTGTGCGCCTGAGTAAAACTAGCCAAGCATTGTTGAATTGGCAGGGTTTATTGTGATTAAATAAATACTAGACTAGTGTAGAATATTCACAATATGGAGAGAAAATACTTTCTACCGGGGCAAATGTCGTTCGTCAAGCTCACTACCATTATACCTGCTTGAGTTTGACATTCAGAACGACGCTTTCAAATAATCGGAAACATCTGCACGCAATTGTAGGCGTGTGTGTGCACGCGCGTGTATGTTTGTTCTATAAACCACAATCCGCAGTTATTATTGTGCAGCTGGCACTTTGTTAATTACAGTTAAAGTATGATTATGGTTAGAAATTGGATTTTCTGAAAGCAGCTGCGAATGTGTAAATAACTTTAGATAACTTAGTGTACGTGAAGGCATCACGGCCCATGTATTCCGCGAGCAGCAGTGCTCGGTCGCATCCAGTGTGGCAGCTGGGAATGTAAGGACGCACATCGAGCAGCTATTTTGAGGGACGGGGGTGGGGGGTCACTTGTCTGTCCAAAAGAACAGACTCCTCCATAGCTCGACCCCGGACTGGTACGCTGTTTCGTCGTAGTCTGGCGTGGTGGACTTGCCGAACGACGACCCAAATGGGCAGAGCGAACTGAGCGTCTTTCTCTGCGGGATTGAACGCTGAAGTGGTCGGCTCCAACTCATCGGCGTGAAGTGTCATTTCTTCTTTGATTGTCCAGTTTCTGGGTTAAATGAGTCCGTTTCACCTCGACCGGTCCTCGGAGCACACGCCAGCCATGGAGTGAAATCGGCCGGCGTAAAAGCGCGCACTACCTGCCGCGGTACCCCCACGCGTGAAAACCATAATAGATGATAGAGGATACAATGACCCTGCTGTCCCTGTTAGGTCGTATCATGCGTTATTTTCTGCTCCGGCCGGAGACCCTGTTCCTACTATGCATCAGCTTGGCCTTATGGAGTTACTTCTTCCACACGGACGAAGTGAAAACCATCGTCAAGTCGAGCCGCGACGCCGTCAAGATGGTCAAGGGGAAGGTGGCCGAGATGATGCAGAACGAGCGCTTTGGCGGCTTGGACGTCCTGGACGCCGAGTTCGCCAAGACGTGGGAGTTGAAGAGCCACAACGTCGCCGTGTACTCCATCCAAGGGCGCCGGGACCACATGGAGGACCGCTACGATGTGCTCGCCGACGTTGTCAACAAGAGCCACCCGTCCATCTTTGGGATTTTTGACGGCCACGGCGGAGAGGTGAGTTCCTCGGCTTTGTCTCAGAGAGGCAAGTGATTCAGAATGACATACAACACCTGTTCAGTTTAGGGTCTTACAATAAAACGCCAGGGGGGCATTTTGTTTGTGTCATGTAAATATTAGGCCAAGCAAAATATTTCTGACAATGACACTTGCTTCAACTCTGGCAGTGCTGTTGCCTTACATGAACCTTTTGTCCACTTGACATGTCCTTGAATTAGCCACGTCTGAATATGTCGGGAGAGTTCCAAAACTGGTCTCACGGAACATTTTAATCCCAAACAAAAGTATTCCCCCTTCAATGTAAAAAATGTCCTGAGCATCTGACAATTCCTAGCCCCCCCCAAAAAACCATCTCAAGTTCAAATGGCTGTTTTAAAGATGACATCAAGATAGCTGTGATGACATGACACTCCAATCGGATTATCCGAAGGGGAAACTTGTCATTTGTTGTAGTTGTGTAATTTGGATTCTAAATATATCTTTTGGGATACCAGTCATTGAACTTTTCTGACATCTAACTTGGTCTTTAATCTCCAAAGGTATCACACTGATCATTTCATTTGTACAATCAACCCTGACTCTGGCAACCTAGTGGGGAAGAGTCATTTATCAAACCGAACAATCATTGAAACTCAACTGTTGGTGGAAGTGCTAGCGAAAAGACTTGTCATCAGTGAGTAAAATTGTGAACCAGTTTCACAGGTGTCAATGTCATGATGTATACATCTCCAAACAGGTTTTGTCCTTTCGTAATTGACCAGCTACCAAATCTTGTCTTTCAGGAGCATCTAGTAAATTAGTGACACACACATTGTGAATTTACACTGACACGCAATTTCCTTGGTACAGCGCAACACTTGTGCATGTGTACTGCAGGGAAACTTTTTAGAGCATTTTAAATGTTGGAGGGACATCAATTTACGAATGCATGCTCCTAATATATTCAATTCTTATTACATTTCTTATTTTAAATGTATGAGCCATTATTCTAACATAATAGATGGTTTGTTGCAAACAACAAAATAAGTACATTCTTTTTTTTTTTTTTTTTCTCAAATTCCTCAAAATTGTAACATTATTGAGGTACATATTTCAAATCTGCCCCAAAATTATTAGGCCTACTCATAAAGCCAGTGTAGGCTCATCTGCCATCTAGTGGTGATTGGTGAAATTACAAATCAAAACCACAGTCTCAATTCGGTAGCTGTAAATTTGCATATTTGCTAATATTTTTTTTGCATTTTACTAAAATAAAATATTTTAATACTTTGACTGAGAATCAATACCTTTTCTTCTTCTTCTTCCTTTTGTACTTTTGATATGTACCATTTCATTTGACAAAGTTGACCTGCCCTGTCCCAAAATGGCCTCATCGACCAGTACAACCGTGCACTGTTGAAGCCACAAAGCACGGTTGGCACTTTGTGCTTTTATCCTGACTCCGTTTGACTCCGTTTTAGTTGTTGACTGACAAAAAAAAAAACAGAAAAGTGGAAACACAGATAATATCTGCAATTTCAAGGATAATTCAGTCTTTGTGTCAAAGTTCCGAGTTGACTACTGACAGCTTTTGACCTAAACCAGTCATATGCTGTTTTTTTCCCCTCCCCTAGAGCCTGTTGCAGTTCCTTTTTAAAGATTGTGACCCAACATGTGGTTTGACGACATGCCAGAAATAAATATTGGCGATACACTGTGTTTATTCATGTTAGCGAGAAGCTGCTTCATTACTGAATGTCCTTGAGAAACAACTTTTTTTGTTAAAGAAAATGTGCACCGAATTCCAGGCCTTGAGCTGTTCATTTTTTTAAGTACTTCTATACTTCACCTTACCATTACTATTCAGTAACCTCAAATTTAAGCCTTTACTGGTCCTGACCAGATGCTTCAGAACAGATCTCCTCCTCCTCCAACCTCAGCACAATTGAATTCCCCGTGCTCAGTGCCTATACCTCTCTATCTAAATTTATCAGTGGCCATCCATGGTCACATTGGACTCATTTCCGGCTCGGTGAGGGGATTTATCCATTAAATAGACAGTGGCTTTTAGCTGACACAGGATAACCTGCACGAAATCTCAACAAGAGTCATTCGTCACATTCAGGCTCTTCCCTCGCTGCCAAATTGTTCACTGCGAGACTCCGAGGACCATTTTTGATATGCGCATACGGAGAGTACTCCTACTTTGCTTCAAAACATGATAAATCAACAATCAATATTTTTTTTTAACGCCCCCAAGATCGTAGAAGAAGTAAGAAAATAGCGCCAGTAAGCATTTTACAGCCTTGGCAGAACTGTCCTGCATTGTCCTTACTTTCCCTTTGCTTTATATTCAGTCTGAAAGGCCATTTTATTTTCAACTTTATTATTCATTTCAAAACTTGTAAAATATATGGTGCTTCGGGGGAGCAATCGAAGTAGTCATGCGGCACGGTTCCTCTTCTTTGCAACTTTGGAGTAGCCATTTTATACACTGCGAGACCGGTGTGGAATATTAATACAGCTACATGTTTGGCTTTTTTTTTCTTTCTTTCTACTGTGCAGCTTTCTTTAGCTTGGAACGCTTTGGGGTTATTTAGTCCAAACACCAAGTTGTTTGCATTCAACCTGCACTGGTCCTCACTTGGGGTAGATGAAAGGAAGCTGGTATGTGGCTAAATGCACTGTTGGTATTACAGGATTAGACGGAGCGAACAAAGGCTGCAGTCTGGGGAGAGCAAAGAAAGCAAATGTGTGCATGCGTGTCTTTTGCAATGTTAGTGTCGAAAAAAAAATCCAATGCTTCTCTCGGAAGAATTTTAAAATCAGACAACCCATTCCGACCTTCTTGTAAACTTTGCATAAATTGGCTCACGCTGCTGTAAATATGGTCTTAGGAATCCATCGCTTGCTGATTAACAGCCTTAATCAGGATCGTAATCGACTGGCCTTGCTAGCCTAATCGCGTTGTTTTTAAAAGGAGAATATCGACAGTTTCTGAAGTGAACGACTGCTTCTTCTTGCAATCAATAAACGGTCGTCTAATTCTATACGCGATTTTCTGAGCGCCTTTTGGGAGAAACGCTCGAGACCGTTGTGTCTTGAGAGGGGAAGAATGTTGACTGAGAAAAATCTCGCAAGCGGCAGCTGTTCAGCATTAGCCGCATCGCTACGGTTCTTTACATTGCGTTTGTTGAGTCCACAGAAATGTAGCTCTTCTTGTTCCTCTGCAGATGGGTAGAGCAGGTGCATTTTTGTGGAATAGTTTGTCTACCCCAACCATAATTTTTCGGAATCCAACTGTTTAAACCGGTCTGGCGCTCAGATGTGCACACGCCGTCTCGCACGCATAGACCAATCCGAATGGAAGGAATGCGGCTCATACACATGTTTAATATTTGCACATGGTATCGATTCACTGAGGAACTCTTGAGCGTGAGGAGCAAATCTTTAAATATCACCAGCAGCTTGCAAAGCCAAAGCCACGTTGACTGGGATAGGCACCGCTCCTAGAATAGCAAAGGCGATTTACATTACGGCGTTAATTAGCATTAGCTAAGAAAATTGTTTTAAATATACAAAGAAGCAGTCATCACCACGGTAACATTCTTACTATCAGTTAAGAGCGACATGTTCTTGACTTTTTATCCGCACGAGTGAATAAGGGTTGGAGTTTATTGCATCAATAAATAGCTAGAGTAATATTTTTACCAGGCAGTCAGGATTTTCCACCAAGGGCAAGAGACAAAAATATATCCATTCCAATCAATTCATGAGTCTTCGGGGAGTTACACTGAAGAAAGCTGCTTTTTACATGGACAAAAATTGTTGTGAGCCTTCGAGCAGTAAATAAACGAGGTGGGAACGATTTCGATTAGGACTTATTAGGAAGCAAATTTAGGACTTGTGATAAATGAACAAAATTCTTTTATTGAGATTGAGTGTTTAGTCGTATTTTTTTGGGGTCAACTTTAGACAAAGCCTCGCTTTGTTGCCAGAGTTTATTGTTTGTCTCTCACCCTCCAGATCTCGTTTAGAAAATCATAAACAGGACACGTGACACATTCCGACTCCAGTGACATCACAACTCCTCTTGCGACCAGGCAGTTATTGAACAATAGCCATATATTTCAGATTTGGCCTAGAAATGATACTTGGACCAGATTTATAGCTGTGATTGACTATTTGGCTAAACGATAGCTCAGAGCGAACGGTAGACAAGGTAAGCACAATTGCAAATTGATTAATGTGGCGCAGAGGAAGCTTGTGCGCTAATGCTAACAGCTCCAGGCTCCAAGGAGCCACGCTCCCTTCCTGAGAGCTTCTATAAGCCGAGGCTAAAAGGAGTTGAAGTGACAGCGGGGCGTATTAGATTTACGCTAATCCCACCAGGGAGGTTGGGACTATACATTAACTGCACAGCTCGGGTTCATTTTTTTTTTCCTGCTCATCTTCTTCATTCCCTTACTCCACCCCAAACCATGTTCCCTTCCCTGCTGAACTTGACACTATTTTTAGTGACGTCTCCTCCGTGCGGTGCGTTTGTTTACACAACCAGAAACTCGTATTTGTTTGCAAACCACAGACGTACGCTGCCCTTTCCTGAGTTTATTTAATGAGTTCATCCGGTAGCAAGACTGGGAGCTCTGCTTCCAGTTGCTAGGCTGAAAAGAGGCAAGAGAAGAAGGAGAGTACATTATTGATTCCGTAGGGAATCATATACAATTTATGGAAAAAGAACCAGATGACAAGGAGTTGCTGTCCTTAACGGATGTCATCTTGGCCAAGGTCCACCTCCTCGTTGGCAACCGCACTAGCTTTCTTAACGACTCGATGAAGTTTCTTTCTATTTCTGTCTGCCATGTCTCCTCTCAATGGTTGAAGGACGTCAAGTCTCCTCAGCAAGTGGAGGCCATATGTGACAAACGTGGTGAAGCGTCAACTTTACTTTTAAAATTGCATGTGAAGACAGTCAGAGCCCGAAAGTTCAAATGATTGGCCATGATGGTGCAGCGAAGACCCCCCCCCATTTTTTCTTCTTTCTCATATGGCTGCCAGGCTGAAAGCCAGGGCACCTACGCTTTTCTCCCTCGAGAAAACATGACATACTTTTCCACCTCTTTGCTCAGTTTTAAATCTTTCCTCTGTCTCCGTTGACCTTTCTCCAAAGCAACCTTATATTTCACTCTCTGTCTCTTCCTCCGATCATTCAACTCTTCTTCATAACTGCCTCTTTCCCTCGTTCTGATACCCCACTGAGCTCCTTTAAACATTTATTTTTAGGATGAATCCAACCTAAAGTATTTTTTTCCGTGATACCCTCCATTCTTGTGAGAACACGCTGTTTAGCTTCGCCAGATTTACAGTATATCTACCCCGCTAAATCTGTTTCCCCCCCTTAGCTTTTAATGTCCCCAACCAGCCCGGCCCGCAGTCATCTTATCTCTCCGCAGTCCGCCCGACGTCCTTATCGCTGCCTTGAAATATTAAAGAGTCTTCTGCCTCCCGTCCCAAAGGGCCTCTGTGACTTTTACTTACCACGCCGCCGCCTCGCTAGCAACATTTCGTCTTGGCGGTGGCATATTTTTAGTTGGAGGGCGTCGCTTTTTTTTGTTCTTTGGACCGACTTTTAGACTTTGACGCAACGACGAGCGATGTGGAAAAACAAACCTGTGAAACTAATTATCCTTCTATTCTGAAATAAACAGATTTGTAGCATATGACCGCTGCTAGCTTACTTGCTATGCGCGGGGTGCTTCTTCTTCTGAAAGAGTTGTTGTGTCAAAGAAGCCAGCTGTATGGAGATGTGAGTGGCCGATGGAAGGATGGACACAGGAAGAGGCGGCAAAAGCGTCCAGGAAGCTGTCGAGTCGGAATAAGCAAGGCGACACTTGGCAGCGCGGTGTGGCAGTGTGCCTTGTTGTGGCCACAGGCTTTCACAAGGTTGCATCTGTTTTTATGTGCTATTTTTCTTTTCACGCTTCCAGAAAAATGGTTGCATAGCAACTAATTACTGTGGTACAAAGAAAACACACAAGCTTTTTCCAATTTCTCTTCGGCAGGCACTGCTCAACTAATATTTGTAGCTCGTCGTTGCAGTACTAAATAGTGTCAAGAGGAAAATGTTAGTCTCGGAGACAGAGACAATACAAGGAATGTGACAAAAAAGTATACAATTAATATACCGTAAATTCCGGACTATAAGCCGCACCGGACTATAAACCGCACCAGCTAAAATTGGGGGATATTTTAGTTTTTTTCTTATATAAGCCGCACCGGACTATAAGCCGCACGTGCACACGCGTTTTTTTTACAAAGAAAGACCGTTCACAGAAAGCCTTTTTAAAGTTTTTATAACATACTTTAACATGTCTTTCTCAACATTGCCTGTGACGAAGGGTTTAGAGCCCTTTGACGCAGGTCACCTAGCGTGCATTCCTACTAAAGCTCATAAGAGTCACAAGCAACACAGCCAGAATAAGCAGCAGCCATAGTAGTGTTTCAAAATAGTATTTTTGTTGTTGTTTTTTTCTTCAAGATACCGCAGTGTATAAAAGTGATCAAGTCATCACAAAAATCATGAAAAAAATCCTCATATAAGCCGCACCTGACTATAAGCTGCAGGGTTCAAAATTTGGGAAAAAAGTCACGGCTTATAGTCCTGAATTTACGGTAGTTGACAGCGCAAATATTTCTCTTAGAAGTGTATTGTTATTTATCAGTCATGATAATTTAAAAAGGAGTGAACCTTGTTCAAGAATAAATAAAAGTTTGTTTAAAAACAAAAACAATATTCGCCCGAAATAAATTTCAGCACAATTACAAGACAAAAATGGCATTTTTAAAAATTGTAAATAAGGTACCGGTCTATGCTGCTTGAATTTAAGTTTCTCAACTGTTGTTTACTATTGTCATTAATTAACATCCCACTTATTCAAGTGAATATAATCAAAAATTCGTTTTTTTAAAAATGCCTCACGGTAGTTGTCATAACTACAGATACAGTATTTATATGAAGAAGCAACAAAACCAGAAAAAATCGGTGTACATTTCCCTTCCTCCTTCCACACCCACGTAAGGCCTCGTGTTGTAAAACACAAACAGAGCTTGCTAGCTATTCAAGTCCAAATTATTTTCCACTCCTCCACCGTTCGTCGACATTTACGTCTGAAAAGAAGCCACGGCGCGTTTATCCAAATGGCGGTCGTAGAAGAGCTTTGATGTGCAGTATTTTAAGCAAAGCTGATGGTTCCCCTGCAACTGAGTGATACGCTACCACAGCAGGGGTGTGCATTATGCTGGCGGCGCGACGCCGGCGACAAATGCAAATTGATATTTCGCATCAGAGGTGCGTTACGAGTGTGAGCCAAGAGCACCAGTGTGCGTACGTGGGAGCGAGAGCTGCAGAGCGGAGACAATGAGCCAGATTTATCACCGTGTCGGAGAGCGCGGCGATGACAAATGCCGCACGGTCCAGCTCTTGAATCGTCTCGGCCGCCGCACCTTGATAGCTTCCCTCCCACGCTACGCACAGACAGGCTCGTGCTTAGACTCTAATGCTGACAACTTAAGTCCACTTATAATGAGGTCTATCGGAGAAAATAGTTTAAGCCTCTTTAGTCTTTTCTTTTTTTACATACCGTATTTGCTTTTGGAAGCCACGAGAATTTGCTTGCATAAGCAACAGTGACGGTGGAGCGGTCGGTCCTGCATTGCTATCTTGGCTCTTTGTGTTTATGTGGCTTCCTCCAACATCCTCCCACATTTAAGTTAGGCTCATTCAAGAGATTTAAATAAATAAATAAATAAATAAATAAATAAATAAATAAATAAATAAATAAATAAATAAATAAATAAATAAATAAATAAATAAATAAATAAATAAATAAATAAATAAATAAATAAATAAATAAATAAATAAATAAAAATGCCGAAATGCTTCCTGAGACTTTTAGGAGAGAAGTTCAGAAAGATACCAAAAGTGAAACAGTTATACTAATTGATGGTCTGGGGCTGCTTTGCTTCTTCAGGACCTGGATGACTCTCTGATTGATGAAGATATAAATTCTGATTTTAGAACTGCATTTCTTTGTTACTGGCTTGTAATTGAGGTTTGGCTGAGGCTCCATTTGAGTTTTAATGTAACAACACTCCCTGTGTGAGGCGGCGGCGGTGGCGGCGGGCGGGCGGGCTCGCCTGCATTTTGTTAGCGGCAGCGAGTCGGTGGTATAAATCAGTCGAGTGAAGTTTTGGGGTTTTAACACAGCTCGGGGCAGTTTGTGTGAAGTCACAACTGAACGATACAAGAGTGCGTGTGGAGCTTTTCAAGTATTAAACGGCTTTCAGACAAATGCCATTAATCTATCAGGAAATCCTTTTTACGGATTATCCGTCCAGAAAATGATTGATAAGGGCCTTCGAATCTTGTCGAGAGGCAAACGAAGATGCTTCGTTGGTGTGTGTGTGTGTGTGTGTGTGTGTGTGTGTGTCCGTGAGTGTGTGTTTGACAGACTTGTGACGTGACGACGTTCATTAGAATGTGATGAGCTGTGGCAGGGTGCAACACTCCAGCAGTCCTCAGGAATGCAAGCGCACTCCGCATGGCAATGAGAGTAAATACCCGGTCTAATTTAGGCAAGCTTGCATTACGATGTAAATATTCATACAATCGATCGATATCACAGGTTCCACCAGAAGACGCAAGCTTCAGATCGCAGGAATATAATAAAAACAATCGGGTGAAGTGTGTGCACGTCTTTCTCGAAGGTGAGGCGAATGCATCGAGCACATGAGCTTTCCTCGTGGACCGTTACGGTTTAATCTGAGTTTTCACCTTCCTGGAATGGAGCAGCTGTCATGGGAAGGACACCCGGTGAGGTCTTACTTCTACTACGAAGAGACAGATGTCCAACCCCCCCTATCTCTGTAATAGTTGCCTTCATTCTATGAGGAAAGATCTTTTTCCTGACTGACCGTGGCTGTGTGTGTTCAGTTGGTATCTTATTTGAATCTCACAGTGTGGCTGCATACCTCTGTAAATCCTCCAGACTACAGCCCATCTGTGCTGTGTTTGTTGTGGTTCTGTGAGATTCAATGTTTGGGTGAGTAAAATAGTTCTCGCGATGCCAGGCTAAGATTTGTGCGTGAGAACACACGGGAGTGTTTGCGAGGCTAAACAAATATTTCCCAACTGAGTAGAGAGTGTTTTTGTTGTTTTAGTTTGGTTTTCCTAAGCCGTGTTACTTTTCTTTCCTGAGGCAGGAGAACAGTCCTGGTGCCGAAGGCCCTTTAAACCCGATCCGGGTCAAACGGATTGGTCTGATTTGTTAATTTAAAAAATAAAATAAAATTGGTCATGTTTGCTCAACAACAGCAGACAAAATACAACATTTAGGATTCGCACACATTATGGACAGATGTTTGTTTTGCCCTGGCAACTTGATGACAGAAAGTACCGTAATTTTCGGACTATAAGTCGCACCGGAGTATAAGTCGCACCAGCCATAAATTGCCCAAAAAAGTGAAAAAAAACATATATGTATATAAGTCGCTCCTGAGTATAAGTCGCCCCCCCCACCCAAACTATGAAAAAAAACCGCGACATATAGTCCGAAAATTACGGTAGATAAAATTTTAGACCAGCTAAAAGCAGGTGTAAGTTTTGGCTTAGGTGGTGCAATACTTTCAATCAATTATTATGAATGCATTATTATTATCATTATCATAATATATCGACTTTGACTCAACTTTAGAAAAATACCAAAAGGAAGAAAACTCCACTGATGACTTACGGCGGGCACGAAAATTGAGTCCCCGCAGTGTAAATCCAGCCAACGTCTCCATTTCTCACTTGCCTGTCATCTACTGCACTTTATCATTTCTCTGCATGCCGTCGCTTTGATGGTTCATTTCAAACCATCAGGAGGAACCAACTCTCTTTCCTTCCTGTCGAAACGATGCACTCGAGTGATACTAATGAGTGGTCTTCCCGTTTCCAGTCAGTGTGTCCTCTTCTCTTCCTTTTTCTCCACCGATGACTTTATCTGTCAAAACATCAGCAGGGGGAGAAAAAAGATTCTTGTGCTCCTTGTACAAAATTCCCTGAGGGGGATTTTTTAAAGGAATGCTTGTATGACTTTTAGATGTGATGGATAAAAAATATTTCAGACGCACTAGTGTTTCTCTGGGCCTGGCAAGTGTCGTGACAGGATGGATGATGCAGCGTGTGTGTGTGTGTGGGTTGAGAGCGATGCTTTTTGTCCGTCCATGTGGGCAGTTTGCTCACAATTTTTATATATTCACCCCCAATCCTATTTTGGTTTCAATATAATTATATGCAGGGAAAATGAAAGGTCAATCTGCGTGTCATATTCATTCTGTCACTTTAATTGCCCACATAACTTAACGATTAGGGGACTGACTGGCATATTTGAGGCTAATGAATGTGTTGGGTTTAAAGAGCAAAAGGATTCATACTACAGAAACCATAAACAGGAAAGCTCATTATGGACTAGATTGGGGTTGAACATCCCACCGGGCTTTTCCTCGCCCCTTCAACGAGGCGTTCTAAAGCTGTCGCACCGGCTCCTGTCCACAAGCTACTTGTCATGTAGGACTTCTTTAAAATAAATAAATGGATGGATAAATAAATCGGTAAATGTAAATCGATAGATGGATGGATAAATAAATAAATTTCCCCTTCTTGGCTCGTTTGCTTTCCTCTGCATGAGGCGCACACTCAGAGGCAACAACGAGGCGCTCGACCAGCCCTGGCTCACAGGTTGTCTTAATTTTTCTTTTTTTGTCCAACTACTTTGCTCCCTTACTTTTACTCCGACTGTGACAGCGTGTAATAAATATCACTGCACTGATACTTAATTTCCGCCATCTGTCCAAATATTGAGTTATTCTGTTTTTATTACACAATCACCTCTGCCTGTCTTTTTTTTTTTATGCAGCAATTTTTAATTCACTAAAGAATCTCTCCACTGGACACAAGCCCAAACTCACTTTGAACATCTGCTTAGGCATAGCTCATACATTTATAATGTATAGCGAAGCTCTATTTGGGTCTGACATGAGGGACTTTGCCACCAGCCCTTTATTCCGCTTGACAGGCCCGTCAATTAAACTGCTCAGTAATTGGCACTGTACGACGCAGCGGGACAATGCACTTCCTGTTCTATTTATGACCCCTGAACTCGGTTTATTATCTTGGCTCCTTTCATGGCAACCGCAGGATGGAGGCACTTCAACGGTCGCTACGGGGGAATAATGCACAATGATAAATTTTGCGGTGTGGAATGTTACCACGGAAGCAGACGGGGAAGGATGATGAGAATTTAAATGGAGACACACTCAAGGGGGGGAAGCAAACATCGGTAGTGTTTGGACGCGAGGAAGCGAGCCGGTGAAGACAAGCTGCGGCGACTCAGCTACACACACACACACGGTGTAGATGAGTGAAAGAAGAAAAACAAGATTCCACAAAAGCAATTTTCATAATGAGACGTCGACGGAGGAAAGGAAGATGGGGGTTTGTTTGAAAGGAAGACGGAAGAAACGGGCTCAGCGTTTGGCTCGTCGTATCTCTGTAATTCGGCCTGAAATCGTTCAAGTTGAGACGATACTTTGGTTTTTTTTACAGATTCTTCCCAAGAACAAATGAAATGTGATCTAGTGACGCCTCCGTGAAGTGTATTATCTGATATGTGTGCTCACCTGAACCTCATGACCTTGGTTGAGTGGGATTTGTTTTCCTGATTCTGCGCTGAGTCAGGGGTAGAGAAAGGCTGCAAAAAAAAAAAAAGGGTGAGCTAAATTAGCTTACTCAGACATTAGTGCATCTCTGTTTTTTGATGCCATTTAATTTCCTTTTTTTTTTTTAAATCAGTATTTATTGGGTTTATTTGTTTTACACAATAAATCGATAACGACTCATGACACTCTGGAACATCCAAAGTCCAATGGAGAAAATGTGAACTTAAATTCCACACAGGAAACGGTTGCTTAGGACAATATGAGGAATTGAAATTCTTTCCTGATATTGCATCAAAAAGAAATATTTTCTGCCTCACCCACTGAGACCAAATCTAATTTTGTACGAGTCTCAAAATGTATTTACATGGACCTCAGTTTTGAGTTTCTCTCTCTCTTTCACCATTGTCTGTTATCAGGCGGCTGCTGACTACGCAAAGGCTCACCTGCCGGAGGCGCTACGCCAGCAGCTGCTGACCTACGAACGTGAGCGAGAGCGGGATAAGGAAAAGGATAAAGAGAAGGAGGAGAAAAAGGACACCCTGTCCTACCCGTCTATCCTGGAGCAGCAGATCTTGACGTTGGACCGGGAAATACTGACAAAGCTCTCCGCCACATACAATGAAGCAGGTGTGTACGTGTGTCAGAGGGTGTGCACACTTGTGCAACCACGTTATCTCCGTTGTTCATTTTTACTTTGCGTGGTTGTAAAACAGGTTGGAATTAAGCATACCATGGTGATGTCTTCAAGTTCACACTCTTTCAGTCTTCTCCTGTTGAACAATGACTGTCAGCAACCCTCGGGCCTTGCTTATTCAGCTGTTTAAATACAAGCCAATCTTCAAAAGGCTTGTAGTAATTATTTCTGGAGGGATACAAGGGGTGAGGAGTGGGTGGGTAGTAGATATGGGGGGGGGTCAGACGAAGGGGACGTGCGGAAGTCGTTGAAAGCCGCGCGGGAAGGAGAGTGATGTAAGCAGCCTAATTCAAAAAGTCTCTAAAGATTCTTCATTTGCGCAATAATAAAAAAAAAAATAGGATTGAAAAATATCCCCCAGTTGGTCCATAAAGCCTGTAACGACTCTTCCAATGATTTCAAATTCCCCGCAAAAATACGAACACTCACCGCTAGCAGGTTGGTAAATATCTCAGTGAGTGGGGAATATTATTAAGACTTATGGCCGTCCTTGAATGAGCAATAAAGTTTATTATCATGATGAAGTTTTTTTTTTTCTCCCCCTCTCATGGGGTATGATGTGTACATAGCCCCTGTGCTGTGCAGTAATTTTCAGTATCGATTGTTCCGCTTTTATTTGCTGCCGCGCCATTGTCTGTAGACTTGTAAAAGCCGATCTTGTATTCATCGCCACCGTTGGAGTATTTTGAAATTTTGAAATGAATAATTATTTGTCTCTAAAACATGCCTTTTTATCCCGCACCACACCAATAAGAAAATACTCAAAAATAAAACAAATGAAACCTGCTCGAAAAAAATAAAGCTAACAAGTCACAACAAATTGAAAAATAACTATAATGTCAATTCCTAAACTATTATCGCTCTGGTATGAGTATACCAAGATAGATTTTCCATTTGCTGGGACTTTAAAGTTTCATAAACCTTCACGCTCAGGAAGACCAAAAAAAAAAAAAGACAGGGTGAAGGGGTTAGATTGTTAAATTGGATTAGGGGTTCGAACAATGAATAATAACTTGATTTCCAACATGTGACTCCCATGTCAGCAGTTTATTCTCCACCTCATCAACTCGAGAAAGCTCACATGACACATTGGTTGTAAAAAAAATAAAAATATTCAAGTCTCTTTCGGCGACAGCTCCTCGCAAAAGGCGACAACTCGCCCGCCGCCGACCTCTTTATCCTTTTTTACGCTGGTCGTTTTCTTCTTCTGTACTCCAGCAAGAAAAGCCATCTCCTCATCCCTTTTGTCTTTTTTCTTTTCTTTGTGAGCTTTTAATCGCGCAACGGGCTTCCGTCCAGAGCTGTTATTTTCGTCCAGACAGCGAGACGCATTGGCTGTGAGTTAACTTAGACAAAGGTAATGCTTGTTTAGAATTGGAATTTATTACAGTGTCTTAATTGCTGATCAGGTAATGGCTCATTCTTCCAATTGTGGCTGATTCCCAGCTATCTCCTCTTTATTCCAATCGGGGACTGAATTAAGCGGCAGGGGAGCGAGCGAGGGAGATGCTCCCAGATGAACTCGTAGTCGGCGTAGATATATCTGATTCATTCCCCCACGGGCTCTCCGTCCCCTCGCCGCTTATCAGCAAACACCGAGTGGCGATAAGAGTGATGTGACTTTAATGGAATTGGCCGTAAGCTTCAGGTCGGAAACAGTCACCTTGACGCAGCGCCGTGTGCGTCGACGCCTAACCTTGACGTGACGGCGTGAACTTTGTCGCACAACGGCAGGTTTTGACACACAACACAAGTTGCCCACTGATGCGTGAGTGGCATCATGAAAAGTGACAGCAGACGTGGTTGTTTGTGCTCCATCTTTCCGTCCACTTGTTTTTGTCTCGCAAGGTGAATGACTTTATGAGGCAGGATTTTAAAAACTATTTTAGCCATAAATCTTTTTTAGCATAACGTTTTTTTTTTCCTAGCGCCATTTGTCCGGTCTTTCCCTTTTTCAAAATCATATTCCAAATCTGTAAAACGCTTGTTTAGCTCAGATTGTCTCACTGTTGCTAACTTTTATAGCATGGCTAGCTTGAACTTTGTGGGTTTACAGAAGGGCCTAGAACAATTTTATAATTTCGCCCACACGTATTTATATTTAGTACTTTCCATAATGTCTAACAATAAATGTGGATTGTAATTTGGGTGGAGACCTCAATCTTTTTTTTTGTCCAAGCTAAACGGATAATTAGCATGAACATAGCATGCGCTATTTTAATAGGGATCGGCGCCCGAGTTGCTCAGCAAAGGCTTGCCTAATTGGCCAAGAGTATGCTAGCGAGCCGTCTCCGTCCATTATCTCTATCGCTATGGGATCCCGATAAGGCTAATTAAACCAACAGCGTGGCACAGTGCAGGAGAAGCTATATGTCGGATTAGGTACTCATGCAATTATTTTTCACTCCCGTTAAAAAAAAAAAAAAATGTCTGCATCGAAGTGTCATCAGTATTCACCGCACTCCCTCTTGCTGGATTTCTCTATTTCCATGTAAGACTTCATCTCACCTAATGCCACAAAAAGGGAAAACTAAAAGTGTTTTGCTGCCGAGAAATCTCGGATCTCATCTCTCCTTTAAAACGAGATTTATGTCGTTCCCTGAAGAATCTCCGACATAAATTGCATGTCAGTCAACCAACGGACGAATGGGATTGCTTCACGCTTAAAACTACTTTTCATTTTCATGTTTTCTGTTTATTAAAACTGTATCCTGAGTTTGACTCGACTATTTTTACATGTTTACAGCCATTTCCTCATGTAACCCAGCCCTCACACATCCCATTGTAGTCAAAGCCAGAGCTGGATGCCCAGTAGCTCTTCAAAAGCGAGCTCTTACGCCCACCACTTTAGTCTTTTGTGTGTGTGAGAGAGCAAAAATAAGAAAAAAAAATTTTGGATCGCACACAAAGGGCTTCAGTCCGAACAGGTTCAGTCGGGCTGACGAGCCAAAATAGAAAGGCGAGGCCTTCCCCACTTTTGTTTTTAAAGGTTACAGTAAGAGTGTTGTGTAGCCGCACAGCTAATATTAGCCCTTTTAAATTTGATACAACCCTCTCTGGCATATATTCTTTATCCTCTGTGAAAACAATGTCCGTGTGCATTACACTGCCCCCTGTGGCCATAAAACGCACATTTATTGAGCATGAAATTTTAATGCGCAAACTGTCTTTGTTGCATTTGAGTTAATTATGTCATTTTTGTATCATTTTATAAAATGCAATACTACTACCGTAATTTTCGGACTATAAGTCGCGTTTTTTCCCATAGTTTGGGTGGGGGGGGCTGACTTATATACATATATATGGTTTTTTTTTCACTTTTTAGGGCATTTTATGGCTGGTGCGACTTATACTCCGGTGCGACTTAGAGTCCGAAAATGACGGTACTTATTTAAAAACATGTTACTTATTAGTGTTTTTTGGAGGTTTGGTGGTGCGCTGTGAGACTTTTCACATCTAGTAACGTGCGTCGGCTCATTGCCCCGAGCGACTCCTTAGCTCTGTCGCTTGTCGTCGCGGTAACGTAAAGCCATGTTTACATTGGCACACGCCACAGTGGAGTGGCAAGATGGCCCCCTGAGAACCTTCAAAAATCTGCTGCTAGTCTTCATCCTTGGGGTGTTTTGACTCGAATGCATCACAGAATAGTTACTGAAATGAGGGAAAATAATGCAGAATATGCCTGCTTTAATATCTTGTAAATAATGCATGACTCCCTAATAGCAAAATTCAAGCTTAAGCAGGAAGTGGTGATCTATATTTGTATGGTTCATCCCGAGCCATTCCACTTCATTTACCCCCAAAGAGATGGACTCGGGTTTATCGTCAATTATTTCCACATCAGTCACATTCTTTCTTGTGCTCCTCCTCCCTCAGGCACCACATGTCTGGTGGCCCTGCTGTCCGATAAGGAGCTGACGGTAGCTAACGTCGGCGACTCCCGCGGAGTCCTGTGCGATAAAGACGGCAAGGCCATCCCGCTATCGCATGACCACAAGCCCTACCAGCTGAAAGAGCGCAAGAGGATCCAGAAAGCTGGTGAGAGATTCCACACACGCACACTGACTGCATACAAATCAATTTGGCACTTTGGGAAACAACGTGAAAACAGTCGCCGGCTCTTTGACTCGGCAGTTTGCCTTGGTTGAATGTTAACAAACGCAGCCGGCGTTTCGGAGCCATAATTCTGCCTCCGACTCTTGCCGCATGCACTCTGGAGTGTTGGTGATGATGGCACCGGGCCAGAGGTGTCAGCCTGTGGGGCAGTTTTGCATAATAGTCCTTTATCGCCATCTAACGGTTGAGTTAGGTATTGGAGGAAAAAACAAATAAGGCGATTGGTTCAAAAACAAATGGCCGACCCTTTTGCTTTTCTCAAAGTGATGTTAAGGATTATAAATAGTAGACACAAATTTCCCTGGAAGGGTGGATTTTAAATGAAAAGTCATAGTTATTCAACAATATTTATGATTCATATTTAAATATTTTCCAAGCACCTATTAGCTAAATATTCCCTCTCATCATTATCAATAGCTGATAAAACTAACTGACACTGTGGTCTCATCTTCCCTAATTTATGAAAACTCCTTTTTTTTTTATGCAATGCTGAACACGTAATGTATTTTTCCACTGGGTTGTATTTGTACATTTTGCAGTCTGTTGTAGCCTGACCTCAGCGTTTTTGAAATGCTAAGCTATGACCTTGCTCGCTTGCTGAGGAGGAAACCGGAGACGCATCCTGGCCATGTAAGAAAGTCGGAATGTAATTCAAACGTTTTCCGAGACACTCGAGAATATGTCGCCCTAGCTAGTACAGGAAGTGATGTCATCTTGCGGGATTGTAAAATCGAATGGTGGGAACGTTCCACTGGAATTAATGAGAATTTGCGGGAATAGAGAAAATCTCATTTTGAATCATGTAAACAAGCTTATTTTGGCTTTTTCTCGTTGTCAGGCGGATTCATCAGTTTCAATGGCTCGTGGCGCGTCCAGGGAATCCTGGCCATGTCTCGCTCCCTGGGCGACTACACCCTGAAGAACCTCAACGTGGTCATCCCCGACCCTGACATCCTTTCCTTCGACCTGAACAAGCTCCAGCCAGAGTTCATGATCCTGGCGTCGGACGGCCTGTGGGACACCTTCAGCAACGAAGAGGCCGTGCGCTTCGTCCGCGAGCGTCTGGACGAGCCGCACTTTGGCGCCAAGAGCATCGTCCTCCAGTCGTACTACCGCGGCTGCCCCGATAATATCACCGTCATGGTGGTCAAGTTCAAAGGCAAGGCCGGCGAGCAGTAGAACGGCCACGGCGTCCGGCATCGAAACCGAACTTTTGGTGAGAGTATCGATTTTAATGCAGATGTTGAAATAACGCATCAAACCATGCTCCTCTTTTTATGTGAATGTTTTTTTTTTTTTAATTAGCTTGTGTACCCTAAACAAAATCACAAATTAATTTATCACTGAGGATTCAGTGTGGAAATAATTGTTCATTATCTTGAAGCAATAGAAGGAAAATGTATCATACTCTGACAAAATATTTTTTTGTCCACTCATAATATACATCTCCCCTTATTGCTTAGCGCCTATTCTAACTCTCTCTCGTTCACGCAGTTGTTCGAAAAAGAAGCTAACACTCTTTGTTAACTCAAACTGACAAATAGTAAAACAAAGGAGACATAAACACCAGATGTTTAAAAAACCCAAATGTTCAACCAAACTGTGGCAAATTAGTTAGCTTAATGCTAATATAAACGTCTTACCTGCGCTACCAGAAATAAGCATCGATGTTATTTTAAATCTTCAAAGAACTGCTACAGTTTTTTTTAAAGGACATCATTTACATAGCGTTTCCTTACTCCTTTAACATTATGACGGTGTTTATCAATTCAGCCTTGTAATTTCCAAATGTTAGTCAAGGTTTGTACAGTAATAGGAGCCACCTCTCACGATAACACATGAGGGGGATTCCACTTGAAACTGCCACCTTTTATCATTTTTGAACGTTTTAGTTCATAAGAAACAATCGGTGCCATTTTATTTTTCCCACATCGTTCACGACTTATCATGATTTCAGTCGGACCCGATTTGCCCTGCTATGTTGGATAGAATAACATCATTCATCTTCATCGGTAAGCAGGAGGTCACATTAAAAGAGTGTTCAAATATAGTTATTCATCTCTAATCACTCTCAACGAATGATTTCTGGATGAAAAAAAATGTACAGTAAAATCCCGATAACTATCACATTCTCTTTTCCCGAAACAAAACTTTGAATGAAGTGTATTATTGTTGCCTTGTTTTTAACAGTATGTTTCCTGTAATATCTGCTGCCATTTTTTTTTTGGGGGGATGATTTTTCAAAACGTGCATGTTTGTCTCATTCTAATAAGTCATATATGTAAAGTAGAAATGTTAAAAAGAAAATCTCCAAGAGACGTGCAAATTAAGATGAATGTGTTCATGTTGGCATCCTCATCGCTTACTGTTTACACGGCAACAAAGAAAGCAATTCAGATTGTATTGTCAGCGATGTGTATTTGTTCAGATGTTTGGATTTTTCTCATCCAAACCGTCGTCATTTATTATCAACGTTGTAGAATGTTGGTTTGGCATTTGTATATGTGTGCTTTCATAAAATATTCAGATTTGGGAGAGAAAAAAATTCAATATTTTAAGGTGTAATTCAGATAATGGTGATATTAAAACAAGAAAGGATGAAATAATTCATCTGCGTATTCTGTCGTATTCATTTCTGGCATTGATGATTTTTACGATTATGTTAAAGAAGAAAATCAATTATAGCGTCCAATATTTGTCATTCATGACCACTGCCTGACGGGGAAACAATCCGGATGACCCAAATAAGCACTTCCGATGATGTCGGGGCTGGATGATTGACAGCTAGGGACAGGTGTGATCTGACTCCTGGAACCGGAGAACCAACTCCACGTCGTACTTCATAGTTGCACTGTCACTATATCGATATAAATAACTTTACTGAAAGCTGCGTAGTGCTGAGGAGACCTCCGGTCACAACACGAGGGGTGGGATCACTTTAAACTGTGTGTACATAAAGCATCGTGGCCGCATACTGAGACTGCAGCCAGACAGCACTGCAGGGACCCACTGGGCGCGAGAGAGCTTGGCTTACTCTGCGTTACGCAACCGCACAAGCCCATTCTTCTCAGACATGGGGATGCACGCTTCTAAGCCACGGAGGCAAGCGCAGGTCCTGATGCTTGGCTTGGACCGATCAGGGAAGAGCACCTTGCTGTATAAACTCAAGTACAACGAGAGAACGGTGACGGTGCCCACGGTGGGCTTCAACGTGGAGACGCTGGAGACGGACAGGAGCAGCCCGGGGCTCACTGTCTGGGACGTGGGCGGCCAGAGGAAGATGAGGCCTCACTGGAAGCATCACTACGCCGACACGGCCGGGCTGGTGTTTGTGGTGGACAGCGCGGACCAAGGGAGGATGGATGAAGCCGGCAAGGAACTCCATCGGGTAATTAAGAGTGATGTTTAAATTGATACATAAAGTCTCGGGGCTGCACTGCAGATGGATGTGACTTGAATTGATGATGCACTTGACTGAACAAGCTCAAGTTCCTATTTAACCCTTGACAGTAGAAAGTAGGAAAAACTTCCAAATAGAGTCCTAACTGGTGGTGATGCATGCCTTGCGTTCCTTAAGGTGCTGAAGTACGAGACCCTGAGAGGAGTTCCTCTGGTCGTTCTGTCCAACAAACAGGATCTGCGCGGGGCTCTGAGTCCCGAGGCGGTCTGCCAGAGGCTGGACCTCAGGCGAGCGTGCGAGGGCAAGAGGCCATGGTTCATCCAGCCCTGCTCGGGCATCACGGGCGCGGGGCTGGAGGAAGGCTTCAGGAGGATGGTGTACCTGATGAAGACCCCGCTGAGGCAAACGCAAGAGGACATCCAGGTCAAGATGAAGTCAAAAGGCTTCAGGATTTCGGCCTTGATAGGCGGCTGATGGGTGATTTAATCTGATGCTTAATCCAATCACATGTGTTCACTCTCATCTACCATATATGATCAAGTATGAAGTGGGTCATTTGAAGATGGAAGCTCTCAACATAGCTGTGACGGGAAGCCTCCTCATCAGAATCAAAGAGAATCTCTTCTCTGATTCCTTTCTTTGGCCTGTGGCATTAGAAGAGTCAAAGGGTGTCAACACCCCACGTGTCATGAGAAGCCTGCTGGGATCCTTGAAAATTATATTTTGAAAAGCATTCCTGAATATTTATTTATTTATTTATTTATTTATTTATTTATTTATTTATTTATTTATTTATTTATTTATTTATTTATTTAATATGCATTGTACAATCGAGTTCATGTTATACTTTCTTGTACTAATATTGCTATGTATATTTATGTTATGTTTTAAATGTAATCAAAACACTGTGATAAAAGGCGGAGAATATGCGATAAAAACAAATCTGTTTGGGTAGCAGCATGTAAATACAATTAATTGTCATTCATTTCTAATAAAGATCTCAGACCATCCCTTTATCTTTTTATTCTATTTTAGTCCACACGTATTGCAGTTTTATCGTGTGAAGCTATATCAAAAGTGTCTTAATATAAAATATTACACAACATAGAGTGAATAAAATAAACCCAAACTCGCTGTGACGAATTCGTCATGTTGACGAAGACATTTTGACCTGCGTTGGCGGGCATCTTGCAACTGACCAATGAGAAAAGAGCTGCTCCCCCCACCCTTCCGCTCCGCCACCGGCAATCCCAGCATGCACTGCGGCCTTACCAGCAGTAGCAAAAAATAGTCCGTTAACGAGCGAGTGAGGCAGCGAGAGCGAGCAAAATAGAGCGAGAGAGGCCGAGAAAGGGAACTACGAGCAACGCTAGCTTAACTGGCTAATTCCACGAGTGAAATAAACTGCGCTCTAGCCTCGACGCAACCGCTAGCATGGCCGACAACGACAAACTGGACAACCAGCGACTGAAGAATTTCAAGAACAAGGGTCGGGATTTAGAGGTAAAAAGAAAATGAGGGAATTCACGCTTCCGTTTTTCCAAACAGGGGCACCACGGCTTGGCTTCCCTGTGACGTCGTTTCTATAATTCGCACCATCGGGAACTTTGCCCGAAGGCTTCAACCAGGGCCTTCGCCGAGAACATTTTTGAAAATCCCGACCGCTGTTCTGTTATTTCAGCGCACGGGCCTCGGTTTCTAAGGCGCATTTCGACTGACTACCACAGAGGCTCGATCTGCTAACTCCCTGCTAGCCAGGCCCTCGACGGACATGCTAGCTCCAGCGAAACGGAACGTTTCAACTCGATGTGTACTGCTGCCAAATACTCTAATATACACATATAAGCTTCATATACATGAGGGGGATGTGTAAATGGAGGAGTATCATCACGATTGGGAAGTTAATACTGCGGCGTATGAACGTCACGTCGAAGCTGCAGTTTAGCTAGCGCCTCTTAAGCTTGGAAGCCATAACCCCCCTCCCACGGCTTTAGCATAAAAACAATGGCGTGGGGGGGTCTAATTTATGTCTAATCGTCCTTCTTATCGCGGGTTGATGCTCTTAAAATGAACTAAAATCGTGGATTTTGGTAATCCAACATTCTGACACGGATAAAGTTCAACTATACGCGAGCTACCGATTGACATGATTTACTAGATTTCGCACTGCAATGATCGCGTTGGACAACAGTCGCCGACCATTGTTTTGTTTATGAGGGGCGACATGTTTTGACTGCATATAAGTAGCATGGACTGATTCATCCAGTTTGTCAAGTAGGTTTTTTTTTGTGTGCATGCGTGCGTGCTGCAGCGCAGTAAGGTTGGTAGGCCGGTGCACGGCAGCTGTCCTGTCAATGACTCTTCATCACAGTCATCGGTGAACACGGCAAGCTAGTACCGATCCATTATTATTGGTGCATCGTCATATTTTTCTTCTTTCTTAATACCACTGCAACGACTTTGAAATGAGATCATTTTGTTTGAACCGCACACTTTGAGCTGTAATTCGAGGGTAGTTCCATTTAAAATGGTTACCGGCGTTTGAATTAGAATAGCTCAAGGACCTCAAGTAACCATTGGCTCACCAGGTGCTCTATGGTATCAATTGCATTTATTGGGTATTTATTGACTTAATGACAGCAGGGTGATTTATGAAGTGTTTCAGGAAATATTATTAGTAAGCCAAATGTTGCAGAACTCATTTGATGCCACTTCGGTGTAGCTGGCCAAAGACCTGCCCGAAGCAAAAGCAACCAGAGGTTGTTGTTTTTTTTCCCCCAAGGCAAATAAGTGGAATGTAATGCAATGACCCACTCCATCACCTGACCTGAATTTGATTGAAGATGCCTGCTGAAGACTTAAACGTAAAGGAAAATGTCCCAACCCATTGCAGAGAGTTGCAGAAGTTCGACTGAGCAATACCTGGGATGAAACCCAGTGTCTACTGATGTCCATGTTCCAGACTTGAGGTTTTGACGGCAGAGGATTTGCAAGTTGATTTATGATTTTTAATTTGTGCTATTACTTTTGATCCTTAGCCATTGCGCCGTAAGTCATGTCTTGTGATCATTTGGACTGTGCGCATAGCTAGCTGCCTGATGACGCTGGTGGTTAGGCATGTTGGGGATCTGAATGTGACAACAAAATTCCTATGAAATAACAGTGACACCATTATAATATACTTTTTGTATATATATTTTGATGTATGCAGTATTCATCCACAAAGAATCAACATACGGTGTATGTACTCGTGCTGTGGTGCAATAGAGACAAAATGTAATACCCCAATACAGAATCAATTGATTTACAGAATAGGACTCTTGTGAAATTTGCATAAATCATCCGTTTTTTAAAACACATACAAATAACATTAGCGCATCCAGTGGTGGCCATTTTCAAACCCTTCTTTACCTTGTCGTGTGGAAAAAAAAATATTAATTTGACTGCCTGGATTCTTGAAAAAAAAAATTGAAAATGATTTTTAATCAAAATGAGATCCAAACATTCCACGTCAATTGAATGTGACGCTGTACATGTTTTATTGCACGCACTGTTTAAAATATGTGTTAGTGAGCGCCGTGTTGGGGCGGCAGAGTTGAGGGGACTGGCTGACTTGTGCAGTCTAAAAAAAGAGGTCCAACCAGCCTCACTCCTGTTGCTCAAGACTTGCTGTGCTGAAAGCTTGGAAGTTTGAGCTCCAGTTGTTTTTCTTGGGCTCAAATGTTGCAGTGTTCTGGTCCAATGCTGATGCTAATAATACTTTTTTCCCCCCTCCTCTCTCTCTCTCTCTCTCTCCACAGTCCATGAGAAGACAGAGGACGGAGGTGGTGGTGGAGCTGCGAAAGGTAATTAATTGACGTCCTACTTGAATCCGATGTCTTCAGATGTGCACGCTGTCGCCCGGCTGAAATGTTTGGTTGCTCCTCGACAGAACAAGAGAGATGAGCACCTCCTGAAGAGAAGAAACGTGCCCCATGAGGACATTTGCGAGGATTCCGACGTGGACGGAGATTTCAGATCGGTAGGCCGCGTCACTGGAGAATCGGCGTCGCGGCTGTTTTGTTATTGCAGTTTTTTGTTGTCGTTTTGCATCACCTTGGCGTCGCTATTAAATTCAAAACAAGAGGACGGCGGATATTAATAAAAACAAAATGATCTTCAATAGCGTTAGCGCTTAAGTGCAATCTTGTGTCGCCGCGACTTCGTACGTTATTCCCGAGCTTTTGTGACCTCATATGTCGTGGTTGAATTCAACATTTGTGGGGGGGTGGGGGCGCTTCAAGGCATGATTGTAAAGCAAAGAACGCCGAGTACAACGATAATGGACTGTGCCATTTATGGAGGCTCCGCCATTTATTGCAAAACAAAAGGTCTACGCACGTTATAAGGACCAGACAGTCACAGTTCATTCACTGCGTAGTTGAGCTCTTAATTCGATGTACCCATTTCTGTTTCTCCCGTCGCTATTAACATAATTGCCATTAATCGGTTCCGTTGCTGGCATGTTTTGGTCGTACGTAATCGTCGGTACCGTGTCGAGCGCAAGGCGCGGTGGCATCAAAGAGGCTACTCAGCACTTCGGAGATTCAATCAGGCTAACTGCTCCGTTGCTCAAGCGGGCCGGGGCGGTCTACCTCATCGTCTATCAACAATGACACGCTGCTCTGAGTCACCGGTGCGCAGCCAGGAGGGTCTTTTTTTGACGGGAAAAAGTGGACCGCCTTCTCCAATTAAAATAATTACCATTCCAGACACCTCGCTGCGTTTAAAATAAATGTATTTGCTTCTGGGGCGTGGAGCAGATTATCGTATGTTGGTTACCCCAATGACAATTGATGGCCATTCTTTTTTTATGTATACTAATATATTTTTAGACTTCTCCTCTTGCACAGGCTTTTGATGTACTTATAAATTTCCAGTTATTCTCCACTTGGATGCAATCAGGCCAAGGGCGTTTTATTTTAGGATCAGAGATGCCACTCCATGTCATTTAGCCGATGATCATTTGTTGCCAAACGTCCTCTCGGTTCTAAAGTCTTTCCAATATGTTTCCCCGTCAGCAAAACGCCTCCCTCGACGCAATAGTGCAAGTAAGTTGCTTTTCCTTGCTCATTCCACGTTGTAGCCAGTGTCCGTCAAGCATGACTCTAATCCACTTTTCCGTATTGCGTCGTAGAATGCCACCAGTGATAACCAAGGCATCCAGCTGAGTGCTGTTCAGGCCGCCAGGTACGAGTGTCAAGAAAAGTGTCACGCCTCAAACATCCGTCAATTCCATTCTCCAAATTCTGAAGTGTTGCACACTCCTCTCGGCCGGCATGTGTCGTGTCGCCTGTGCGTGCAAATAATGGAATGTTGCGGTATCTGTCATGTAGGAAATTGTTGTCCAGCGACCGCAACCCGCCTATCGACGACCTGATAGGCTCCGGGATTCTTCCTATTCTGGTCCACTGCCTGGACCGAGATGACAAGTAAGTCGAAACCCGTCCCGTAGATAAAACCAATTTGGCTATGTACGCGAGTTTAAATGCCTGCGGCGCGCGGTGATGCATGTATGCAAATGTGTTCCAACTTTTACCTTCCAGGAATGGCATCACACACAAATGATTCATCCGTGCACACACACACACACACACACCGCTTAATGTCTGGCGTCGCCTTTCGCTTTGTCTCTCCCGCCCCGCAGCCCTTCTCTGCAGTTTGAGGCCGCCTGGGCTCTGACCAACATAGCGTCTGGCACTTCCGAGCAGACCCAAGCTGTGGTGGAGTCCAGTAAGTGGCACGAGGAGCATTCGTCAAAGCTAGAGGGCAAGCGCTAACTGAGCCGCCGTTTGCGTACGCAGGCGCCGTGCCGCGCTTCCTGAGGCTGCTTCAATCGCCTCACCAAAATGTGTGCGAACAGGCCGTCTGGGCTTTGGGCAACATTATCGGTGAGCTATCGGCCGATTCGCCGTATTGGCCATCGCCTGAACGTCGAAAGGTCACCTTGACGCGTGCCCGTCTCTCGGTCAGGCGACGGCCCGCAATGCCGAGACTACGTGATCGGCTTGGGCGTCGTCAAGCCGCTGCTGTCTTTCATCAGCCCTTCCATCCCAATCACCTTCCTTCGCAATGTCACCTGGGTGATGGTCAATCTGTGCCGCCATAAAGACCCTCCGCCGCCCATGGAGACCATTCAAGAGGTTTGTGCTTTGTTCGACTTGGCTCTGAAAATGCACAATTTGAAGTCCTCGCCATGTGAGTTCTTGCGGTTCTTGGAGAAATGTTTCCCCTTTTTGTCCACCTTGTCATTTACATTCTTAATCCGTTAGATCCTGCCAGCTCTGCGTGTGCTGATCCACCACACTGATGTCAACGTGAGTAAACGCGTAACTGTTTGAGCAAGTCTTTCTGCCAGGTAAAGAAGTTCAACATTTCATCCCTGTACTAACCCTAACCCCCCCCCCCCACCACCACCACCATCTCACCTCACTGCTTCTAGATTTTGGTGGACACGGTGTGGGCCCTGTCCTATCTGACGGATGCTGGGAACGAGCAAATCCAAATGGTGATTGATTCTGGCATCGTCCCTCACCTGGTCCCACTGCTCAGCCACCAGGAGGTCAAAGTTCAGGTATGGGGGGGGGGGAAGACTATAGGAATTCATTGAAAGCATTTTGAAATAAATAGGAGAGTGATCTCAACGGACTATTATTTTCACCCAGACCGCTGCCCTGAGGGCTGTGGGCAACATCGTGACTGGAACAGATGAGCAGACACAGGTGGTGCTCAACTGTGACGCTCTCAACCACTTCCCAGCCCTCCTGTCACACCCAAAGGAGAAAATCAACAAGGTAACACTCGGGCACGTCCCGCCGCGTTCTGCGGCCTGGCGTTGCTGGAAGTGATGACATCTGAGACATTCTGGTGTGAAAGTTGTGTGAAAGTTTTAGGGGGGGGGGGGGGGTTGCTCTAGTGAGATTAAACTTTACATTGGAGAATGCGACGACGACGATGAGGAACGACATCTGCTGCAGTTGGAGTTAAGAGAACTGGTTGAAGGGGAGAGTAGTTGGTGTGTGTTGATGGCTGATTGTGTGAGTCACTTAAAATGGGTCGGTGGCAAGAGAGCCCTGAGAATCAGTCCTTGCTGATATCGGAGTGCATCTGAGACCAGTCACTTTCCACTCGAGGCCCAACCGGTATCATTTGTGACATGGACGATGATTAGAGCCTCAACACCGCTCTCACCCCACCCGCAGCACGCAAGTCTCAGCCAGGCATCCACTCTTGCCGTGGATGTCCGGATTCTGATCCGGCCTAGACGCAATGTAGACCTAGTGAGAGGACGACGTGATGAGACGTGTTTCTTAAAAACAATTGAATGCTGTATTGGCGACTTTTGTCCTGTAGGAGGCGGTGTGGTTCCTGTCAAACGTCACAGCAGGGAATCAGCAGCAGGTGCAGGCGGTCATAGATGCCAAGCTGGTCCCCATGATTATCCACCTTCTCGACAAGGTCTCAGTGTTCCCTGTTTTTATTCTTTTTTTTTTTATTATTATTAACATGGCACGGAGCATTGAAATTGATCAAACTTGCCCGCGATGTCAATTTAGGGAGACTTTGGAACCCAGAAGGAAGCAGCCTGGGCCATCAGCAACCTAACAATAAGTGGGAGGAAAGATCAGGTATAAAACAAATTTTTATGGTTAATTCAAGGGGGGGCGTCATCTAGTAAGTCAATTGAATCTTGTCTCGCGGTGCCTTCAGGTGGCGCACTTGATCGAGAAGCAGGTCATCCCTCCATTCTGTAACCTGCTCACGGTGAAGGACGCCCAAGTGGTCCAGGTTGTCCTGGACGGGCTCAGCAATATCCTGAAGATGGCTGACGACAAGGCTGAAACCATCGCGAATCTCATCGAAGAGTGCGGAGGTGGGCGTCGGCGGCGTCGAGATATTGAGCGTTTGTTTTGTTCCTATGCTGTTGTGTCTGCTGCGCAGGTCTGGAGAAAGTGGAGCAGCTGCAGAATCACGAAAATGGTGATATCTACAAGCTCGCTTATCAAATTATTGATCAGTTCTTCTCCTCTGATGATGTAAGTTGAAGGCTCTGGCTGCACTTGTTTGTTAGGTGTTAAACTTCCTCTGTTAAACTCACCTCTTCCTCTCTTTGGGTGTGACTCAGATTGACGAAGACAACAGCCTGGTCCCCGAAGCCATCCAGGGCGGAACTTACGGCTTCAACTCCGCCAACGTGCCAGCCGAGGGATTCCAGTTCTAAACGGCGTCCGGGGTATTCTGGAGTTTTATTCACGATGCAGCACTCTGTTCAACATAAACAAAATTAGGCAAGAGAGAGAGAGCGAGAGAGAGAGAGAGCGAGAGTGTGAGAAATTTGATCCATTGTGCTTGGCTCGTGGGATCCATGGCTGCATCTTATCTGAGAGAGAAAATGTGTGGATTTCATTTGGCGTTCCCGGGGGAAAGCAGCCCAAATGAAGTTTGAGTTGGCGAGTGGGTGCGAGTGAGAATGAGTGGCTACATGTTGCAACAAAAAAAAAAAACCCGAAAAAACCCACACCAAAAAAAAAAATCCGTATGACAAAAGAAAACAAAACCACCTACATCAAAAACATGTCGAGAGACATGGCAACGCGACAACTTCCGTAACAGAAGCGACGACTTCAACTCGATGTCCGCCCAAGGAGACACAACAACAAACTCTTCAATCACAATCCTCGAGGGCGCCACCTTCCCCCCAATCGGCCACACTATCAGACGTGTGTGTGAATGGAGCCATTGCGTATGAATGTCTGGACTCAGCGCTGAGGAGCCAGGTTCATCTCCCAACAGGACGTCCCGACGGGACACCCTCCGGGGCCAGGAGTCTGGCTGCGTGACACGTGTGCGAGCGAGAGAGAGAGAGAATGGGCGGATGGGCTGTGTGTGCGTGACTGGGAGTGTGCGAGGACGCATGCAGGAGACGGACGGACGGCAGAGATACAAACGCGACATCTTGAGCGAGGAAACGCAGCGAAGTTTAGAAAAAGGAGAAAGAAATTCGGCCTTTGAGGCTGATCCTCAAATCCCTGAAACAAAGAACTTTGGATACCGGAAGGAGAAACAGAAGAGAAGAAAAAAAAAAAAATCATCAGTGCAACGAATATTTTTTTGTTTTCACTTATTTTTAAGTTGCTATCAATGGACACTGGACATTGCGAATGGCGGATGCACAGAAGGGGTGCGTTCTATTATGAAGATGCATTGGGTGGCTTTGGGGCTTTTCTTTTTCGCCTCCGGCATGTTCCTTTTAATGCTTTTTTTTTTTTTTTTGGTTTTGTTTCCCCACCTCCCTCCGCTTTCATGGCTTCTGTTAAGGCGATTTTCATCACAAGCCTACCACGTTACAGGCTCGACCCTGTGAATTGTTGTTCCCCCGTAAAAAGATTGGTTCCGTTTGAATTGAAGTCCAGCAAAAAGCCACTGCTTTGCAGTTTAGTTGCCATACATTTGACTTACCATGAAAGGGAGAAGTGAACATAGGCCATTTTCACATCGGATTGTGAATCTCCTAACCCTTGCATGTACTCAATGATGACACCGTTCCTTTCTTTAGGGTCTTATAGGTTCCTTAGGCTGTGGATACAGTGTAATTTTTATTTTAAGTAAACTGTGCTTAAATGTTCCACACTTACCCTTCCCTTAGTCCCCCCCCCCCCTTTTAATGTCTCACTTGCTAAATAATCTGTATGGTTTTGCACATGTACTGCAAAGTGACGCCTCAAGATTGATGGGTCGGACCTGACCTGCCGCTGGCCACGACAATATGCATCATTTTGACCACAATCTTTGTCCCAGGAACTTTTTATTTTTCCAAGTGACAGTTGAGGGGAGATAAAGAATTTATTTCAGGAGAGCTATCTCAGACTGAGGGAGTCCGACCTCATGCTTTTTTTTTCTTTTTTCCTTAAGGTCCAAAGGGTGTCCAACTGTCCCTTAGTGGAACCTTTGAATAAATAAATCCTGAACAAATTTGCAGTAACTTTAGTACATTTGGGAGTTATTTAGCCCTGTGATCATGTGTCCTTCACAAACTTAAGTACTACTGGTTTGTGGTTAACTCAAGACACTGTTAAAAAAAAACATTTCTGTTGGACATAGGGGAGATTTTTTTTTTCAGCATTCCGCATTAGCAGAGATGTGATTTCAAATCTTGACAAAAATTAAAACTATGACACTGAAGATAAGCTGGTGAACCCAAACGTTTGGGGAGGTAGGCAACAGTTTAGGCTAAAATAAATAAATAGTGAACCCCACAGTATGTATTTGTGTTTATTCTTTTGAACCACGGGCGGAAAAACACTGACTCCATTTAGCCGTTAACGGTTCAGCCGTCTTTCAAATTCGGGCAGATTGGAGCCTGATTTGTTCAAATTCACGCATGCGCATTGAGAGATGACGTATTTCCGGTTACTGGATTTTTTTTTTTTTTTTGAACGTCAACACATGCTGCGTCTTCTGTCATGAAATGTTTGCGACATTATCAGCACCGCTCGAATTCCTGGACGATGTGGACCTGTATGCAAAATGCCTCTTCAACCGAATGCAAATTCTCAAACTAGAAAATAGCATTTAGTTGAAAGGACATTTTCGCTTTTTCTAAAACGCAACGGGAAGCGGAAGAGAGATTTTTGGGAAGCAAACACCGACATTTGAGCCGAAGGTATGTAAATAACGATGTGAATGGGAGTTAAATTGCTAGCGGACAAGGTCTACTGCATGCTTGACAAACGGACGGGACCCGAACCCAAAATACAACAAAAAAGTCGTGGTGACAAGCTGTCAAACTTCACAGCTGTATCCATTTACGCCTTGGTCTGTGGCGTAAAATTTACGGTTGAATTTGTCTTGACCAAAACTGACAATATCGACAAACTACGGTCACTTTGCAATTATTATTCAACATGTACTGGGCAATAACGTGTTTTTTTTTTCCTTCTAATGTTCCAAACATAACCTTGAAGTCCAATAAACTCGCTCATTATCAATAAAAACAAAAAGCTGGACAACGAACGAGTCCAATTTATTTGAGAAAGTCATTGGCATGTAAAACAAATGACTACATTGTACCAACAATAGTTGTGTTTTTGTAGCTAATGTTGTGGCTGCTTTTCCTCCATCTTGTCGTCACCGCCCCATCAGTGTCCAGCATGGACAACCTGGAGGAAGATCTGACGTGCTCGGTGTGTTACTCGCTCTTCTCTGACCCACGGGTGCTGCCCTGCTCGCACACCTTCTGCCGGGGCTGCCTGGAGAGCCTGCTCCACGCCTCGCACAACTATTCCATCTGGCGCCCGCTGCGCCAGCCGCTCAAGTGCCCCAACTGCCGCAGCATGGTGGAGCTGCCCATGGCGGGCGTGGACGCGCTGCCTGCCAACGTGTCCTTGCGCGCCATTATCGAGAAGGTAGGGAAGATCCCCCTGAATGACCCTCCGGTGCGCCTTATATAAGGACAAAGTTTTAAAACGGGTCATTCATTGAAGGTGTGCCTTATAGTCCGGTGCGCCTTATAGTCCGGAAAATACGGTAGTGTAAAAGGGATGGAGAGCAAATTTGGACTTGTGCCTGTCTGTTTTAGTACCAAGGGGACAGCGAGCCCAGACCCCCTTTGTGTCCAGACCACCCGAGGCAGCCTCTCAATATGTACTGTGTCCAAGACCGTAAGCTCATCTGCGGCCTGTGTCTGACCGTGGGCCAGCACCAGAGCCACACCATCGACGACCTGCAAGCGGCGTTCGCCAGAGAAAAGCGGACTCCTTCACTCCTTCTGGCACGACTCTCTGAGCACAAATGGTCACAGGTGAGTGCCACCTGAATGAGTTCTTTTTGTGACCATGTGTTCTTGAAACCTTGGGACTAGGGTTGTCACTATTCATTTGCTGTGTGTGTGTTTAGGTATGTGAGCTGAGCGAGCAGCTGGAGGAGGAAAAAGCCCGCTGCGAGGCTGTGCTCAGGCAGGACAGACAAGATGTCACAGAGTTTTTCCACACGCTGGAGATGGTGCTGCTCAGGAAGCGACAAGCCTACCTGGAGGTTCTGGACAAAAGCTTGGACGAGGTGTCACGGGCCTATGACCCACTCATCCACAGAGTCAAGGAACTACAGGTGTGTAGCCTTTCTTCAGAGGTCTCTCGGCAGTAACAGTGTGACATTTGATTAGTTGTCAACAAATCAATTACCGTAATCTTCGGACTATGAATCGCGTTTTTAGTTTGGGTGGGGGGGCGACTTATACTCAGGAGCGACTTGTATACATATATATGTTGGTTTTTTTTCCTTTTTTGGGCATTTTATGGCTGGTGCGACTTATACCCCGGTGCGACTTATAGTCCGAAAATTACGGTATCCACTTAAATGGCAACTGTTTTGATGTTTTAATAGAGACAGTAACTCTGAAAACAAATACAGCAGAAACTTACTGTGCCATGGGATGGTGTTTTATTCTGGCACTGTTGAAACGATTTCATTATTTTCATAATCTCTTAACATCCCAAATCGGGACTGGTTCCCTTGGAAATTCGGCCACTTCATTTCTTTTTGGTGAACCCTTGAGTGGACAAATGAGGGAAAAGGCTGTGACAGTTGGTGTTGGTTTGCTCCAGGAAGAGCAGCTGGACCTGGTCTCCTTTGCGACGTCCATTGAGGAGGAGGACTCTCCTTTGGTCTTTCTGGAGAAGGTTCACATGTTCAGGGAGCGAGTGGCCAACTTCACCGGCGCCAGTCTGCCGTCCGCCCTCAACCTCTCGGTCACACCCCGAGCCGCCGACTACCTGCGTCGGCACTGGGCCGCCGTCACTCTTGGTAGTCTGGACGAGGCGCCGATCCCCAAGGTGTGCTGCTGCACGAAATGCAGCGGGGCGGCAGCTGAGGTTCATGGCGGACCGAAGCGGGGCTCCTTCTGGCTACGAGTCAAACTGCTTTTGCCGTTGTTGGCACTTTTGCTAGTGGTGGCATCACTGTGCTGGCTCGGCGTTTTTCAGTCAAGCCGAGACCTGACGGGAGAGCTCTTCATGCCTGTCTGGAAATGGGCAGAAATGGAATTCACTGTGGTACAGGAGCTTGTACTAAAATGGAGCTGTCACATTTTTTCAATGGTAGAAATCTTCACACAGGAGTTGACTGCCTTCTTTACAAATCTGACGTCACGGCTTGACCTGGGAACCGCTTTCTGTTATGTAGCAAAATGCTAACTTTTAAATGTTGTACAATAAAGTTTTTGTATGCGTACCTCAAACATCCAACCGTACTGCTTATCTTCTCTAGGGTTGCATGTTTTTTTTTTGTAGTTCACGGAAATCTTGCAACTGTTTTTTGTTTAAATTATTCTAGTTTGAGAACCCTCTCAACTCATCTTCTGTGTTTGCGGGCATGAAAGTTGCACCACTGGTGGGTGGGAAGGAGTTGTGCACTTGTTGGATGTCTTCTTGTGGAAGCAGGAAGTGTTTAGTTGGCAGAACCTTGCGGAGATTTGAAACCAGACCCTGAAAACTGAAGAGTTGTGATTTAAAATGTAAACCTTTATTAAACAAGTCTTAAAAATAGCAGCATAGTGTATGACAAGTGACGAGACAGGGAAGTGAGAGACTTCCTAGGCGGTGATAGCGTCATGTTCTCGGAACACGATTGTCTTGGGGTTTATCCCGACGCTCTTGGTGGTATTGTGCGTCTTGTAGATGCCGATGAGGCGGTCGGCGATCTCGAACATATTGTTCCTCAGTGAGATGATGATGAACTGAGCATTCTTGGTTTGCTCCTGCAGGGGAGGGGGGGGGGGATGAAAATTGGTCGGTGCTGAATATCGCGCTAGCAAGGCAGCTCAAAGGCCGCTGGCTCGGCTTGGTACTCACGTAGATGTAACTCGCCACGATGGAGACGTTCTTAAAATCCAGCGCGGCGTCGATCTCGTCCATGAAGTAGAGCGGCGTGGGCTTGTAGTGGTGCAGTGCGAACACCAGTGCCAGGGAGCTGAGGGTCTTCTCTCCTCCCGACAAGTTGAAGATCTTTTTCCAGCTCTTTTTCGGAGGACGCACGCTGCGCGATAAAAGTCGGGCGTCAGTGGAGGGGCTGACACGGAAACACAACGTGGACACTTACCTGAACATGATGCCTTCTGAGAAGGGGTCCAGACTGTCCACCAGCTCCAGCTCAGCATCGCCCCCCAGCGTCAGCATTTGGTAGTTCTCCTTCAGCTTGTTGGTGATCATGTTGAAGCCACCCATGAACTCGCTGAGGCGCTGCTTGCGCAGGTCCTCGTAGCTGCGCTTGAAATTGTCCCGCTGGTTGGTGATCTCGTCCAGCTGGGCCACGCGCATCAGGTACTGTTCCTCCTGCAGGTGTCGTCCCAAATTAGTGGGTCAAGCATCAAGTTGGCCGTTAATCAGAGAGCAATTTGTGTAGTGCGGACGCCCCCCTTTGCTTTCACTTTCTTGCTCCTACCTTCTTTTTGTACTCTGCGATGGCACCCAGGTTGGGCTTCATCTGAGTACACTTGGTCTCCAAGGTGATCATCTTGTTGACCATGACGTTGGGGTCAGAGATGTCGTCGAGCTGCTCGGCCGTGAGGACAGGCAGCTCCTCCTCCGGCGTCCCCTCCACGGTGTGCAGGGAGAGCTTTGAGGCCTGTGGACGTCAGCGGCTGTTAGCATGTTAGCACAAAACGCTAGTGCCTCAGGCGGCGCCCACCTTCTTCTGCCAGTGCTCGATCTTGTTCTTGTGTTCGCTGACGGCGGCCTCCGTCTGCTCCACGCGCAGCCGCACACTCAGCGACTCCTCCTGCAGGGCGTGTTCCTGCTGCTGCAGGACATTAATCTCCTTGGCCACTGTCTGGTAGTGCTCCTGCACTTCAGGGAGCGCCGCCTGGAGAACAAGGGGATTTACTTCACTTTATATCTCCCATAAGTTCCAAGGAATGGGTCAACCAAAAAGGCTCTGCCTCATTTTGAGCCTTCAGATAGGATATGCTCTGACCTCAGCTTCTTGACAAGCTTTCATGACCTCTCCCGCCTCTTCCTCCAGTTTCTTGAGTTGCTCCGTGAACGCCGCTAAAGACGTCTGGTTGTCCTTCAACTCCTCTTCCACGCGGGTCACGCTGTCCTCGCACTTCTTCAAGTTGCTGAAGACAGTGTGGTCAAGATGAAGCTGACGGCGGTGCGGTCAGCGATCTCAAGTGCAAAAAAAATCTAAAGCTCACCGGTCTGCCGTCTTGATAGCGACTTTGGCCTTGGTGATGGTGGAGGAGCATTCGTCCAGACCCTTGTTGATGTTGTCCAGCTTGTCCTGCTGAGCCTTCAGCTTGTGGCTGTTGATGTCCACAATCAGGTTGTGGAGCCTCTTCACCTCGTTTTCCACCTTCCCAGCTTTACTGGACGCTGCTTCGAAGTCTGGAAAACATAACGGTGATGTTTTGTCAGATACTTGAAGGGAATGTTGCAAAAGTGAGCTCAAGAGGTTAAGTGGCACCTTTCTTGAAGGCCTCCAGACTCTTCTCCATCTGCTTCTGTTTGGTCTTGTCCGGGGCAGCAGCAAGCACATTGGCCTCCAGTTCCTTCATCTGCTTCTTGAGGTGGCTCTCCTGGTCAGCCAGACTCTGGAGGACATCAAGAGTGACAACTTGTTGGAGGCGACAGTGACGGCAAAGTTCGCTCAAGAGGATTTTGCTACGTACGGTCATGCTGTTGGTGTATTTTTCCAGCGTGTTTTTCATGTCGCGGAGCTGAGTGCGGAGACGCTGGACGTTCTCCTCCAGCTGCAGCTTCTTCTCTTGGCAGTCCTGCAGCTTTGTCACGTTCTCGTTCAGCTTGGATTCCATGCGGTCGAGCTACGGACAAGCGCATCGTGCCGTCAGGTTCTGCAGTAGACCTTGACCTAGTTCAGAGCTGTGTCACGGCTTTTGGTACTTTGCGCATACCTCCACCTGGGAGACTTCAGTGTTGAGAGAGGAGCCCATCCTGCCCTTCATGACTCTGCCTCCTCCAGTCATTGTTCCTGTAGGGAAACAGAAAGAAGGACGCCATCAGGAACATGGCCAGTAGGAGATTGAGAGCGAAAGAGCAGGCCACCCACCGGCCATCTCGATGATCTGGCCCTTGAGGGTGACCACTCTCCAGCGTTTGTCTTTCGTGAAGGCCATCCTCGTGGCCTGCTCCATGTCCTGGGCCACCAGGGTGTCCCTCAGGGCGAAATAAAAGGCCGGGCGCACGCTGGGGTCATTCACTCTCACCACGTCAAAGAGACGTGGGCAACCCTCCGGGGTATGGATCTTGCCCATGTTATTTTCCCACACTTTCATCTGAGGGGACAAACGAGGTCAGAACGAGGAGCCGCGGTTGAGCGCTCGAGCGCACGTACCTTGTCGAGACCAATGAAGGTGGCCACGCCGATGTTCTGCTCTTTGAGAAAGGTGACGCATTTCTGAGCCGTGTCGATGGTGTCCACCAAAATGTGATCCAGAGCCCCGCAACTGGAGGAGATGGCCACGTCGTACTTTGCGTCGATGGCTCCCAGGTCTCCCTGCGTATATCAATGAGCAACTTAAAAACAAATGTGGGACAGGCTACAGCTCACCCGAATGACGACAAGCGCTATAGGAAAAACAAAATTTTTTGTCTGCATCTGTGGGATTTTTACGACCTTTGAATAGAGGCTTCAAGGATTACATGTCATTTTCAAGGATAATGAGGGCCTTCATTTTGAAACATCTCATTTAAGACTTTTTAAGGGTCCGCAGACACCCTGTAAATGCTGAAACAATGTGTCTTTGTGGAGGCCACTCCAAGTGGCTATATATCAAATCCTGAAAGGACAAAAAAAAGGGACTCCTTACCAGCCTTCCGAGGATACCGGGAATGCTGCCACTCCTCTTCTGCTGCATGAGAGCGTCCAGGACCTTCCCTCGACTGCGATTGGAGGACAGAGAGCTCTTGGCCTCGTCCACCTTCTGCCTCATTTCCCTCACAACCTGATGGGTTTCGTGATCCATCTTGGTCACCCGCTCCAGCTCTCCCTCATCCTGGAGAGGAAAACAGCCACTCCGTAACGACTTTCGGTCCCAACGTAGAGTAAAGCGACGCTTGTGACGTTTAGTTCACCTTCTTGAGTTCTTTCTCCCGCTGCGGTATGTTGACTTCCAGTTCCTTAATGGCGGCGCGGCGCTCCCGTAGCGTGTCCGTGGTGGTCTGGAGAGTCTGCTTGGCGGAGTTGAGCTGCGTCACGGCAGTGTTGTGGCGGCTCAGGTAGATGTCGAGCTCCGACTGCCCCAGGTCCATGCGAGAGCGCGTCTCGTTCACACCTTTGCTCAGCTCCATCAGCTCTTTCTCTTTGGTCTGACAAGAGCAAGAACGGCATAGGATTGATCTTTTTTTTTTTTTAATGTATATGATCTCTTTATATCACAAATTTAAACCCATGGCATGTGGGTCTGGAATTGGGTCCATCCATACCTCTTTGTCCTGCTGCAAGCCGCTCGTCTCTTCTTTTAGACTCTCCATCACCTCATTGAGTTTCTCCTCCTCTTTCCCCTTCTGCTTCTCCAGCTCTTCCTTGCGAGCGGTCGCCTCCGCGATGGCCTTTTCGCTATTGGCGGGTACGCCGCGCACCTCTTCCAGCTAAAAAAAAAAAAAAGTGGCCAAAGGCAACAAAAATTCAACTTCTCTGTAGCTGTTAAGACGGCACGAGCCCCGGTCGCGAGCGCCACAGCGGCGGGTGAAATGTGAACGTGGCTGTCGGGAGTGTAACACAAGCCAGCCCATAGTTGACACTGCTCCCCTGAGGGGGTCTGCCTGCCTGCACCCCTCAAATCAACACATCTCCACGATAAATGCACGACATATTCCGGATGTAAACAATATGACACTAATCTGAACTGCGTGGTAGTCAGTGTTCAAGTGTGTGTGTGTGTGTGTGTGTGTGTGTGTGTTGCTCCATGACACCGTGGACATGAATCCACTTGTCTGGCACTTCACAGCCCCCTAGTGGATACTTTGGGTGAGCGACTTCTTGCTGCTTTTAAAATGTGATTTACAGCGTGAAACGTTTTTATGTTGTTTGTACAAGAACTCCACAGTTTAAGGAAAAAATATGACGAATTAAAGCAGGCTCTCAGCATATAGATGTTACATTTTTATGGAGCGGGGATGTTTAACAGGAACCCATGTAGCAATTAGTTTACACTGAGGGCCCTTTTTTTTTTATTATATTATTGTACATGAAGCATGTTTTTGCATTTTTCACAGAATGAACCTATTTTCTTTTTAACGACGGGGAAATCGAAGCTAAACAAAACTCACTCTGAATTGATCAAATCATTAATTTTCTGAAAAGAAAAAAAAAGTGGGTTTTAAAGAGGGTACTAAGACATACAATTATAGTTCATTATGTATTTTTCTTCTTAGTCACGTGCGTTTAATTTCAGAATATTACAATGATTACAATAATTTGTGTTCCCGTAAGCAGGAAATTGTCAGGGTGCCCTTACCGCTTGCTGGGCTGAGGACAAAAAAAAAAAAAAAAAACACCGTACCGCTGCTTGACTCATGGTGTAAATCTGGTTCTTTTGTTGGATTTCTCCGGTAAACACAAAAGTTGCTCACTTGCGGTGGGTGATATCATTCCAGCCCCCCACGAATCACACTAGAGCTGAATGAAATTTTCAAAAAGGTGTACACACCTTTTCTTTATCCTTCTCCAGCTGCTTCTGCAACTTGTTCTTCTTGCTTTTGGAGTGTTTGATCTTCTCGCGCACTTCGACATCCTGCAAGTCCAGCTGGGTGAACGTCTCCTTCTGGGTCTCAATGTACTTGTTGATCTTGTTCTGTTTCCTGGTAGAGGAACATTGTTTGAACTGGGCAAAAATACCAGTATTCCCCCCCCCCCTCCAAATACAATTTTAAAAGGAAATAGCAGCTCTAGTAAATAGTGGTAACTCCATATGAATATTTCCAGATTTTATAAGATCATTTCTTAGTAGATAAAATTCTACAGACGTGGAACCACAAGTTTCACCCTCGAAGAAGCAAAAACAGACTTTGATGAAAGAGCAACAAAGACACAGAAAGGGTCTTACTTCTCCGCGTTTTTCAGCTCTTGATTCATTTTCTCCATCTCTTGCGATATCTTGGCAGTTTTTTCTGTCAGTTCCTTGTTGTCCTCCAAGATCTTCTGCTTTTCCTGCTCTTTGGCTACCACATGCTTTTGGAGATCATGACTAATGAACAGGAACAGATAGCAGGATGATAAAAAATAAAAAATAAAAAAAAATCAACAATTACATTCTTCCATTTTGTTTTTCCTGGCTCATATGTTCATTTTTTTTAACTTTGCACAGAACACAAACACCATAAACGCTGGCGTACTTACACATTATATTGATAAAGGCGACTCTTGAGTTTGAAGATGTCATTTTCCAAAGTGAGAAACTCCACAGCTTTGTTCCTTTCTCCTTCCAGAGCATTTTTCTCCTTCTCCACCAGCTTGACTCGGTTGAGCTAGGGGCGGTGAACGAGAATATCAAGCCACGGATCACGTGCATTGGCCTTAGCCGGCATATTTACAAAATAACACAGCGGAACTGGAAGGGGTTAACACGATCCGTTGCGTGTGATTGTGTTCGAGAGTCAACATTTTCCTTGCCGCAGGAAACGTAGCATGAACTAAATCAGACTCACAGTGCCACCTTAAATTGTGCAAACATTTTCAAAGTCAACTTTGAACTCTCCTACTAGTATAAAAAGGTATATAAAAAAGTTCAAGTCAAACTATTCACTCTTGACACATAAAGAAGGTGCTGGCAGAGTGATTGTGTCACCTAGTGGCTTTATGTGCTGCAGGGATTGCTGGAATTTATAAGAGTTGATTGGGGAAATATTTTTTAGGTTGATGCTACAGATATTTAATTTATTGCATTGTCATCATGTGTACTGAACATCTTTACATGTCACAGTAAGTTGCATTTCTGGTTCTATGGTTATCATTACACCTGTGCTTTTTCCCCCCTGTAGTGGCACAATTTTATTCTGATCTTTTTTTTGTGTGTGTGTGTTTTTATTTTCCACCCAGATCCAAACGGTTTAAATTTTGAAGGTATTTAACTTTGGAGGTTTTGCTGTATTGTACATGTCTGATAATTTTGGCACTGCAGTAACTGGTGAAGTGAAAAAATAATAAAATAAAATATCACCGCTTGTCTTCTCTGTCAAGACTTCACATAAAACACACACACAGGATCACACATTCATCTCAAAGTCAAAGCAGAAAATGCTGGGACAGAACGAATGAATGAGGATAAATGACCTTCTCTCCTCTCTGTTCATTAAGCAGTTCAATTCTGCGGGCCAGCGTTTGGATGGGCTCCTTGAGGCGACACGAGCCGATAATGTCCTCCAGGTACTCCAGCATTCCCTCGTCATGCTCCGTCTGACCTTTGGGCTTCATCATGGCAATTTGCTCCACCTCACCCTGAGCCCCAGGCAAAGAAAACACATCTGAGAAGGTGAGTCCAGGCAAAATGATCACTTATACAATTAAATTAAATACTAGAAAATAGGATTATTGTCTAAAGCAATTTAATATTATTTTATCACGTATAAAATGCTTACTTATACACTTATGCACTGGGAGCAAAATGTATTTTCCCCTGTCTAGTGATGCTAAGAACAATTTATTGCAATACACTTGGCTGAAAGAAAAAAAAAAACGGAAATACGATTATAATTAATATTTTTTGTTCCAAGTAAAAAAAATGGAAAAATCATATAAACAACATGTCCAATGTGAAACAAAGGTCCTATCAAATCTTGTGTAAATTAATTCTAGCTTCTTCAAGCTCCCGGAACCGTGTCAGGGACATTTTTCTCGAGTCTAAGATGTCTGATTACATGTTAAAACGTATTCATTTGATGAAAGACAGCCTTGAGTAAGATCATTTTCAAGCTAAACACAAATTCAGTCTAGATGATGTAAAAAACCTAATGGCTGGCTCTTTCTGTGTGTCTAAAGAGTTGAGAGTTTGTCTCAGCTCACATGTAACTTTTAAAGGATAAAAATAAATAAATAAAAACAGGCCAGCAGAAGCGAAAAATCCCGCATGTCATTCTGCTCTGACCAGTGCACTAAATAGACAGCTTCCCCTTAGCCAGAGGCCTGGAAAAGTGACCTTGGAGAACAAGCCTAATCCTCTTCCCATAGCCATGCAGCCATGTTACAGGCAGAGCTGAAAATCTAACATTCAAGGACAGCAAGAGTCATCAGGAATACACACACACGCACGCACACACAAGGGGGAAGTGAGACACTTGTAAGCAACCAGCAAACCACAAAGGCACACCAAAGGATAAAAAAAAATAAAAGGGAAATATTCACCAGAAGCTAGTGCAGCGTGTAAAACAGTTAGAATTCCAGAGACAGCACATTGAAATCGGCCATTTGGTGTCCCTCTGACACGAAGCATCACCCGGTGAGCCTCGAGTTAATCAGTAATAATGCTCGGCACACACGTGGAACACAATCACAGCAGCGCAAGTGTGACCGTTTGACATATTTTTAAAAAATGAAATAAATAAATCTGGTATTAAAAAAGGAAAAAAAAAAAAAGCCAGGGCATACTGTCCATAGATAGGAAAATCAATTGTTGATGGCAGACGTTTGTTCCAGCCACACTGAAGCAGCACTGCTAATACTGGGGCTCATCTATCACGCCAATATTTACGTGCTGCTAAAGCATGACAGGTACAGGATGAGAAATGTCACCGCCCCCCTTTTGATTCACCTAAACTCCTTCCACAGAAATAAATAAATAAAACCCTCCTATTTATTTCAAATTGCATTTCCTTAAAATTCTAAAGCAGCAAATAATGGTTCGCACTTTCTGCACAATGTATCAAACCATGATGCGCTGCTAGAGCATTCTAAGGCCTTCTTTGTGATAGCAACAGGTCCAGTCCACAGACAAAAGCAGCAGTCAAACATTTAACTGTACAAGCAGGAAGTCCCGCACAGAGTGTAATGTCACAGGCTAGCCAGGATTAGAAAAAAAAATAAAATAAAATCCGGTTTACTAAAAGGGAAGAAATGCCAGGTTACCTGTAGGATGAGAAATCTATTATGGTCCAAGTCGATGCCGTGGCTTCGTAGCAAAGCGCCCACTTCTCTGAACATAGCTTTTTTGCCATTGATATAGTAGGCAGAAGAATTGTCCTTGCTGGCACTCCTGGAAACATAGAACTTGCTGTTGGGCATGACTTCGTAGTCATCTCCTTCCTGACTCAGAGAGGGGAAGGGAGGGGGGGGAGGGGGGGCAGAAGACACACAGCAGTTTAGGGCACGACAGCTCAGCACATCAAAATCTTGGGTGAGTGGAAAATAAAAAAAAAATAAAAAAAAAATATTAGCATAGATTCACTTACACAAAAGACAACTGACAAAAGTTGCATGCACAATGCTCACACCAGAGCAAATACAGATAGACTCAAGTGGAATTCATTTCAAATCATCACTGCAATATATACATCTAGAACAATACAAAAACGGTTGTAATAATGATTTTATTTTAATCTAACTCAAAAACTTCACGTCGGAGCCCAGAGAGTTGAGTTGTGCACACCAACATTTAAAGAAAAAAAAAAAAAAACCTCAGAAAAAGCAAATGACCAGCATTAAACAACATTTCCTACATAGAAAATTATTATATTTCACTTTGTGTTGAGAAAACAAAACTGAGAAATTTGGCCTCAGCCAAAATTTACACTCCTCTGTCGGAGACTAAATATTACACCAGCTATAAGCTAATTCTTGGCCTTACTGTCCATGTTTGAAATCTTGTGAAATGTAATGACTTTTTAATTGAAAAAAGGTTGTATTTGCCAACGCTAACAATTTAACAGCAGTTGAATTTCAGAAAAAAATAATAAAAAAAATAATAGGAAGGCTCCAGCACCGTATGAATGGTGTGTGTGACTGTGTGTGGGTGGTAAATGTCACTTCCCTGACTGATATGTGTCCAGGTTCAGTCATTTGTGTAAGAAATTGCTTTAAAACTCAAATAAAATACAAGCAGAATTTTTTTTAAACCAATTTATCCACTTTGGGCTCCAAATGATGGAAGGATAGTGAGTGTATTGTACCAGCAACATAAGGAATAATTGGATAGATTTATACCTTATCAATAATCTTTTGAAAATGCACCTCCACGGTACAACTTTGCACATCTTTGTGCTGATCAGAACTGTGGATAAGCACCGACAGCTTTTTCGATCGGATCTTTTGAGCTCTGTATCCAAACACAAATAGCATGGAGTCGATCACATTGGACTTGCCACTTCCATTCGGACCAATGATGCAGGAAAAGCGCTGCGGAACAGGAAAGGGTTAAAAATAAATGTAGAAAAAATAATCATATTAAATAGAAAGCACTGTAAATGTTTCAACTATTTTTTTTTTTACATTTGTACAGTCCACACCACATGATGACCCTGAGTGTGTATTGTGTGTGTTTTAGAGAGGAGTGTAGCTAGGATATTTTTATCCTTACATATATTTACAAAATCGTTCGAAATCATGGAAAAAAAAAAAACAATTTGTGAAAATCCACACATCCTTTAAGTCAGAATAACTTCAAAGATGCACGAACCAAATTACAAGGGCACATTCCCTACCATTCTCCCCAGTTTAATTTTTTTTTTTAAGAAATAACACAGCAAAAAAATGATGCAGAACATTCTATGTAACTTTTGAGTCTGCCATTACATGAACATTTGCATTACAAAAGAGATGCACCGTGCCCCCGAATGTCAACACAACGTTCAAAACAAAACAGCATGTGTCATGCAGGGCTGAATTAGACGTGTGCTTGTGTGTGTGTGTGTGCTTTGAAGGGGGGGGGGGGGGGGGTCGTACCTTGTGAAAGGGCCCCAGAATCTGCTCGCCTGCGTACGACTTGAAGTTGCGATTGACTAAATGCGTTATCATGAGGCGAGGAGCGCCTGGCTCATTGGTCATGGTTGGGGGCGGGGGTGGAGGGATGCTACCGAGAATCTCCTCCAAAGGGCGACTATCAACCGCCTCCGCCGCCTCCCCGACAGGCGGATCTGTGGCACAGTCAAAAAAAAAAAAAAAAAAGTACAACTTTTATTCCCCCCCCCTCTGCAACTGTGTGCGCGAGGGAGCGCTTTCAGGTGGGGGAGGGGTGGAGGAGCACCAAAAAACAAACAAGTTATACAGACTACAACGCTCCTCTCATTTTTTTTTTCTTCTTGTTCATGACAGAGTGGCTCAAAATCGGGAGGGGCGAGGGGGGGGCAAACTCTTGTTTTGTTTCCAACACAGCAAAGTCCCCCCCCCCCCCTCCTAAAAAAAAAAAAAACGACCTGCCCAAACTAGCTAAGAGTGTCGCATCCACAAACTACAATCACACATTAATGACAGAATAACAAACATACGCCCCTCGCGCTATCTACTACCAACACGTAAGAATAGGAATAAATGTACCAGTCAAGTTTGAACACTCGACGCCTCAAATGATTATACTAATATTGATTACCGGCGCACCAAAACGGACAAAATCAGCAATTCTATTAAGTAAAGTCGGGAGTAGGGGGAAAAAATAATAATGATGCTCCACTAATGGGCCACAAACGCAACGGAGTGAAGACAACTTGTTTTGGGATTGAGACACGCATACACACAAGGAGAAAAAAAAAAAAAAAGCAAGCCTTTGTTACTTGCCAGTTGTCGGCGTCGCTGCTGGTGCCTCCTGTCCCTGGCCATCGGAGCGGCTTCCTCGGGGGGTTACGTCCAGCTCGTCCTCGGAATCATCCCGAGGCTGCGACCCCTTTCCTCCTACTGACTTGGAGGCGGCGGCCGCAGTGGAGCTCTTTACACTTTTAGATGGCATGATTTGAAGTCTGAGGGAGGGGGGGTTTAGGAGGGGGTCACTGGTTTACAAGAAGAAAAAAAAAAAGGCAGAGGCATATCGGTGAGTGGGTTTGGAGCCTGTCAATCTTCCTGTTTTTTTTCTCTCTCCAAGTCTTGTGATGGCCAACATTCACTTTGGAACTTTTTTTCCAACCTGTTTGTAATGGGGTCAGTTTTAGTTCATAAATTCGCCAATGTAACAATTTTAATTCCTTGCTCCTGTGGTGTATCAATGAAAACGAGGTAATAGTCGAAGCGCATTTTCTTACGAAAATAGCAATATTACTGCAAGTATGTCCTAGCTGACGATTATTATTATTGTTTAAACTTTTTTTTTTATGCACGCTCAAACTGCCCCCCCCTCCAATTCACAAATTGGACGCCCCACTCACAAGTCTGTACAACCTCAAAAACGAATAATAAAGTTGCGATTATTTTAAAATTACGCAAACTGGTTAAAGAAGGAACCCCCAGTAACAGCGATGTGACCCCCCCCCCCCTCCCTACCCCCGGAAAATACAAACTAGTCGAGTGTTTGAGGATGCGTCTTTTTTTTTTTTTGCCACGTAACTATATTTTCACGTCGCTACATTTACTGTTTAGTGCCTCGGCGATTGTAAAACTAGCTACGCGGCAAACTTTGAGCCACTAAACGATTATTTAGAAGAATGGTGCGGTTGCAGTATTATCAGCCGCGATTTTGAAAATGCTTTTTTTGGTGTTATTTACAAGTCGCCTTAAAAAAAAAATCGATTTGTTTTTTTACAAACTAACTGACTCGAGGTATCGCGTATTCATAAGTAGCTACAAAGGCATTAACTGTATTGACATGAGCAAGCTGGAAACGGCCGTGTTGCTTTTAAGATGAGTTTCTAAACGTAAAAAAAAAAAAAACGCCTTGTGAGAGTTATAGCGTCGGGCTACAAAAGTCGTCTCGGTTAACATTACGCATTTGCGCATTTGATATTAGATTATAAACGTGTTGTCGGGTGGTTGAAAAATCCGATTTTGAATTGACGCATTTCAGCAAATAGACGGAACCCTGTGACGAAGTTATTTTTCGCGGGCTTCTTCGTGTACCTTCGGCAAAATCTTTGTCAAAGGTCGCTTCCCTGGTTCAAATGTTGCTTGGGAAAAATAGTGGCGGATGAAAAATGGGCGAAAAATAATCCATAAAATTCAAATCGGTAACATGTCGAGCGGCTCGTCGACTAGCAGAAGTCCAACTTGTAAATGGCGCCTAAACTGCGCTGTCGAACCACATGCGTTATAAACTGACGCAAGGCACCATGGACCGTTCAAAGGGCAAAGGAAAAAAATTCAAAAAAGGGGACGAAGCCAACTCTGCCTCGCACTCCCTCCGCAAACCAGAAGCGTTCGTCAACAAAGATCGAAACGCCCCGTCAGTTTAAAAACTACAACTGAATATTGTTGCCCATTTCTCTCCATTTTGTTGTCTTTTTTTAAATAACTTTTACTTCGTTTACGTTGTAAACATTCGCTTCGTTACGTGAGCAAAACATCAACATCAGTCATTTTGACATCCCATATTGTTAGATTTTGCTAATTTACGTGCGTTTTATCTTTTTGATCATAATTTGTATGCTTATATTTGAAATAAATACACGATCATGTGCCACTACAGTATCATGTATTTCGAAATATCCGTTGTCAAGGAAGTGACCGTGAACTCTCGCGAGATTTCACCCCGAGAAGCTGTGACCCAGTTTAATGGCCACCAGATACCTGCGATAGCAAACCGAGTCAGCCAACTCGACTACTTTACCGCAAAACTTGTTTTTCGTGGATTTCACGTGAGTCGGGGAAAGACTTCTGCCCCCGTTCACGTATTTTAATGATAGAACAATGGCCAATTTAAACGGAAGACCGAGCTAACGTTAGCATCACGTCACAGCCGAGACTCCGGCAACAACAGGATTCGATATTCGCAACAGAGTCAGGTAACGTAGCAACAACGCCGCTGTAGTTAGTTCACTGTCAACACCGCAAATTCACGGCAACAACTATCTCACCCTTTTCTCTACTCTATACATTTTCTTATGTTAAACTAATAATCGTGTGCTCGGTGTGATCCTGCCGTGACAGCTAACATGCTGTCACTAAATGTCTGCTTCCTTGTCTAGTTTCACAAGGAATAACGACACAAACATCTACAATGCGATTGAAAACATCTCTACTGAAGGAACCTAAACATATCCTTTTTTCCCCCCGATTGTGCTTTGCATTGATGCTGCTTAAGTATGGTTGCATTTGTTTGGGCCACGGATGTGATTTCAGCATTTCCCTTAATAGTAGCCTCACATAGAGAATTAGTGAGCTGCCTTGGCTGGGCCACAGCCGATGAGTTGTACTCCTGCAGTGAAGACCACCAGATCCTCAGGTGGAACCTTTTGACCAGCGAGACCAGTCTGGTGGTCAAATTGCCAGAGGACTTCTACCCCATTGACCTGCACTGGTTTCCGAAGACAGTTGGTGGCAAGAAGCAGACGTCGGCTGAGAGTTTTGTGCTAACCAGCACCGATGGCAAGTCTTGTATTCTCTAGCCATTTGTTTTTTTGCTGTATAGTGCTAGCTTTCAGATTCACAGATTTGCATGAGTCTATCCCAGCAAACTGGGTGATAGGAAGTGTGCAGCTTGTACTGGTTTCCAGTCGCAGTTTGATAGATGGGCAATTCCATCTCACATTGACACGCAAGGACAATTTAGAGAAAACCCACACAAGCAAGGAAAACTGAAGTGAAATTCAAACCCCGAGCGCCTCAATTGAGGATGACTTGCTAATATGGTTGTCCATGTCCTATGGTTTGTATTTTTGCTTTCAGTGCTAATTCTGTATTGACCCTTTCTGCAAAACGACTTAACAAGTGCTGCCTGTCTTCAGGCTGCATTAGAAACCAATGCACAGAATGTGGATGTACTATTATGTCAGGCAACATGTGGTCAGAATACTAATAACAGTGTAGGGTTGCATAAGCACACCTCCCAAACTGAGGCAGCAATTTTCTCTGGCAGACCAGTGAGTCATGAAAACTCAGCTTTTATTCACTGTTGCAGCTTTCATTTTGCTTGTTATATTGTCACTTTTATTTTGAAGATAGTTTAACCAATAAGTGATGAAAGTGTTGAAATATCAAATGGTGCTTTGCAGTTACTCTCAACTTAGCACATTTATCTTGATGTTTTGGAAAATGGTCATTCTTGTCCACAACGTCTTGGTAATAATCATTTAACTGCAAAGTTTTTATGTATTTATAAAGCATTGAAACTATACCACAATGCCTTTCCGAAACAATTAGCCATAGAAATTTCAGAAAAAAAAAAAAAAAAGTTTTGTTTTCATTTGAAGTAACATACGACACTGTTGCTTATGGAATTGCTAAAAAATGTACCTATTTAATTTCTTCCTGCATGCTATCTTGAGTAGAGATTGTGTGCACCCAACCTCAACAGAGACATTTCCCCGCTGTCTCTGCAGGAAAGTTCCACCTCGTTTCCAAGTCGGGACGCATTGAGAAGAGCATTGAGGCTCACAAAGGAGCTGTTCTCGCAGGCAGATGGAACCATGATGGAACTGCTCTCATCACAGGTACACCCAATTTCCTTTAAATATAACCAGCCTAATATAATGTCATGGTGGTGGTCAAATTGAAGACTAAAATATGCCATTCTTTTTTTTTTTTTTTCTGTCAATATCGACATCCATATTAGCTGGAGAAGATGGGCAGATCAAGAACTGGTCCAAAAGTGGCATGCTACGCTCAACACTAGCAAACCAAGGTGAGTTAGATAGTGAATGTCGATTTGAAGAATGAGCGACATATAGCGAGATAGAAGTAAAGTCACGTCCTGTGTTGAAATAGCTTCCAGTTCCTCCTCTTGCCTCACAACATGTGGAGTTAATGCTCCCTGAGCTTCAGTCTCATAAGATTGATCATAATGTCTCAAAACCTTCATTGGGATCTTTTTAAACGCCTCACCGAGAGACTGCCGATGAATGAAACGCATCTCAATCCAGTTTTCATTACACTCGGCTCACTTGTTTAACTGATCAATTGGGCTTCTGGGCTTATTAATTATTAACCGTTGGAGGCCTTTTTGGAAAATGGATGGCACACTCCCGTTAAATGGCCGGCGCTGTGGAAAAACATGGCAAAGGGGTAATGACAAATTCAGATCCACTATATATTGTGGAACGCCCCCCTCCTCCTGAAGGGGCTGTTTAAAGCATGAGCTGCTGGGTTGCGGGATGCCGAACAGACCCACAGATGTGTTAAACACCTGGATGGAGAAGCACCACTGCAGAGACGGGCCCTCGTCCACATGGCTCTTAGATCACTGCAGGTGTTGCTGCACTTCAGAGCCACAAAAGTTCACTCGCACACAAAAGTACAACACTGGTTTTCTTTTCTTTTGTTCTCCACTTAGACAACATTTAAAACAAGCAAGAAGGAGTAGCTTCTCTCAGCCTCTCCCCACTCTGGTTTCCGTCGTCGTTCGTTTGCGTTTGTGAGCAACCGCGCGCACCTGGAGCGGGGTTAAAATGTCAGCCCGCATTCTGCACGTGCGTATCCGCAACCTCGACTCGTAAAACCACACACTCGCGTCTATCCTGCGGAGGTTAGGCGGCTTTGCACAGCTGCCGTGACTTCTATCTGCCGAATGATGACGAGAACCCCCCCGAGGGACAGTGAGGTGTTCTGGTCGCTGCCGTGGCCAAAAGAGTTCAATTTTCCTTTTGTCAAATACGGGAAAAGACATGTATGCATCGCAGACTGTAAATTCATGTGCATTCACTCAGAAACAGCTGTCTGTTTGTCTTGGGTTGGAAATCTGCAAAAAAGTCTCTTTTTTTGGGGGGGGGTCTTCTTACAGGCTCTCCGGTGTATTCTGTGTCCTGGGGCCCGGATTCGGAGAGGATTCTCTATACATCAGGTCGACACCTGGTCATCAAACCTCTGCAACCCAGCGCGAAAGTCATCCAGGTATTTTCAAATAGCTGATCACAATGAAAAGAAATGTGCACATCATATAGCTCGGCATGAATTTTTTTTTGGGGCCGTAGCTCGAAATGACATAGACGGACGGCCATGAATATTTATGTTGCTTGCTTCCCCATGTGGCCCATTTAGTCTCGTATGGAATATAGCAGGTGTGTAGCCAGAGAAGAAATGTAACGGCGTGATAATGTCAATACCTGCTCACCGTTACACATCATAAAAAAAAAAAAAAAACCAGTGTGTCAAACATTCCGTGTTTGCGCTTTAACAGGCAATGTGATGACAGTAATGCTGAGTTGTGATCTCTGTCTCTCTCTAGTGGAAGGCGCACGACGGGGTCATTCTCAAAGTGGACTGGAACTCCGTCAATGACCTCATACTTTCGGGAGGAGAGGACTGTAAATACAAGGTCAGATTTTGTGCGCTTTTGTTTTTGTCTCTGCGCCAAAAAATAAGAAAAAAAAAATCCCTCTTGCCTCGTCAACAGGTGTGGGACAGCTTTGGCCGTGTGCTATACTTCTCGCTGTCACACGACTACCCGGTCACCTCCTTGTCCTGGGCTCCAGATGGAGAAGTGTTTGCCGTGGGCTCCTTCAACACTCTGCGACTATGCGACAAAACCGGGGTAAGCACGTCATTTATATCCTCTATCATTCAGAACATACTTTAATTGCCACCCTTGGTGTGACTGTCAACTCCGTAGTGGTGCAGTCTCACTTACACGCACGCGCAAAAGCGGAGTTTCACTTTTTCGGGAGATAATTCTTGAAAACGCATGCAAAGTCTGAGAACCATATATAAGCAAATTCAGAGTGCCTCGTTGTCGGCCGCGAGTGTGCCCTCGTAACTCCAGATGAAGCAACATTGTGGGGAAACGGGACGGATAATTGTTTTGTTCTCGTCAAACATCTGGCCAGGAACTGTGTAGGTCGCGTGAGTCATGTCTCGTGTTGCTGTTCTTTGAGTTTACATGTAGATGTCAAGGACTGTGCGCCGCGTCGAGCGTGCCGTAATGAAAGCAAAGAGCGTGTTTCGGTGTGCCGATCACACGGCATTTCATGCTCCATTTTGACTTAATTAGGATCAAATGGTAACTTTCCCTCCAATGTAAAAAAAAAAAGCTGGAGAACATCTGAGCCAACATATATATTCTTAAGAAGGCTACGGTGTTTCAGAGAGGTTATGATAATATCACTCATAGAATATAAATATCTGAAGGAGTCTGGGGGAAGTCTCTTATGGTTTTAAAGTTACATTTGAACGAGGGGGCATTACAGTAGGTTGTGGAAAAACTTCCAGATTGTTTCAGCAAACTTGATGAAATCGTTCAAATGAGGCCAGCTTGTATCAATTTCCTTTTTTGCTCCAGACCAAAATATAAAACGAGTGTACCATTAAAACTATAAACGGGGCAGCAGCGAATACAATTTATGTCGTTATTTTTTTTTTGCAACCATCCAAGTCACCTCACCCTTCCTTATTATGGCGTTGTTTATGCGGTCGATCGGTCCCGATTTTCAAACGACAGGGCCACCCGCCTTTCCTTTTGGTGCGCCTCGCCCGAGGCAGTCCCGCGGATGAAGACGAGGGAGGACGAGAGGAGGAGGATTATGCCTCTACCCTGCTTGAACTGGAGGAAGGGCACGCTTGCCTTCTCCTCCCTAACGCTCCTCCGAGACAGCGTGTACTGTAGCGTGGCGTGGGAGGCTTGCCGATAAAGGAGTGTGGAATTGAGGGGGGAAAAAAAAGTACTCACTCCATCTCAGTGTGAATTTAGTCGCAATAATTGCGGGTGTGAATTTAAACACAACTTGTCATTAGCAAAGACATTGTGTTTTTTTGTCTTTTTTTGAACTTACGAGCATGACTAATGGGAAAGAGTTTCATTCTGTATGTGATACAATGAAGCCTTGCACTTTGAATACGACTGCTGGCTCAGCAGGATTGGCGCTGCACGTTTAACCCCTTCACCTCCTGTCCGGCTCCACTCTTCTCTTAGCTTAAATGCTCCTGCTCTCCCCCCCCCCTTGTTATTATCACATCGGAGTAGCGTCCAGGGACCAAGTTTGCATTGAGCTAAAAGTACACCCGGTGCGCCCGGCCCATTTTGTTTTCCCAGAAAAATTGTTATCATTAAATGCACGATTGTTGTTATATATTCATTGCCTTAAGATTGAGTTTTTTTTTTTTTTTTTGTTCATGCGGAGTTTATTTCTCTTTAACAAGACACGATACAAAGGGGTCCACTGTCCCGTTTTTTTTTTTTTTTTTTTTTTACAAGATTGGGGGAGAAACAATAAGTCAGTGTCTGTGTGGCTCCCTTCGTATAAGCATGTGCCCGCATGCCTGGCTGCTGCATGCGTGCGTGCGTGCGTAGCCGCCGCTGCCGTGCAAATGTGCCTGCGAGACAGCGCTCTATTTACGAGGCGCTGCAGCTGGTGTCTAGCGTCTGGACCCTGTCACGATCTCTGACACTGCCACTGGCTAACAAGTAGGACTCATTGTGCCAGGCGATCTCCCACTTGCGCCCCTACCCCCAACCCATTCCCGATACTCTCTCCGCCCCTTTTCCCCTCTTCCCTCCACGACACTTTTTTTTTTCTCCTAACTCGACTGTACGACCATGCCATAAATGTAACTTCTGTTTACTTTAGCTATTTTATGATTCGTTTTCGCTGCGCAATTTTCAGCTTTTACAAGAGGACGGTTATCATGAGCGGGGATTTTCATTTTTTTTTTCCCCCCCAGAGGTGGCTGCAACTCGAAAGACGTTTCCAACATGAGAAACTCGATTCATACAAGTAAAGAAATTGTACTTTGCTGACAGAAAATGTCAGTTTCTGGCAACAAATCTGTCCAGTAAGTCGTTTCGCGGTCTGCTTATATGAAACTCCGTTTATGGCCTTCCCTAACCCCTAATTAACAAACAGAAAAAAAAAAAAGGTTTACCCGCTTTAAACACATTTAAGATCGTTAAAACATACTTAAACATTTCAAAGCCTACATTTGTAGATGTATTTGAACGGAAAAAAAAAAATCACAAGTATAAAGTACTTAGAACTATCCACACGCGTGTAACTTAGAAGGCGGCGGGGCCTATGAAGATTAGCTTGCGGTGGTCAGTAGCAACTTTTTGCGTTAACGTGCTCACTGCGTTCGACTCGCATCTACAACTGTCCTTCCCCACGTGTGGGGGGGACATCTCATTATTCAACCGATTCGATGAATCGTCACGGCCCTGAATCGGAAGCGTCTGAGTTCATAGCAGTGTGTTGATACGCACGGAGCCGTTCCCTCTACTCACCGCATTGTGGAAGGAAATAAAAACGAAAAAAACATGATTACCAATCCTAAACTGAGCCGCTTGGTGGAAACGTGACTTCACATGCTGACTCTCTCTGTTCCTCCGCCAGCATCGACTCGCTTTTTTTGGCCGTGTAGCCTCTCATCCTGTGTGACATGCTTTGCGTTCACCCCTGTCTTCTCCTCCAATAACTCTTCCATTAGGGGCGCTTATACCTGACCCGCTTTTTGGCGGTTTGATGCCAGCCGCCAACCCACATCTGGACACGGCCGACCGCTGGAAGGGAATAAAACGGCGCAGAGTGAGCCACCGTTGGTGGTGCATGAAACGCCAAAAGAAACCGCTGCAGATTTATTAGCCGGCGCGCATTTATCTGTTTTCATCACACGAGAAGGGGGGGGGGGGGGGGGGGTTTATTGTGGGAGGTGAGGAAGCGAAAAGAAACTCATAATAAGGGGTTGGAAAAACAGGGGGAGGGGGTCGACAAAGTGAAATAATTAGTACTGGTTGGATGAAAAGAAAAACGTCACGTGAAAGAAAAAGCGCCGTATGTTCGGGAGCGTGTGTAACTGAGAAGTAGACCGAGAGCGAGGGAGTGTGGTCAAACAAAGAGAATCCTGAGTCAGCAGCAGAGCAGCCCCCCCCCCCCCCCCCCCGCCCCCTCACTCCCCTCCAGGCTACAGTACAGGGCCACTCCTCTCTCTCCCTCTCTTTCCCTCCTTTTTTTGCTCAACCCAGCTCCCTCCCCTTACAAGTCTCTGCTCCTGCCTCCTATTTCTTGCTTTCTGCACTCCCCTTTCGCTGCTCCCTGGTAGGACGAGAGCAGAGCAGCACATTCTGATTTTCTCCGTCGCACATCTTGACCCAGCCGGCGAATGTTAACATTGTTTTCGGAGACTTCACTATCATCCGGACGAATTTTAAGATACTTTGAATCTTTTTTTTTTTTTTTTTTGCTGATAATAGAGCCCGATGCTTTGTGCAAGCATGTGAACAAAAAAAGTGTTTGCGTCTGTGCTCATAACGGGAGTTTTCATAAAATTGTTTTTTTTTTTGACACGGTATTACTTTGATACCTCTCTCGAGCTGTGCTAAAGGCCAGCCTTGTTAGAAACCAAAAGCAAGGGCATCATGAAAAAGACGTTAGGAGTTTTTTTTTTTTTTTTTTGGAGGGGGCTGTGCGATAGATCCTGTAAAGTTGGCCTATGCACCAAGGCTGGGTGTAACATAAAAGATGTCGGTTTCTCCTTCCCTCAAGTTTCTGTGTTGTTGCACCGCCGTTTCAAAGGCCCCAGCTCTCGGCCCCGCTGGCAAATTCATCATTCTTGGCCAAAAGCACAAGCGCCACTTGTTAAACAAACATGTCACACTCGCAGAAAAAGAGGCGATGAAAAGGTGTAAAGAGGGTGTCACTGGGTAACCAATGCGGCCGGAGAATAGGACTTTAGCAACTTGTGTATCTTTTCAAACCTTGCTGCCAACTTTGAGTTCATTAAGCGCTGTGTGTGTGTGTGAGAGTGTGTGTTTGTCCCACTTCTTGGCACACAAATAGACATTGACATTGTCTGCTGGTGGATGGAAAAAAATGTTCCTTTGCAAAGACAATGACACTCAAACCTCCATTAGGCCTGGATGTTAGCTGCCATGCACAGAAAGCATTTATCTTTTCTAATCAGAGCGCCATCTTTTGGTTTTGGTGGGTCACTGCCCCACTTAGCGCTTAGGGCAAGTGGATTCGAATAGTAAAACCACAGCATTAACATTTCACTCGATGCCTAACTTATTTCTAACAGCTATGATTGTTTTTTTTGTTTTTTTGTTTGGCTGTAAACTATTCTTCAGCATGGCTCCCGAGTTAGATAGTAAAAAGAGCAAGTGATTGTGCCAGTGAAGTTTTTGGAACGTAACGGTTGCCGACGAAAGAAAGAGAGACAGCTGCTGCGCACCACAGAGCGAGAGAGAGAGTGAGAGAGAGAGTGAAGTGAGGCACAAGAAAGGATGATACTCACTTGGCCGCGCCATTTAAAGTCACAGCACATGAAGGTGTATGTCTGTGTGAGATTTGGCTTCCATCAAGAGCTGTGACTAACGATTCTTTTTTTTTTTTTTTTTAAAGAATCGATTATCCTATCAATCATTCCACCGATTATTTGGCTAATGAACCTCCCCCATCACTCAGTTGACTTTGTGCACCCTCAATCTGAAATAGTGTCCATTTTTTTTTTGAATGAGATGGAAATCAAAAGGTGTTTAAAAATCCGATCAATCGACAAGAAAATTGGACAAATATTCAAATAATCGTCATTTGTTATTTATATTTCTTTTGGAGAGTTCTGTATTTTTTTAAATAACAAACGTTTTGGTGTTTCGCCATGTGAAGTGTTGGAACAGATTTGTACTTTTGCAGAGTTGATTTGACATACAAGCGCGGTCAGGAAACAAATTCAACTTGTAAGTCGAAGCATCCCTTTTGTCCCTACCGACTTACATCATTACCCGATCAAACGACGAGTACTTTATCCCATCTTGACGCTTTCTCGACACGGTGTCAAAGTTAGCTAAAGGGTCTAGTTAGTTTTTAACCCTTTGCGGCGTCCCGAACCATAACCAAATACCGAAAGTGTGTGCGTGTGTGTGTTTGCGAGAGATTGTAAGCACATGTGAGCATAGCTGGTGCTAATAGAATTCTGCTGTCCAGCTCACAGCTGTGTATTGCTGATGAGTCCCAGGAGGCCCCAGCATGTGTCTATGGTTACTATGTTGAGGCTTCAGCATGAAACCATGTGCAGATCATTACTCTCTCTCCCTCCCTCCCTCCTGCCCTCTCTCTTACTCACTCCCTTGTGCTTTCTCTCCTGCTCTATCTATTCTCTCCCTTGCATCCCCCCCCCCTTTTTCCTTGCTTTCCCAACTTGTGCCACTCTGCAGTCACAAGAGTCCGGCCTATCTGCCGGACATTTGTAGAACTACCCCCGCTTCGTCCTCCTCCCACTTTGAAGACGTCGCTTGGTTGCTGATGTGTGCCACTGAAGATGGCAAGTGTACTCGGTGTACTGAATACTGAGTACTTGAACAGATGTACTGTACTACCCCACGTGGCGTTATTTTCCTCCCCGACTCAAATTGAAAGTTTTTTTTGGGGGGGAGAACAGACGTTGACAGAGCAGGTCATCCTTTTTCGTTTAAAATTGCTTGCCTCAACTTTAATGGTAAAATCTCTTTTTTTTTTCTTGATTTGGTCTAGTAAATGATCTATATTGTCTCATACAAGCTTGCTAATGCTAAGTTGACTCCTTTGCGGTGTCCAATTGCCCTTTTTTTACTGAATGCTTACCAAATAAAATGAATACTCACGGTTCCCAATCCACACGTACGGGTCTCGGCAGTTGCGGACCTAGTCCATAACGATTCCTATCTTTGTAGCCAACCCCGTTTTGAGTTGAGGGGGTCACCGCAAGCTGCCCCCGTATTCCCCACCCGAAAGATCGGTGAAACCTTCTCCAAAGCCACCTCAAAACAAATTTTAAATCGTCCCAACTCCTCCTCACGCTCGCACCTTACACAATCAGTTCAGTAATAAAAATAAAGAAGCTCTGGTGTCAGCGTTTTCATACAACACCGTCTGTTGATGGCCAGATACTTGTGTATATATGTCTAGTGCAGGGGTGGGCAAACTTTTTGACTCGCGGGCCGAACTGGGTTCTAAATTTGGACCGGAGGGCCGGACAAGGAGCAGATGGACGTAGGCGTTGTGTGAAGTCATATAAGCGACCTGTAAAGGTCATTGCATAAAAGATCTTGGCCTTTAGTAGGTAGTAAAGCATGGATATTCCAAACAATTTTTTTGAAAACAAATGCATTTATTAACAGCATTAAAAAAATAAAATAATTCACTAAAAAACTGCTATCAGTGATTCTCATAAAATACGACACTGTTATTATGAATAACAATCTCCATCACTTCAGTGCCTGCAGGTCAGATTAATGAAAGATGTTTATCTTATGAGATCACATCAAACGGCAAACATTCTGACCAAATATATCATATTGAAGAATCGGTGAAAGCATACATCCAAATAAAGTAATCAAAACAGCAACACGGTGAGGGGTATCTGAAAATCAGAGCAGAGTTTTAACTCGCAAACACCTGGTAACAGAGGTGAGGAAACGGGAAACACTTGCTTAAAGTAAGCCTTAAGAACTTTACAGGTTAAGATTAGTCCCAAATAGGTGGTGCATCAATGTCCTTGAGCATCCTGCATTGTTTGAAAATGAGAATGGTCGCTAGTTTCAATCCCTGCTATGTGTACAAATCATATTCAAAATGCATTTTTTTACAATAAACTTGAGAGCCTCCCGTTCATTTTCAGTGGGAACAGTGTTGTTGGTGTCCCTTTTTTGCTAGTGCGTCATAGTCTGGAGTAAAATTTGTTGTGGCAATTCTTAGGCGAGATCCGAGGTGTTGGTCCGTTTACCTTGATCTGTGACGGGTTGATGTTGATGTGGCTGAACGTCACGTCGCGTACGTCGAGCCAAATTGGCCACTCTTTTTTAAACACTCGGCACTCACTTCTTTTTTTCGGGCCACTCATTTTAATGGAAGGATTCCAGGGGAAGGTTTGTGGGTGGCTTTAGCGCAAAACTGCATCTGAAAGCTCAGCGCGCGAATTATAAGAATGCTGTCGTCAAAGCCCACGCTCTAAATTCGGGACTGATACGAATAGAGCGAGAGTGCGCCAAGTCCGTACTACTGAATACGTACACGCACTTGTGAGTGTGCACCGAGCTTTCTGACACGGCTTCCGGTAGTAAATGCGCAGGCGAGCGCTTCGCCATCTACTGGGGAAACGCAGTCATTGCAGGCAAAATGACAAAAAAAAAAAGTTTAATAATACAATTTGTTCAGGGTTGGCGGGCCGGATTAAACGGTCCCGTGGGCCGGATGTGGCCCGCGGGCCGTAGTTTGCCCACCCCTGGTCTAGTGTCTATTATCCTCGCACATATGTGTTGTGTTTATTGTGTGCGAGGATTTACGCTCTGTACCTGCACTGCCAGGTCCTGTCCCGCGCACACAGCCCCGCAGGCAAACTCAAGCCAGCTGGCTTCGCTGAGCGTCGTCCAGCTGTTGCGATTTATGGAAGGCTGTTAACCCTCCACTAGTTTGGCTCCCAATCGCGCAATACTCGGCTAACAAGTAACGTAGCTCGTCTTAGCGTCGATGTGCGTGAGTGTTGTGAGGAAGTTGTGTTTTTACGTTGTTTTGGTATTTTAGAACCTTGCTAATTAAAATCTGGGGGGAAGAGGGGGTTATTCTGGGTAAAGCGGAAATCTATCCACGGATTTTAGCTTGGCCTTGTCATCGTTGTGCCCTTTTCAGCACTTTCTTAAATTCTCTTTGAATAATGCATGAATTTTTAGTGACACCCGAGAGCCGTGTTTCTGCAGAGTGTCATTCAAATGTTTGTCCTTGGGAGTTATTTATCGAGCAAAGATTGATAGACGGTTCAAAAGATGCAAAAACAATCCAAATAAAAACGCCCATAGCCTTGTTTACCAATGACTCCGGTCTAATAAAATGAATCAGGTCTGGCACTACTGGAGGCTAATTGCCTTGTCGTTATCATGTTACTACACTTAACGTTTCTTCGGGCCCGAGTATTCAAAGCGGGGTTTGAAGGGCCGAGCCATTAACGCTAATAGCAGTTGAAAGTATTTTCTTCAGAGTGACAGGAGTGCCAGAGATGAAGGGCAACGTGAGGATCAGAGGTGGGGAGGTCTCTTGACCCTTTGTCCGATTAGCATTTTGTTGTGCATCAGTGCACGGCGCAGCGCTGAGTGGTCGCCGACAGACATATTTAATGCTTAAGACATAATGGGCCTGAATCAGCAGATCGCTCCACTGGGAGCTATTAGTGAAGACATGTGCCATTAACCCCTTCCTGGCCTCCGTTCCAGACCGGTCCATCCCCACCCCCATTAGCATGAACCGTGCAAGCCGAAACTAAGAGCAACTCATTTAATTTTGTAGCAGAACTAAAAACACAAAAATATCTATGCTGATTTATTATTGCTAGTATTATTATATAGGGCTGTTTGAATATTATATAAACATTGTTGTTGCGTGATCAAATCCGTATGCAGGTGGATATCATAATTTTTCCCGCTTGGGGTCACCATCATCATGTTCGACTTTGTGTGTTTATGGCTTTAAAAGGCGGGGCCGAGTCCTGGTGAGTGACGTGGGTGTCTGCAAATGAGGCGGAGATTGTTGTGGAATTATTTGAATTGTAATATAGAAGTACAATTGATTCAATTCAAATATTTTTTTCCACATAATAACGGCATATGACAGTTATTAACTGGAAGCAAATATAAAAAAATAATAATTATAAACATGTCGGAGGTGACTGATCCTCTGTCAAATATGGGAAGATGCTCAAGTGGCATCACTGCATTATTTTCTGTAACACTCCCGCATCCCAGAGGATCATTTCTGCAGCTCAGCACTCCAGGCTTTCTCACCTACACGCAACTAACGTATGCGCGTCTAAGTCACATTAACACACATGCGTCAACACACACAGGATGTATGCGTGGGTGTTGTTTTTTTTTGTTGTTGTTTTTTTCCCCCTCTGCTCACTGGAGCGATGGTTTCAAGCGTAGGATTACCAGACGTCGTCTTCTGCCGCGACACAAACACTTGCACGTGTATGTTTGTCCGCATGCGATGCTGTATATACGTCGTCGACCTCTATGAGTTCATTGTGAGATTGAGGGATCCCCCCCCCCACTCCCACCCTGCTCTCTCCCCTCGGCTGGGCAACACGTCATGTCTGTCACCTTCCCTCTGGCCACAAAGCTGCCCATTATAGAAAGTCGAGGGGTTCGGTGACCAGCGAGACGACCCCCGCCCCCCCCCCCTCCCAACCCCACTTGTCCTCTTCTTTCTGTCCATTTGTCCACACTCCCCCCTATAGTTAAATCTAAAAACTTTCCTTTTCTTCACATACAGAGTCACGTATGCACATAAATATTGTCCGCACCTAAGACGACGCCCCCTCTTCTCTTTTTACACGCAGCGATGCGCCAGCAAACACTCAAATGCCGATTTGTTGGCCGACTCTTGGGGGAGTAAAACGGCTCAATGTGTTAAAAGCATTAGGTAAGCGTGAATCCAGCAGCACTCCTTTTTGGCAGGTATCACATGTCCTGCTTCATTACAATCTGGTGGACGCATCCAGCTGCATCCATCAAGACATCCCCCCCTTCCCCTTTCCCCCTCGGGTGCTTTAACACAGAGTGGGCCGTCTCAAGACGTTAGCTGCAGAATAAATGACGTCCATCATTATCGTCGAAGCCTCCCCGAACACGACTCGGCTCGTGTTGCGCATGTCAAAGAAAAATAGTCCCTGCCTGCAACGAGTGAGCCGGGACGCAATTAAAAGGCGATTCCGTTTAAGCGTAAACAAAGTGTCTCTTGTCCACATTGCAGCGTCGTTCTTATTTTTGCCGCCACTATTTTTGGCGTGGGAGGGAAGCCAGCTGAGGAACACGCAGAGCAGATCAAAGCAGCTAACCTGTAGCGACGTGCCGGAAATAAGGCCACACCTCGCATCAACACACTGAGGTTCTTTCTCTCCACTCTTGGCCCGCTGAGCTGCACTTGTCCGCCCACCGTTGCCAGGTTAGGCTAGTTGAAGGTTTCAAGGTTCCTGCTTGTGCGACAGGTGAGGCAACCCTGGCACAGCTCTCAGCTCCAAATAAAGGCTGATTGTAGTCATGGTTCATTTTCGCGATTTAAAGGATGTTAGTATTTCGGACATGTGACACCTATATGGAGCTACTCTTCCCTTAGGCTTCACCACTAAATCAATTCCTATTAAAAAAAAAAAAAGAGGTTTGTTAGTCAGACCCCCGTTGGTGCTTTTCTCCGTGCACCCTGCACACATGATAAATGAGGATAGCAGAGCGTATGTTTACGAGCCCAACTGCTGGACTTGGCAGGGCCGAGCGCTCCTTCAATGTCTCGCAGTTCATCACGGCTCGCTGATTGACTGGCTGGGACTCGTTTCCAGCAGCGTTTACATTATGCGCACGGGGTATCTGCTCTCACTCCACCGCTCACCTCCTCCATAAACCTCCATTTGCTTCCAAGCGCTCCCAAAAGAAATTGCGGCCATCATCGTTAATGATGATATTCCTCTCTCCCCCCTCTCCTGGCAGTGGTCCTACGCTTTGGAGAAACCCAACACGGGCAGCGTGTTCAGCCTGGCTTGGTCTGCTGACGGCACGCAGGTGGCCGGGGCCTGCGGGAACGGCCATGTCATCTTTGCCAATGTGGTGGAGCAGCACTGGGAGTGGAACAACTTTATGATCAGCCTCACCAAGAGGAAAACCATGCAGGTAGACACACACACACACACACACACACTCGACGGACACTTCGCTGACTGTGGCTGCCAAATGAAATGAGATTCAACTCAACAGATGGATTAAAACTTCTAGCATGACTTTTTGAATAAGCACAGAGCTCAGCCAAGGTTGAACAAAGGTGACGAGTGCGGAATTGTTTTTTTCTTCCATTCGTAGCCCGTCCTGCCTTTGCGGAGGATGACGTAAGATTTTGATGCTAGCGTGGCGAGATCGTTCTTTTAAATGTGAACGCAAAAAGGGAAAAAAAAGTTGGGGGTCTCTATATGATCAGAATAATTATTGATGAACATGATGACCGGTTAATCGTCGATTAAACGACGCACCTCCGATTAACTGTGCCTTAGCTTACAATTGAGCATTATCATCTCGATTAAGAATTTATTTTGGCTATTTTTTGTAGGTCATGGCATTACAATGTGCCTGTATACCTCACGCGCTTCACGTATGCAAAAAAAACAACAACCCAGACTTCTTGTAGCCATATATTATATTTAGCCCCAGCCCGTTCGCCAGGCAATGACAATGGCTACCCTGTCTAGCTGCCTCCCTTTTTGTACCGTTTAAAGTCAAGCTGACCACAAAGTAGCATTTACACCCATTTAACATGCCCAAACGTCCATAGAAAAGGGATACACACCTCAAAAAAAACAAAAAAAAAACAGGATCAGGCATCTTTACCGAGTGCAGTTTGCGTAAGGCAAACAAACGCGGGTCATCGGCCACTTTATTTTCAGCCTGCCGGGCACTTTTCTGTCTCCCACCTCCGCCTTTCCTCCTCACGGGCTGCTTTAAACGTGCACATCTGCCAGTGGTTTGTGAATCAGCCCGGCTAAATTTACCACCTTGCGGTCTAATGTTGTTGTTTTTTTAATTCTTGCTTGTGTTGCTTGTAAATTTGCCTTGCCGGAGGGGGCAGAAGAGGAAGATTTGTAAAGCTGTAAAAATAACTCCACCTTTCACCTGGCGCCGGGAAAAAAAAGCCCTTTCATTCATTCAGAGCGAGCTTGCGAGGGAAGTATTTATCTATCGGGGACGTGCGCGCGTACATTCCGAGCAGATAAAAATGTCTGGCCGCATCTAGCCGACGTATGCTCGAATATATGATCTACTGCTTCCTGTGGATATAAATAAAACATACGGCAATCTTTCATGTGCCATTCTATATGTATTTTTTATTTTTTTTTTCCTTTCCACAGGTAAGGAATGTGATGAACGATGCGGTGGACGTGTTGGAGTTCAGAGATCGAGTCATCAAAGCCTCGCTGGCTTTCGGGCACCTGGTCGTCGCCACATCCCTTCAGTGCTACATCTACAAGTGAGCACTTCACACAGTCGGCGCATCCTCCGTTCCCGCTGCCACCATTTTTCAAACCCGATTTCCCGGCTATCTGCGTGCCAGTTCACAATTGCACTTTCTATGCACTCACCTGCAATAAGGAAATATTCTAACGCCCGATAAATCTCCCTTTAGAGATGAACTCATATTATATAATGATAGCCCCGCATATTTGTGTGTTTTGTTTGTGCCAGCACGCGCAACTGGAACACTCCCCTCATATTTGACCTGAAGGAGGGAACGGTCAGCCTCATTCTGCAAGCCGAGAGGTGAGACGCATGCTTTATCCCGGGCGAGCCGGTGGATCAGGAGAGTGGAAGACGGTCATAGGATCCACTCGCCGCCTCTCCAAGGCTTCGTGACACACATACGGACACACTCGCGGGAGCCGGCGCTATAGCTTAGTCAAAGTACATCACGTAATAAGTCTGATAGTGCAAGCGCTCGGGGAAAATCAGATTATTATGGAGTAGCTCTTGTGCAGCACTCCAGCGCTGTGTCCCTGACACTCATCAGACCGCTAAATTAGATTACTTGTCATTCTGCAATCACGGCCGAGCCGCCGACGTCACGCCGAATAAGTCGCTGCTGTTTTCAACGCGCATAAAAATCCTTTACCTAACGACCATCTGGTTTTATTCGATGAATAGCCGCACCGCACCCATATAAAAGTCGACTCGCTATGTTTGTCTTTCTCCTTCCCCTCGCCGCCACTCAAGACATGCTCTTCTGGTGGACGGGGCCGGCTTGTATATTTTCTCCTACGAAGGCCGACTCGTCTCCTCGCCTAAATTTCCTGGTATGAGAGCCGACACGCTCAATGCTCAGTGCGTCTCGCTCAGCAACGACACCGTCGCCATCCGTGACAAGAGTGATGAAAAAGGTGAGAAGGTCCACTGTCATAAATAGGATTGCACCCGATTCATTTTTTTATTTTTGCTTTTAATTCTCACCAGTCATCCTTCTCTTTGACGCCTTGACCGGCAAACCTCTCGGTGACGGGAAGTCTCTGACTCATAAGGTAAGCAAATCCATCAGTGGGAGGGACTTCTGATTCCTGGGATTATTTTTAGGATTATAAACAGAGGAGAAAAACAATCTCCTGGTGCACAATATAAATAAGTACGCGTCGCCAGATTTGTTCTGTATGTGCTAAATCGAGTGCACATGAATAATAGTCTTGAATTTCAGTTTTGAAAAAAAAAAAAAAAAGAAGAAATAATTCACACATATTCAACCACGGGTGGCCTAATGTAATTTTCTCATCCAGACCCTGTTGGGCATTTTCATCACACTCAGTCCACTATCTCGCCATCTTCTGTTTTGCTTACCAACGCAACCATGCGTATCCCAAGCCGACCGTGAACGAGCTTATTTTCCGGCGGGGAGTGGCACGACTAAAATAGTCTGTCTGGCCAACTCGTAGATGGTGCCTATATGGTTTGTCAATTTTTAGATTTTACGGCTCCTTCAAGCCTTGTGTTGTGAATCCATAAATGCTTACTACAGCAGAAGTCACCCACTTGAGAGATCCTGTACGGGAAAAAAAACAAAGAGAAATTCTTCAGCTGTAAAAGTGATTACATTAAGACTTTCTCTGCTGCCTCTTGTTCATTTTGATGTCATAAATCAAACGGTCGCACTGTATTTCCTGCACAAGGGTGGGATGGGTTCATTGTATGGGGGGGGGGGGACAAGTAAAGCACAAATGAATCGGAGGTAGCATCAGTTGCTGTCAGCCTGGCGTTGTCTTCCAGAGATGAAGCCAGCCGGCTGAGCATCTCAAACATAAGCGTGCACGCATTGGCTCCTAAAGAAGTTCACGCACATACTCCTCGGATGCCTGCGTGTGCGCGTGGGACTCAAACACAGGCCGGGTCACAGTGCAAACGTATGTCTTGCTTCTGTCACTCACTCCCCCCTTTTTTTTTTTATCTCCGCATGCAGCTGGAAGTGGTGGAGATAGCTCTGGACCAATGCGGCCCATCCACCGAGAGAAAAATCGCTTTGATCGACAAGAACCGCGACCTTTACCTCACTTCTGTGCGCTACCTCGGACGCGAGCCCAAAATCTGCAAAATCGGTAAACATACCCGAGCCGGAAACATCTTTCCACGCTTTCGACTGTCAAAGTTGTCGTACGTGCGCCGTAGGTAGCATGATCCACAGCATGGCCTGGAACAACACGGCAAACGTCCTGTGCGGCGTCCAAGACAACCAGTTCACCGTTTGGTACTACCCCAATGCTGTCTTCATCGACAAGGAGCTGCTTCCCAAAACACTTTACACAAAAGATGGCAGGTAACACTCCGATGGCGATTATCTTTTTTGTGTGTGTGTGCGTTGACACGTCTCCTCTGGCTTCCAAGCGAGTTCAGCCACGCGCCGCACATTCTCAGCTACGTGGACACCAAAGTGCGCTTGCGCCAACGCGACGGCTCCTTGCTTTACACCAGCGTGCCTCCATACGCCGGGCTCCTACACGAATTCAGCAGCTCGGCACGCTGGGAGGACGCCCTGCGCCTCTGCCGCTTTGCCAAGGTAAGATATCAGACGTCCTTATGTCTCTTGATGTGGCCGGCTTTCCCGCGGTGCTGGAGCCGGCGTTCGCCTACCAACTGAAAAGGTAGCCGACAGGTTTATTGCCCCGGAGCAGCAGGCTTTAATTAGCCTTCAATTAGCCCGGTGACACCGTTTGCTGCGTTGAGGCCCCCGTGGAGCTCGCTCGTAACTGAACCCCCGAATGCACGTATGGACTCGAGGGCTGAGACTTTTTTTTTTTTTTTTTTCTTAATTTTGTTTTTGCTTAAGCAATGACACGATAACCACTCGTAAGAGCCGAGCCGGGGACAAAGAGGATAAAGGGAGCTTTTTAAAAGCCTTCCCCGCAGCTGTACTTCTGGTAAGAGTTTGGTGGCACCGCGGTTTTTCCCGGAATCCCATTTGTCGCAAAGGATTGATGCAAAGCGTGTTTGGGTGCGCGCAAGCACACGCACACACAGTGACACACAATCTCATCTGCGATTGGTTTGATTTGCTCGAGCGATGACGGTGTTGTTTTCCGGCCGGCGGTTTGTCGTTCGAGCCGTTTGTTGTGGTACTAGACGGTGATTAAAGGGAGGAATAGACAGCGGTGACTTTGGCCAGCTGATGGGCTCCATTTTTAATGAGACGAAAGCGGTGACACATTTGTTTACGTTCGTAAGCGTTGCGTGAAGAGAGCGTCTGTTTGTTTGACGTGGGTTTCGCCGAAATGGCAGTCAGACTTTCTGGAACGAGAGCAACACAAAGGACTTACACTCATCTGTCATGTCAACGCGTGTAATACAGTGGAACCAACTCATGCTGGGCTTTCTCTCGGTCCGCTTGATCCGACGCCACAAAGTTCCAAAACGAGGTCTCGTCGCACTTCCTCTTGTACGCAGGAAGAGTCTTTGTGGGCTTGTCTGGCTGCCATGGCGATAGCCAACAGAGAGCTGACCACAGCGGAGATGGCCTACGCTGCCATTAGAGAGGTAAGAGCATCCGTTAATGGATTTTTTTTTCTTTCTCGCGACTCTGGAATGAACATGTGGCGGGCGAGGTTTCTCCTGGTTGTTTCCTCCGACGCGCATCATCTCCCCCGCCCGTCCTCTCGCTTCCCAGTTACCACGAGTGCATTACATCAACTTCATCAAGCAGCAGCCGTCCAAGGAGTCATCTTTGGCTCACCTGCTGCTGTTCAGCGGGCAGGTCCAGGAGGCCGAGGCCACTCTCTTGCAAGCGGGGCTCGTCTACCAAGCCATCCAAGTCAACATTGATCTCTTCAACTGGGAGAGGTGGGCAGCCGTTTCTCTGTGCGTGTCGGTTCAACGTCAGCCTTGTTGGTGTGTTTCCAGAGCGCTCGAGTTGGCAGTCAAGCACAAAACCCACGTAGACACCGTGCTGGCCTATCGGGAGAAGTTCCTGCAGACATTTGGCAGGAAGGAGACCAATAAGAGGTTCCTGCAATACGCTAAAGGGGTAAGCGGAAACAGCCTCGCCGTATTTGCTGCTTCACATTAATTGATTCGGGCAGCAATCACATGCAGTTTAACAATTGGGTCGATCTAACAGTCTCCTGTTGTTTACAAGCTTTTCACTCACGGTTTACACGTTCAATCTGATACAAACACCGCGGCCTTAATCAGTTCCATACTGGCAATAGAGCTCAGGAAATTAGCCCTCTCTTGATGTTTCTCCCCGGCTCTCTGACTGGCTGTCTTTCTCCCAGGTTGAAGTGGATTGGGAGAAAATCCAAGCCAAGATTGAGATGGAGTTGTCCAAAGAGAGGGAGAAAGCTGCAAACGCCTCCGTCAGGAGCGGCTTGGCCCAGCGGCGTTAATGTCGAGAGAAATCTTCTGATTCCCTCCAAGGCTCGGGCTGTCCAGTAAAAACAAAAAAACTATTCTCTCCGAATGATCCACCTAATACAAGATGGATGAGAGACTGGCCACGGTTAGAGAAAAAACAAACTCTTGAGGTATTTAGGGATTATCGGTCCCCAAAGTGGATCATAATTGTCCCGTCTTAGGTTTCATTGTACTCATAATACGGCCTTCCCACACGGGAACACACGACGGACATTTGCACCTTTGCGCGTAGTCGTGACATTTCCGCCTGCGGCAAAATGCACCATTGTGGCCTTCCTCATCATTTCAGACTCATCGTTGATCTTAAATCTTCTTTTGTGATGTGTTTATAGGACATGATAGATATTTTTACAGGTTATAGTCAAGAAGAAAATGTATTTAAAAAAAAATCATTGAACTAAACGGGTGTCCCTTTATTTATTTTTTCTTAATCACAATAATTAAAAGTCGAAGCAGCAATCAGAAAATACATTCCACGCAAATATTTAAAATGATTAACATGAAATTCATTGCCAAGTTCTGCCGTCCACTTTTTGTATTTATGTTCTTCATATTTGACATTTATTTGTGGAAAATGAAGACTCAACCCCGCCCCAGTCATGCCATGGGAAGATGTCCGTTTTATATGAGCCTCTGTTAAAATTTCATGTAAGCTACTTGAGAACGCTCATGGCGTCTCACATGTTAGAAAGTCACTCAGCGTTCACACCTCTCCAGCCTCGTAAAATGACCACTTTCTCTTGGGCCGTGGTGGTGGTGGTGGTGGTGCTGGTGGGGAGGGTTACTCCCCCTCTCATCTGGCCCTTAAGTGGGTTCTAAACATGGATTTGTGCTTCTAAGTGCTAACCCCATCCACCCACAGATTTCTCTCTGGCGGAGCAAGGCCATCAGTCATGGTCGGCCAGTGTTGGATTACATGAGCCACCGCCATCGCGCTCCGCTTTGCACACTTTTGAAAAAGAAACCGGACTGGCCTCTAATTGTGAAATGCTCTAAAGGAGAACAACTTTTTTTTTTTTTTTACACTTTAAGTAAATGCCTTGCTGCTTATTTAATCCACGTAAGCAGGACATAAATCTCAGCGCTGTGATGTATGCGGTGTCAAGAGTAGTTTTGGGATTGTTGCAAAAAAGGTCACCTCATATTTCATTAGGCAGCAATGCTTGCAGAATGAATGATGGTTCTTGCTCGCCCACTTCCTCCCCTCCTCTTTCTTCCTGGATAAGACACAGGAGACTTTGAAGTCTTCATGTTAGTCGATGGCAGTTTTAAGCCAAATTGAAGTTGATTGATTTCTGCAAATTTTGGTATAATCTTGTCAACATCCACAATGAATGGTTTAAACTTGCTTGTCTCAACACAAAGAGCATTTTCATCTTTATTTTACATAACCCAGGCGCTCATTTGCATACAAAAGGCAATTGTTGTCTCTCTTTATTGTCAACATTCGGTGATAAAATTGCACTTGAGAGTAAAATTCAAATCAAAAGAATAACAGGATATTGTCTTAATGCACGTGGTTTCCGTCAGACAGAGTTCCGAGATGTCCTTGGGCTGGGCTGCTGCCCTCCCGACCCCTCCAGAACATCCAGTGTGTGCTCCCCAGCCTCCGGCCCGGCCGCCCTTCCTCTGCCCGGAGCGCTCGTCTCGATTTCGGCCAACAAGTTGTCGTCGGAGCGGTCCCGATGCATCTCCTGCATGCTCTCCTCGTACGTGGGCAAATATTTCACCTCGTCGTAGGCTGGCAAGTTGGGCGAGGCGAAGTCCACCGGGTTGCACTCTGGGTAGCGGTCCAGCAGGGAGTCTTGGGAGGCGGACGCGTGGCCGTGGAAGAACGCGGGCTCCTCCCCGCGGTCCTGGTGCGGGTGGCGGCGCGGTCTCGGGCACACAATCCGCTGGATGAAGTAGCCCATGGCGAAGAGCAGCAACAGGATAAGGATGCCCGACAACTTCCGCGTGAACCAGCCCACGTTGTCGAAGAAGATGTGCATCGGGAGCTTACAGCAACGAACCATTGAGCCTCCGACTCCTCCTCCACCACCGCCGCCGCCACCTCCGGCGCCGCTCCCGTTCCCGGCGACGTTTGGCGTGCAGCACTGTTGGCCATCGGCGCACTGAACCTCCCCGCAGCTCCGCAGGGCTTGACACACGGAGAGAAGGCACGCCGAGAAAAGGGTGCCGGTGCACCCGCCGCCTCCGCCGCTCAGACGGGGCATCGTTGCCGGATGTAGTGTTCTTTTGTGCACCCCCCGCCCCGGTAAGCGTGTGGCAGGTGTTCCGCTCCGAGCTGTGTTGCGATCCAAATCTCACTGCAGCGAGGCGCGGGACAGCAGGTGCAGCCACCCTCCTCCTTCCTCCCTTCCTCCCCACCCACTATACTCCTCCTCCCCGGAAGACCTCTGTGATTGGAGTGGCTCATTGATGAGCATCATGAATTTCTGATCGCACGTCTGCTTCCAAGTGTAAATATGCACACGTCGCGCCATTGAATTTAATGCCACCATTTAATTATTAATACAAAAAGTGCCTGGATGCTGAAATGGATGTTCTTCTCTTGGTTGCAGTCGCTGATGGTGTCTTAACAGCATTTAAGTTGACTACTAAAGTTAGAGTTTGCAGTGATTTTAAAAATCTTTTTTTGTAAAGAAAATTTATATAATGTGACAGAGTGATGTTTCTCACATGTTAAGGGACAAAAACTTGCCACATGGTTGTCTGGAGTCGGGGAAATTCAGCTTCTGGTGAGCAGATGTTGCCTATTTTCTGGTTGGCCTTGATAGTTTTTTCCACTCGCTTTTTTTTTTCCGTCTGTTGATGTATTAATATGTGATTGTGTCATCCCTGTGCTTTTTACAGAAACCGTTACATTCAGATTGTCGTCAGTACTTCATGTTAAGCACAGTACTTGAGCATATGGTCTCTTATTTGGTCACTGGAGAAAATCCCCGAAGACGCCAATCTCGGGCTACTTTAGGCCACAGCTGAGTCAATGTCAGTGATACAAGGCGCCAATGGATCTGCCCCTCTCATAAAAAATGAATAGTCCTTACCTTGTGGGCTCACCATTAGATGAGTGTCTGGACTCGTGCAGCATCATCACCCTTGAGGACCATGAGTTTGGAGAGCATTGAAGAACATAATCATAAAAGTAAACGTCCACTTTAAACACTCCCTCAACGTGTTAATTTAGATTACAAAAGCAGTAACTGACACCGCCATTTTGAAGTCACAGGCTGGGAAGGCTGTATTACAATTTGTAATTCAATCAACATTTTTATTTTGCTTTCTCTTTGACTTTTTTTTTTCCAACAGAGAAACATGAGGACTTCAATATAATGTTAAAAACAACTAATGATGATTACTTTAAAATACAACTCTTAAAATGGAAGCGCAAACATTGTAGATGGTAATCCAAAATAAAGCTTGATTATTAATACTTATATATTGACAATAACAAATGGCTACATCCCGGGGAGAATTTATTAATGTGACCCCAAAGAACTTTGTAAACAAGGTGTTAACTTCCGTCTGAATGATTAGCCTCAATCGATATGCTATGCTAATCAGTAAATAACCCCAAATAATGTGGGCTAAGAACGGAAGACTTTGTCCTGCCTGCGAAAAACTGAATGTACCCAGGAAACTCATTTGTTTAACTTTTGGTGATCAACCATTTTTCACTATAACCAGACTTTTGCGTCCCTCTAGTTCTTAAATTAGTAAATCAGTATCCTTTTTTTTACACAATTGTACATCTGTCGAAGTTGCTGAGGTTGCACCTCAAAGAGAAACAGCACTGTTTTGAAGAAAAAGTTCATATTCTGGAGAGAGAAAAGTAATTCTTACCATCTTCATTGTTTTAGCTTTGTCACTCACGTGGTGTTATTTGTCATTATGTGTCATTTCTTTATAGACATATTTTTATTAGAACTTTATGATGAGCTTTGCAAGGGCGAGCCACAACCTCAACAGGCCCTAATGCACAATATAGCAAATCCCATGACTGCGGCTTTACAACATAAACTTTAGCAGAAGGTCAGTCGGCATGATGCGGCCTAATTTATGCAGCATCGTATTTCTTCTCTGTACTTTGCCTCAATTACGGAAATACGAGCAGGGCTTCTGCCTAACCGAATAAACAAATACACAATCGATATCCACTGGCTCTGAGCGGCGACTTCACAAATCTTTTCTTTTTTCTCCTTCCGAGTCCTTCTACTGTAGCTCCGTGGGTTTTTCCCGGCACGTCTGCCATTGTGCCTCTCAGCGCGGCTTTTATTGACATGCACTGCTATTTTTAATCACAGCTCTCAGCGGCGTAAATGTTTGGAAACGTGTAGAAAAATGCTGCTTTCTTTCTGGAGGGAAAGATTGAGATGATTGGGAAGAGTACAATGGCTTCCAAGCAGCCGCCAGTCATTTCCAATACGGCGGCTTCTCCATCTTTGTTTCCAATCATATTGAGCTATAAACCATTTCCTCCAGCTTGTCACTATGTCTCCTCCGCCGGGCCCAGATAACTAACCGCTTCCTGTTTCTTCGCCTCCAAGTTAGTTCCAGTGCAAATACTTGTATGACTCTTTCTCCATATTGGAGCAACTTTCATATCAACAAGCAACCGCAGAAAATGATTTGGGTGGGTTAGGTCATAAACTCTCACAGATTTATTTGAATGCAGCACAGTGGGTTGAGTGGTTCATTTGTCTATTCGCAGCCATGACGTTCTGGGTTCGGGATAACACGCTGACTGTAGCAATGTGCAGTTATAAACGTTGCACTTCCATTAATCTGGTGCTAAAGTTTCTTGTAGCGCTTTAATAATTTAGCCTGCATTAGCCTCGAGCCATGATGAATGGCGGCGTTCATTTTCATCTGCCAGAGACTTTGATTCGTTGGCCACCCTGTTTTTTTTGTTTTTTTTAAAGGCACACGTAATTTTACTAAATCTGTGGAATAAAAGTCGTTTGTAATGATTGAGAGAAATACTTGTAGAAGTTGTACCGTTGTTATCATTCAGTTAGGTAAAAGTTTTTAACGTATGGTCTTTTCTTGTTTACTGTGCCCCCACCTGGCCAAATATGGCTACTGCATTTAGAGGCGTGCTCCACTTGATGGGGTGAAAGGTCAAAAGTAAGATGGCTGCCTTGGGTCAGTATGGTGGCACACAAACAGACAACAATTATCGTTTCCCCCAAAGTATTATTTGGACGTATTGTTAAGAATTTACACATTATTTCAAGCTTGAACGATCTGTTATTCAACTCAACTATCCAGAATCCACAACTTGAGTCCTGACTTGAACAAATGGTGAGTGAATGCGTTGAAGTCTTTTCTACATGCTTTTGACTTATGAACATTGAAACTTTTGGAAAAACGGTAAAAACATAGATCATATGTAAATAAAAAAAAACATTGTTTTTTTTACAAAATTGCTTTCCTAAAAGTTCTTTTCTGACGAGAGCTCTGGGATGCCCGCATGTGGGCGTCATCGGCCTTGTCCGTATTCCTGTCGGCCCAAGCCCTTAATAGAAAGCAGGAGTGAGTCGTCCATTGTGCGAACCCCGAAGAGTCCCACACCGCAGATATTTCACACCCACGTACTTCCTCTCATCTTATCGCCCGGCTCTCCTCGGAGGTCTGTAAACGAGAAGTGTGCTTGCTTACTTGAACGTAAAGGGCTCGTTTGTAAAATCTCAGCATGTTGTTTTATGAAGTGGAACGATGCCTGATGTGATAAATGGGAATAGGATGGGATGACACGGGACCAAGGTCACTGGATGGACTGCGTGAACTTGGACGTGGTTTCCCCCCAAATGGTGTAGCTGTTGGCTTAACGGCTTTATTTGAGATGAAGAACAGCTCTCGCAGGCCCAGGAAGGAAAAAAAAAAACTTAACAAAGCGCGGGCGTCTCGAGGGAACGTCTCTGGGAAGCTTGTGCTGAGCTTTGCGTTTTGACAGAGTGGGGAATAACCATACAAGACTGCTCTTATGGCGTTCCCATACTCTTCTTCTTTGAGGTAGCTTTGATGGGCAAACTCACAAAGTGATGTGACTCAGCATCATTTATGTCTGCTCAAGTCTGATTGTGGGTGGGGGGGCAGGCTTCACTCAAACAATCTTCCCTTGTTAAAATAAACGGGGCTAATTGTTTTTGTCCAAATTTAAAAGTCAAAATAAAACTTCTAAATTGAGGAAACATGTGTCTAACCTATAGGACAATGTAATATTGCTCCAAATGTTCCTTTACATTCCTTTAGCAGTCTGCTTTCACGTATTAGCACGATCAGCATCTTTCCGCTAACTCGTTAGCCTGCCCAGTACTTCTTGTTAGTGACCGTACTTCGTGGATTTCACTCATCACGGGTAATTTTTGGAACCGATTATCCGCGATAAACGAGGGATTACTGTATTGTGGATTTACAGTGACTATCAGAAATCACACGCAAGTCTAACAGTTCCCCAAAAAGGCCCTTCACCAAACCACAAGCGCCCCTTGTCCACCAACAAGCAGCTGGAGATGACTCACTTCCTGGATCCCAAACACAGCAGACAGACACCTGGCGGCTATATATAGGGTAAACTTTCCCTATTAACATATGCCTTCAGACTTGAGGCAAAGACCAGGGGATTTTTGACCCCCCGTCCATTTTGCTGCTGTGTCGCGGGGTGTCTGAGTTAGGCAAGGTGACTAAAATTCGGAGACGACCCCCCCCCTCGAAAGGATTCTTAGGCCGATGAGGCATCAAAGAGGGAAGAGAAGTCATGATGCGGAATGTAATGTGAACAGGTGCCATTATGCAATAAAATGAAGCAATAGGATGGATGTTGTACGAGTGTGTGCGGGTGGGAGGCGAGGTCACAACTAGCGATAGCACATTCAAACCTAAGGTCAATTTTGTCTTCGATGAATCTTACTCCATTGAGGATTTTAAAAATGCCAGAAAACAGAGTACAATACAATTAAAATAATCTTTGCACATATCGCTGACTCCAGTGACCTCTGCCGGCGGTTTGATGTACTGCATGCTTGGAGGTTTGACGTTTTCCCGCTCAAAATGACCCAGTTTCAAACAGGTGGCCTTACTGGCTGTAATACGGGTTTCTCGGCGTAATCTCTCTTATTTTCCAAAAACACTTTGGATTCTATTTGTTACATTTCAGTTTTAGGTTTTATTTTGGGTTAGTGACCTTGGTGTAGTTGCAAGATGAAAACCACTACTGACCATAAGGGCTCATCAACCACCCAAAAAAAACCTCTGGATGGTTCTCTAAGACTTTTGGAACGTCATTCAACTGCCGAGATGAAAGTTTAATTTTTTTGGAAGGTCTGTCACGTTTCATTTGTCATAAATGTAACACAACAATCCAGTAGAAGAACATCAAACAGTGAATGGTAGTGTGATGTCTTGGGCTGCTTCGCGCCTTCAGCACCTGGACCATTTGCATTGTATATTTAACTATTTAGGATTGGGAATTGTCAAAATCTGGATTTGGCTGAGATGCCCTTCATGCTTAAAAACCTTCCCGTGTTCCAGGTCGTTTTAATATTTCATTGATCATTTAGATTTTAGAAAATTTGATACAGCAAGCTGGATTTCCGTTGGGCGTTGTGTCCTTTTAGTCATGATCTTGCCGATGTTCGTCACATTTAGTCATTTCCAGCTAACTATTGTGACACCAATTCAGGGGAAGAAATCCTAAAAAGGGAAAACAAATCTGAACAATGACTAATGCACTTCTGCTTTTACGCCTTAAATTTGACCGACCGGCCTCGGTCACTTCATTCACTTTTCGAAAACTCAAGAGAGAGGGACCGAGACATTTTTGCGGCATTTTCTCATCTGTCCTATTGATCATCCAAAATGAACGCTGGAAGCCTGCGGAAGAGTTTGCTGGTTGTGGCCATGCTGGCGGTTATGGTCACCTGCGGAAAAGGAGGTGAGTTGTGAAAAATCTTGGATTTGGTGTCCGTTCGAAGACTCAATGACAGCACTTACAATCTTTTTTTGTTTGTTTGTTTTGGTACAGTGGGAAAGCCGACAGTATGCTGCACAAAGGTCAGCAGTAAGGAGATTACGGAAGAAGTGTTTGCATTTCGAGTGGAAGTTCCTCAACCACCATGCCTGCCCGCCATCATGTAAGTGGGCCTACATATTTGCAGATTCAGGGTTGATCCATCAGCAGCACAATGTGGCGAAATTCATAAAAAGATACAATCATATAATTGAGTAGTTTTATTGCGTTCCTCCAGACCGCCAGGGGGCAATGTTGATAAGAGAATAAGTTACCAAAAATGAACGTAAAAATTGGAGAAGAAATGGGTTTAATTGGAGTGAAAGAATTATGGACATTCCTAGAGAAACAACCAAATTGACCCATATTTAAATTTAAAACGATATAACAAAAATATTTTAAAACATATTTATATTAATTTTAAAATTGAACTGATTGAAATTGAACTAAAAAATGTTGTGTTTTCATTTCAACTCTCGACATATGGGAATGGAAAGCGTACAATGGCAAAATTCAAATTCTTTACATCTGCACCCAACAGTTGCTAACAATGTAAATTGTTGACACCTTTCAGCTTCTACACCAAAGATAGCTACTACTGCGCGCAAATCCGTGCTCCGTGGGTCATCGAGAAGACCGCCGCCATTAAGTGAGTTGAACCTTCATCATGTTAGCATTCATCATCATCATCGCAATTTCCCTTCCTCGATCGCGTCATCCTCATCTTCCTCTTTCTCATGTCCACCTCACAGAAGGGCAGCCATTGCTCGAGCTTTGACCACAAGCTCTCCATCCTCCACTGAATCGTGATCATTCTGCCCTTCGTCATCTGAAGAAGAGAATCAAGCCTGTGTAGTCTTTTAAAATTATTTATTACTTTTAATTTAATCCAACCGTAGGCTTTATTTATTTGCAAAATGTTTCAACTGTAACTTTTTTTTGTGTTAGAACGCCTCCTGCTGTCTCTGGGTCAAAATGACCCATGATGTTCTGATGTCAGCATTGTTGTCAGAACTATTACGTTTTATTAAGTTACATTATATTTAAAGTAGTGGCGAGTGTAAATATAGATACAGTCTATATATGTTTGTATTTTTTACATGGTCCCTTTATTTGTTAGATTTATGTTATAATCGATCCGACTGCAGTCATTTAGTCAAATGTTTAATATCACTATTGTAAAAAAAATAAAAGGCACACAAATGAGCTGGCTTGTTGCATGACTATGTTAAACTTATAAAGCAGTAAACATGTCACATCAGGAATTCACATGGCTCAAATTGAGCAATTATTATAAATATAAAAAAAATACATCCCAAGCAAGGAAATAAATAACTGTAATAAATAGAATACGTATTTACTCTCTTCCCAAATTTTGGAATACAATCACATAGAAATTAGCCAACATGGCTACTGACTACGTATGAGCGGGTGGTGCTATTTTGAGCTACGTTAGCTTTAGCTTTGTTCATTTCCAAATGTTAAAATTGCACCATAGAGGGGTATAAATGAGAAACTTTGGGGCACAAATATTTGTGCCCTACAAAGTCTGCCTGGCAACATAAGAAATTTTGATCAAATCTTTTTGTTCCATCTACTTGCTTAAGTTTTACTGTTTCACATTCAATTATTTTATGTAATGTATTATTTTGGATTCAAATGTTTGCCATTGAATATTGTGTTTTTTTTTCTCCCTCAGAACTGGCACGTTTACACCCGGTGGTCTCCCGAGGAGATGTAGCCCATCGCACGGTTGATGGTGATGACTCTGATGTAGAAGCCTCTCATCAACTTGAACATCTCAAGTCGGTTAGTGTAGCTGTCGTCTACCCACATACGAGACATGTCCTCCTGAAAACACACATACCGTTTTTTAGATTAAACTAAATTGGGGTAGGATATTAAACATTAACCCTGTCATGCTGAAAAACAACATGTCCAAATACAGTGTTGTCAGATTGAGTCTGGATTGTATTTAATTATTTTGTGATTCAATTATTTTAACTCTACATCATTTTTAGACATGAAGACTTAAAGCAAGAAGGAATAAAAAATAAATAAAAAAAAGACCTCTGCAGGGTTCATCCCTCCATTGAATCTCAGGAAACAATTCTGTGAAAACAAAACATCATTTTAGGTCATTTATAAGAAGATATTATTTTTCAATATTTTCTTACACGACCCGCCAAAACAAACTCGCACCTTCAGGTTTTGAATAATTTTCAGGGTCGGGCTCAGAAGAGCCTTTTCTTCTTTGGGGCGTTTCAGAGTCAACTTGAGGTAGGACTCAATGAGAGCCTCATAGTGGACAATGTCCTTCATGATGCTCATGAGACATTCACTCTGTGAGGAGCAAAAGCATTGTGTCACTTATGATTTTTTTTTTTTTTTTATCAAGCATGTTCTTGTCAGAATTTGAGCTGGATCTCATTCGAGTGTGAAAATATTGCTAAAAAAGTAGCCAATAATTGTACAGTCAATAAACTAGTTACCTCACTGAAGGGTGTACTTCTTTGAGCCATGCAGTTGGAATTCTATGGCGTAAAATAAAAAGTGTAGATGAGAAAAAAATCCAATGACCATATGTAAAAGATGGATAAGTATAACCCACGTTTAAAATGTATACATTTGTATTTGTTTATATTATTATGACATGTTAGAACAGGGGTGGGCAAACTACGGCCCGCGGGCCACATCCGGCCCACGGGACCGTTTAATCCGGCCCGCCAACCCTGAACAAATTGTATTATTAAACTTTTTTTTTTTGTCATTTTGCCTGCAATGACTGCGTTTCCCCAGTAGATGGCGAAGCGCTCGCCTGCGCATTTACTACCGGAAGCCGTGTCAGAAAGCTCGGTGCACACTCACAAGTGCGTGTACGTATTCAGTAGTACGGACTTGGCGCACTCTCGCTCTATTCGTATCAGTCCCGAATTTAGAGCGTGGGCTTTGACGACAGCATTCTTATAATTCGCGCGCTGAGCTTTCAGATGCAGTTTTGCGCTAAAGCCACCCACAAACCTTCCCCTGGAATCCTTCCATTAAAATGAGTGGCCCGAAAAAAAGAAGTGAGTGCCGAGTGTTTAAAAAAGAGTGGCCAATTTGGCTCGACGTACGCGACGTGACGTTCAGCCACATCAACATCAACCCGTCACAGATCAAGGTAAACGGACCAACACCTCGGATCTCGCCTAAGAATTGCCACAACAAATTTTACTCCAGACTATGACGCACTAGCAAAAAAGGGACACCAACAACACTGTTCCCACTGAAAATGAACGGGAGGCTCTCAAGTTTATTGTAAAAAAATGCATTTTGAATATGATTTGTACACATAGCAGGGATTGAAACTAGCGACCATTCTCATTTTCAAACAATGCAGGATGCTCAAGGACATTGATGCACCACCTATTTGGGACTAATCTTAACCTGTAAAGTTCTTAAGGCTTACTTTAAGCAAGTGTTTCCCGTTTCCTCACCTCTGTTACCAGGTGTTTGCGAGTTAAAACTCTGCTCTGATTTTCAGATACCCCTCACCGTGTTGCTGTTTTGATTACTTTATTTGGATGTATGCTTTCACCGATTCTTCAATATGATATATTTGGTCAGAATGTTTGCCGTTTGATGTGATCTCATAAGATAAACATCTTTCATTAATCTGACCTGCAGGCACTGAAGTGATGGAGATTGTTATTCATAATAACAGTGTCGTATTTTATGAGAATCACTGATAGCAGTTTTTTAGTGAATTATTTTATTTTTTTAATGCTGTTAATAAATGCATTTGTTTTCAAAAAAATTGTTTGGAATATCCATGCTTTACTACCTACTAAAGGCCAAGATCTTTTATGCAATGACCTTTACAGGTCGCTTATATGACTTCACACAACGCCTACGTCCATCTGCTCCTTGTCCGGCCCTCCGGTCCAAATTTAGAACCCAGTTCGGCCCGCGAGTCAAAAAGTTTGCCCACCCCTGTGTTAGAACATTGAAATATATTAGTCATTAAAACACATTTTTAAAAAATTGATTTGATCTTTTTTGAATAATGAGATAAAAAAAAACAGTAATCATTTAAATGATTAAAAATTCAACAAGATTATAGGTAAATACAGGTGAGCTTTTAGGACTAAAATGTTCTCGTTTTCGCTTTTAATTCTCACATTCGTCTCAATTAAAAAAAAAAATTTATGGCTTCATCTAAAAGTTATGAACAACAATTCCCATTTTACCAGGCAAAAAGACAAAAAGTCACCTGTTGAATGTTCGGTGCGCAGGCTTGCGGCGTCTCAGCCAAGCTGCTCACAGTTGTTTTGTTAGACTTGATGCCGTGAAACAAAACGTCCTTAAAAAGAAATAAATACTTGAGAACATAACAATGTGCAAAGTGCACTTTCACATGCATAATCAAATAACAATTGAATAACAACAAGTACTTACATCATTGTTAAGGATCCCCCTGATATTTGTCAAGAGGTTCATAAAGAGCGCCGAGCAGTTCGGGCACTCTTCTGCGCTCAGTTGCGTGTGCACCGGCAGTGACGTGGCCGTGCGCCACTTGAGCGCAGATGCAACGAGCAAACACCTGATCACGTCTGAATGGGAGAGAAATATTTCAAGTAAGAAAAATTTAAACCTGCACTCAACTGAATGCTTTGTCTCATCCAACTCACAGAAATAAAAGTTTGTCATCTTTGTCTTGTGTGTTCAATGTTGTGTCTCCCTCTTACCTTCTGGTTTTATATGTTGGGTTTTATATGTTGTTCTTTGGATTATTCTCGGGGGATATTCACACCCCCGTCCTGGCAGAAAGTCAGCGGTGACCTGACGGAGGTCGAAAAGCAAATAAAGGGAAGTTGGTGTAGAATGATGACTAATGTTGTGTATTATAAATCCAGTGCAGAGGCGGTTATTGGCCGCTGGTTTCGGAAGTAAAATTTACAAAAAAATGCAATGCCTGGATGTTTAGAACTCCAGGAGGCGCCCGAGAGCCATTAGATTATTTATATATATAGATATAGATATAGATATAGAGGTATATAGATAGATATAGATATATAGATAGATATACAGATATATATAGATATATTTATCTGTATCTCGACCACTGGGCTTGACGAGCGATAGTACACAAGCAATTGTCTGTCTGTCTCCCTATGTAACGTATGTCTTATATATTATGTATATGTACTATATACATAAATATATAAATATAAACAGTTTTTTGAATCATTTCATATGACATCATCTCTCACACCTTGGATTTCCCAATCTCTCTCTCTCTCTTGATCAAAACAAGACGCATTTGTTGCGTTCAAGGTCGGTTGAGAATGACAGCACATGGAGAAACTGGAGTGGTGAGCGAGTGTCGGAAGCCGGGAGTTTCCTGGCCTTTACAAGTTAACTTAAACATCACTCTGCCAGCAGTGCAGCGAAAACACCGTGCGGTGAACATCTCATTCTCGGCTGAAAGAGGAAGTGTTTGGCAAAAGCGTATAGAAAACAAAGTTTATTCTTTATTTTACATATCTGTACATGAACATGTTCTTCCTTCAAATAAAGTTTCTGAACACAGTAGGATGAACGATATTAACACACCGATTCTTTTGGAAAATGACTCGTGTCGGGGAAAAAAAAATCAACATTTACAAAATGTTGAAGAGCAATTTGAGTGAATGTATTTACCAAAAGCTACGACTCCACTACAAGGCAGGCATGTTTCCTTTACACTCTTTTAGCACCTTCAAATAAACATTTCTCAGTTGAAAACTACCATTTGTGCAGAATAAAAACAGGTTGAGATACTTTACAGTCCAACTTAAAATGCTTCGAGATAATTAGCAATCTTTTTTTTAATTATTTTTTTATTTTTTATACAGTGTTGTTTCTCTTTTTTTAATCTTAAGACTGACTTTCTACTAAAGTTTTCACTATAACTTGACTTTTTTTTTTTCCCACAATTTTTGCATTTGACAGTAATAATTTAGTGGCGAATGTAGAAAGTTGTAAGGAAAGGAGAGCGAAGCACAGGAAGCTGGGACAGAAACCATGACGATACACAATCCTCTCTCGTCTCTTCGGGGGAAGTAAGACGCGTTCGCCCGGATGAGGCCACACGAGGATGGTGGCGGTCTTCTGTGCTGGGGGCTCAGGAGTGCGGGAAAGCGGCGAAGGAGACGAGCGGGCAGATTTGGAACGAGATGGAGGCGTGACGCTTCGGCGAGGGACTTGGTTTGGTTCAGGCGGCGGAGGGCGGGCAAGTGGTGGCGGTGAAGGTGGAGCAAAAATGCTTCTTATTTGGAGAGGGTCTTCTCAGCCAGATGTTTCTGCTGGCTCTCAGCATGCCTGGAGGGTAGACAAAGAAAAGAAATAAGACCTGACCAAACCAAATCTTAACCCTGATCAAATCCTAACCTGGTGAGGTCCTCGATGTCAACCAGCATGGCATCTTGTTCCATGTGGAGCTCGTCTCTGACCACCAGTAGCTGGACCAACTCCTCGTTCAGACCTACACACCAGAGCGGGAGATGGTGAAACATAACTTCGATACGTAGACAGACATCTGTGATGGCCGCCGCCAAGCTAAAATGGAAGTCGAATCATGTTTTATTGGACATCGAAATTGCACCCGACTCACTTTCAATCTGGGAGTGCAGATCGTTTACGATGACCTGGAGTTGTCCAAGCGTCATGTCCCTCAGGTCGGTGGGCTTCAGGCTTCTTTTCATGAGACATTCACTGATGTGAGGCATGTGTGGGAGCTGTCAGACAAAGCAAACAACGGATGGAATACAAAGGAAAAGCCTTTAAAACATGAAACATTCTGGTAAACAACTGATAGTTTTTTTTTTATGTGTGTATGTAGAACGATCAGAACATCCATCGCATCGTTGTCAGACAAAAAAAACATAATAATTAAAAAATGGTCTGTTTTTAATTTTTTAAATATTTTTAATTGATCATCAAAGATTACATTTAAATTGAGGGGGAAAATGGCTACAAGCAGTGCAAATATTTCTCATCAGATGTCCTCAAGAAGCAGGTCACAAAAATGTGAACTTGACGACCTTGTCGTGTTCCAAGCGGCCGCTAGAGGGCAGCAGGCTCCTTTCTACTACAGTAACATCAGCGTCAACTTCCTTTCCGGTGTCCAAAAAATCGCTGTATATTCGCTTTCATTCAAAGAGAAGACGACTGACTGCATGTTTTCAATCGATAATAACTAAAGTCACACGAGTGGACGCAGCCTGCGTTAGCTCTACTTATTCCTCTCCAGCGAGAACAGGTAAACAAACACACAGTATAGTTTGCACCCGACGTTTCACTTTCGCATTTTTGTGACGTCACGGTGGTGGTCAGTAAAACCAAGAGTGGGCGATAGTAGTTCTAGTTTGTTGACAAATGTGTTTCAAGACGTCACAAGTCGGATGATATCACTATTGTGTGTCATAGTGACATAATGTAATGTCTGGAAATCAACAGAATTCGACGGAGCAACTAAAATATATGCATGGCGTGGGGGTTGTTTTAAAAGTGACGTATCATGGCCTTCTTTTTTACATTTTATTTCGCAAAGAGATTAAACTATAATTGTAGGATTATGGCTGTAAAAAATATTTCTGTAAAGATAACACGTTTTATTATGATTATTTTTTTAACAGACATTTTTACACTCCCTCTTAATTTATTATTATTATTTTTTAATGGTCACACTGAGTCCTACATAATGTGTCAATATCACAAAAACCTGGCATTTGAACAGACCTTTCTGTTTTTTTGTGTGTGAGCGTATATTTCCGGCCTCCATGACCTTGATGATCCACTTTCCGATTCTTTGTGTGTTGAGTGACAGTGATGCTCTGTGACTGTCGAGCGCTGCTCGCTTCCACGACGCACCAGTCAGTGCTTTCCGCTGGATGAATTATGGATGTGGCGGGGCCTGGCCTCCCTCCACATCCCTGAATAAGTCACGTGGAAGTACGACGTGTGTACGTATGACGTCGTTGCTCTATTCATGTGTGTGTGCTCCGACGAGCCGGAAAAAAAAGGATGAAATAATGATGAAGACTGCCTCACTGCGACATGATCATAAAGTGGACAGGGCCTGTTCAATCTGTATACCCACGGGCCACGATATTAGGTCCACCTGCACAATTTTATGAGTTTAATGTGGTGCAGTTTGCAGAATTTTTGGGGTAAAGATAAACCAATTGTTTATTCTACTGGCGATATATTTTGAGAAAGACTAAAAGCAACGTGCCACTCACCAGATCCACCACAGGTGACTTTTTCCGGTTCTGTTTCTCCACCTCCACCTGCATCTTGGCCATGGGCTTGGCCATGGCCAACGCCAGCTTGGCCTCCGCCTGGAGCTTCTTCTGCCGACTCACAAAGTCCATGTCCTCCAGGGACTCGGAGTCCTCCTCAGTGGTGTCCCGGTCCGAGTAGGACGAACTCTGCTTGGACTGCGTTGAGGTGAACGTGTTTGGTAGAATGAATAACAATGACTTTTCTGGAATGTACTTTTCCATATAAAATCATGTGCATGGACGGTAATTGCTTTCAATCAGCAGAAGAGTAAGGATGAACATTTCTCTGGCTTTGTGTTAACTGTGTTTCAGGCTGACAGGAGGTTAATGCGTCCAACCATCCGTGCCCCGGTTGAGCGTATTCCAATTCATTCCTCATTTGCAGCCCAGGAATTGGTTAACGGGCCAGAAAAGGTGGACCAAAGCCAAGAGACCTGCTCGTCCTCGTCGCGTCCGGTGTCAGGTGAGCCTACCTACCATGGGAGACAGGGGCGTGTCCAGACTGGTCTCCGTCTTGCTGTCGTCCGCATCGCTGTCCTTGTCGCTACCGCTGTCGTTGACGAAGCAGATCTGGAGGTTCATGCCGCTCTGCAGCCTGCAGGAAGCACGTTCATTGATTCTTGTCGTAAAATTCTTATCATCATTCTTATCAGAATTGAGTTGAAAAAGAGAAAGCACGAAATGCACCAACAAAAAAATACAAATAATAAATACAAAAATAATAATCTAAATAATAACGAAAAAATTACAATAATTTTAAAAAATAATAAATACAAAAATAATAAATAATCTAAATAATAACGAAAAAATGACAATCATTTTGTATTGTGCTGGGTATTTTTAGGTCATGAAAAATACCGCTGTGATGTAAAGGACAATTGGCTCCTCCTCCCACACAGTCCATTAAATCCACTGTATTGCATTTTGCTGCAGTATTGATGCTTTCTAGACTTTAATTGCAACATGATAGTGGCGGTATTACAAAATGGATTAAGTCAAGGAAATCCCCGAAGGCCCAGCCCACTGCTGCCATTAGCTGTACCTAATAAAGTGTCCCCTGAGCATCGCTTTGTAGTTAGAAAAAAGAAAAAAAAATGCAAACGAGACTCCCTAGTTGCCTCCATGAGATCATAATGCAGGGTGAGGACTGACTCAACCAGGCTGTGTGTTTTTAATCATCTCCCTGCTTGTCCTCCATGCAGATCAATGCGGGAAGCAGCAGGCGGTTCTGGTCCAATACAGATGACAGCGACCGGGTTGTTCAAATTCATTTTTGTTTCGACAAAGTGTGGACGAGGCTCCGAACGCGGATCAATAATCTGCTTATTCCATGCAGTAATTACAAGCACGGCTGATTGATCACGCGGCAGGGCATCCAAAGAGCACTGATTAAAATAGAACTTTAAAGGGCGATGACTCCGATTGTGCAAACGCTCTCGCCAGTTAAAATACAGATTGAGGCTTCGCGGGTTCAAAAAGTCGACCGTCTCGATCTGAATGACAATAATAAGAGAGCGACATCACGTTACCGTGACGACAGGCTCGGTTTGCCGCTCTTGCTGCAGCTGGTGTAGATGCCCGGTCCATCGTCGAAGAAACTGCCCAGGGCCAACTTCTGCCTAATAGACTCCCTCTCATTCTTCTGGGCCTGAAACACAAGCAAAAACATTTTTTTTTAATGAGAGACTTTTGCGTTGTCATGGCAGCTCTGATTTTATTTTTAGGCCGTGGCACCATTTTCCCAATCTTTTACACGGCCGCTGTATTTATAGCAGCAGCCTCCTAATTTGGCTGGGTGTCATTTTAACAAGATGTGATACAAAGTGTGGACTCAGCTGAACCAGCAAAACGTGTGAATTAGATTCACTGGGAGATTTTTTAAATAAAAGACAATATACATTTCCACCACTGGGTGGTGCCGTTGCATCAAAGAACAAACAGCTCAATAGTGTTGTGCTACGTTTACAGGCGGTAATGTTAAGTACTAGTTTGAGTCACGTGGTAAACAGACGACATATAACACTGATGCTCCAGCATGACCTCAACAAAAGGCAAAATAAATAGAAGAATAATGTGATGAACAATGATAAACATTTTAGAGTGTTTCATTTGGGCTGTCTCTTGACTACAAGTTCCAATTTCCGTTCAAATTTCTCTCCTGTCTCAGCGTGTCTTATCTACGCCATTCAGCCTCGCCAGACACTCGTCACACACGCCAGGCATTTCCTTCCATCTTTGCTCGTCTGCCTCAAACTGTCTTCTCCCACATCATTCCTACCACTCCTTTTTCTCACATTTTTTTCTGTCTTGTCTCCAACCAATGTCAATCACCATAATCTGAGGGAGCGGCCACCAGATGGCCAGAAGAGAAGTCGGCCTGGTTCTTCACACACATCCTCGTGTAGGAGAACACAAGTGACTAACAAAATTAAATAGCATCCGATTCAATTTCAAAGTCATTCCTAAATGTTTTGGCTCTGAGGAATTTTCAGTGAGCCTGAAAGAGGTTCACAAGGGTCAAAGGTCACGTTTGAGCTTTACACCTGCTACACAAAAGAGCTTCCTGCCTTTTGTCTAATTGTCATCTGCTCTGTTTGTGCGCTTGGGTGGGCCGAAAACAGACGTCGTAAAATCTTTACAACGGTGAGGAATACAACGCTGTGGGGGCCTCGCAGCCAATTGGAAAACCGACACACGCCGCCGCTTGTTTTGCTCGCGTAGTCATCAGCCGGCTCGCTTTAATGCGGCGTGTCGAACTTTACATAAACTGTGCTGGAAGTACAGCGCAAGGAATTGCAGAGTAATCAAACAAACACAGCGTATCAATGCTTTGTCTTCCCGCTGTGGATTTACCGCACCTGCGCTCGCTCGATCTCATCGCGGCACTAAAAAATGCCACGGTAACCTTTCCTGTCATTTTGTCACTGTCGGGAGATTTGCAGCAATCGCGTAAAAAAACCCAAATGGTCAAATTGTCTCGGAGTGGCTTCCTTTTTGCCAAAGAATGATGAGATGGAAAATTGCGGGGGCCATTGAATTAACATTTCAATGCGGGCAAGAGGCAAGAAGAGGATAATAGTGACAGGCCTAACGACCTCCTTCATCCTCGAGCGTCCCGAAGGGTCCAAATTAGATTGGGGAGGAACACAATCAAGCTAATGTGTATTTTCCACAAATTGACAACGTGAAGCCAAATCTTCAGTGAATTCTTCCTCTTCAGCGTTGCAGTGGAACATTTCATTTGAATTATCTGAGCCAACTCAGTGGCATGGTCGGTAGAGTGTCTACCCTCAGACTGGAAGGTGGTGGGTTCAAACCCCGGCCGGGTCAATACAAAGACTTTCAAAATGGGACGCATTGCCTCCCTGCTTAGCACTCAGCATTAAGTGCACTTGCGTGAAAAGTTTTAGCTCCTGCAGAAGGTGAAAATGAACATCTTTTCACGAGGGTAAGTTCGAAAACATATTGGAACGTGGCCTGTTATTAGGTACACTTAAAAATGGCGGTGTACCTAATGGAGTGTCCGTGTGCTTCCCTCGTTAAATGCACCTGCGTGAAAAGTTTTAGCTCCTGCGGAACGTGAAAGAGGCTAAAACTTTTCACGCAGGTGCGCTAACGAGTGTAACTTGGAAAACATATTGGAACGCGGCCCTGAGGACTGGAGCTTGAAACCTGTGACCTTTGATCATGATCTTGGCCTAATAAAGTGGCCTGTTATTAGGTACACTTGAAAATGGCGGTGTACCTAATGGAGTGTCCGTGTGCTTCCCTCGTTAAGTGCACCTGCGTGAAAAGTTTTAGCTCCTGCGGAACGTGAAAGAGGCTAAAACTTTTCACGCAGGTGCGCTAACGAGGGTAACTTGGAAAACATATTGGAACGCGGCCCCGAGGACTAGAGCTTGACACCTGTGACCTTTGACCATGATATTTCCCTAATAAAGTGGCCTGTTATTAGGTACACTTGAAAATGGCGGTGTACCTAATGGAGTGTCCGTCTGCTTCCCTCGTTAAGTGCACCTGCGTGAAAACTTTTAGCTCCTGCGGAACGTGAAAGAGGCTAAAACTTTTCACGCAGGTGCGCTAACGAGGGTAACTTGGAAAACATATTGGAACGCGGCCCGAGGACTAGAGCTTGACACCTGTGACCTTTGACCATGATATTTCCCTAATAAAGTGGTCTGTTATTAGGTACACTTGAAAATGGCGGTGTACCTAATGGAGTGTCCGTAACATTCCCTCGTTAAGTGCACCTGCGTGAAAACTTTTAGCTCCTGCGGAACGTGAAAGAGGCTAAAACTTTTCACGCAGGTGCGCTAACGAGGGTAACTTGGAAAACATATTGGAACGCGGCCCCGAGGACTAGAGCTTGACACCTGTGACCTTTGTCCATGATATTTCCCTAATAAAGTGGCCTGTTATTAGGTACACTTAAAAATGGCGGTGTACCTAATGGAGTGTCCGTATGATTCCCTCGTTAAGTGCACCTGCGTGAAAAGTTTTAGCTCCTGCGGAACGTGAAAGAGGCTAAAACTTTTCACGCAGGTGCGCTTAACGAGGGTAACTTGGAAAACATATTGGAACGCGGCCCCGAGGACTAGAGCTTGACACCTGTGACCTTTGACCATGATATTTCCCTAATAAAGTGGCCTGTTATTAGGTACACTTGAAAATGGCGGTGTACCTAATGGAGTGTCCGTCTGCTCGCCTCGTTAAGTGCACCTGCGTGAAAACTTTTAGCTCCTGCGGAACGTGAAAGAGGCTAAAACTTTTCACGCAGGTGCGCTTAACGAGGGTAACTTGGAAAACATATTGGAACGCGGCCCCGAGGACTAGAGCTTGACACCTGTGACCTTTGACCATGATGTTTCCCTAATAAAGTGGCCTATCATTAGGTACACTTGAAAATGGCGGTGTACCTAATGGAGTGTCTGTATGATTCCCTCGTTAAGTGCACCTGCGTGAAAAGTTTTAGCTCCTGCGGACCGTGAAAGAGGCTAAAACTTTTCACGCAGGTGCGCTTAACGAGGGTAACTTGGAAAACATATTGGAACGCGGCCCCGAGGACTAGAGCTTGACACCTGTGACCTTTGACCATGATATTTCCCTAATAAAGTGGCCTGTTATTAGGTACACTTGAAAATGGCGGTGTACCTAATGGAGTGTCCGTCTGCTCGCCTCGTTAAATGCACCTGCGTGAAAAGTTTTAGCTCCTGCGTAACGTGAAAGAGGCTAAAACTTTTCACGCAGGTGCGCTTAACGAGGGTAACTTGGAAAACATATTGGAACGCGGCCCCTCGAGGACTGGAAGTCGACACCAGTGTAAGTGAAAAGTGCCACACCCGCCCTCACCCCCACTTTCTGATTGGCTGTTGGATCTGTGACGTCACTTGGACACTCTATTAGGTACACTGTCATTTTCAGGTATTCCTAATAACAGGCCACTTCATTAGGGAAAAATCCTGGTCAAAGCTTAAATGAAAGTGAAAAGTGCCACACCCGCCCTCACCCCCACTTTCTGATTGGCTATTTGATCTGTGACGTCATTCGGACACTCTATTAGGTACACCATCATTTTCAGGTTCGTGAATGACAGACAGCGTTGCTATGCCAGCCGACACACGTTATGTCAACATTGATGTTTTAATTTGGTATTTGTTGGATTGTAGTTGATGGTGTTATTATACCGAATGTATTTGTGTTTGAATAAAAGGTTGAAAAAATAATCCGTTATGCTGACATTTATTTTGGGGGATACCAACTCATATAACAAAGTAAAACACATACATATTGTCATATAAAGCAGTTTGATTTTTATGTTTTAATTAGCAAATCCAAAAACAAGGAACAAAACATCAGACATGTTTTAACATGAATGTTTATTAAAATAATAACAACAACACCAACAAACGACAACAACAACAATAATAATAAAAGTATATTCAAAATTACTGGAAATGCACTCACTCACTCACTCACTCACTCACTCACTCACTCACTCACTCACTCACTCACTCACTCACTCACTCACTCACTCACTCACTCACTCACTCACTCACTCACTCACTCACTCACTCACTCACTCACTCACTCACTCACTCACTCACTCACTCACTCACTCACTCACTCACTCACTCTCACAGATCCGCTCGGTTGGTGAACGGGAAGTGACGTCATTTTCTTCTTCGTTTTTTTTACGGCGAGGTGGCACCAGCTTCCATGCGCATTAGCGACACCTACTGGTTGAAGAACCATTGCAGTACTTCAGGTCTTTCAGGACCTGGTATTCCCTAAACGTCTACCATCCATGTCACAACCAGGTTGTGTTGGGTTATATTACAAATAAAGACTGCTGCTTTGAGTTCACAGGGAGCCAGGCTCTTTATTAGTGAATAAACATAGTCTGCCCTCTAGCGGTACGAAACGTGAACTACATTGCAAAAAAAAAAAACATTTTTCTTTTTTTAAAGTGGTGTGCCCAGGCGGTCTCCCATCCAAGTACTAACCAGGTCTGGCCCTGCTTAGCTTCCCAGATCGGACAAGATCTGGCATTCTCAAGGTTGTCAAAGTTTTGCATTATATTGACACAATCGCCCCTGAAAACGTGCAAAGTTTCTGAATGCCATAAGCGTGCACGCGTGGAACGGTTGAAGAACGCTAACGCCTACGCCAGTGCTTCTCAATTATTTTCTGTTACGCCCCCCCTTAGCAAGAAGAAAACTATTCGCGCCCCCCCTCCCCACCGTGACTATCCTAACTTGTCTTGTAAGTCGTAAAATGTTGCACTGTCGCAAACGTGACAGAAGTAACAATGAGAGCGCCACTGCCCCCTGCTGTAGTAAACGCGCAATTACACTTTATTCTAGTACTGCCAAAAAAAAAGCCTGTTCCCCAGGGTCACACGCGCCCCCCCAGGAATAGCACCGCGCCCCCCAAGGGGGGCGCGCCCCACTATTTGAGAAGCACTGGCCTACGCTAACGGCTGTGCAGCCTGAGTGGTAAAAAAAATAACCAAAGTAAAAATAGCCATGTTTGTGTGGGCATGGCCTTCAAGGTACCGTTCACTGTATCATTCCTTCCATGATTTCACATTATATCCACTGCCCCCCCCGCTGCCCCCCTTCCCCTCCAGCTTTACGCTACGCTCGCTCTCTCTCTTTTCCACCAGCACAATGGAGGCTTTTTACCCGACAAGACCTCGCTCCCTGGTCACACACAAGCGTCAGTGTTCACACACGAGCGCACACCAGCAAGCACTAGATCTTGACATTGCAATGCACCTGTCCAAATGTGTTTGGAGAAGTGATTAAAGACTCTTCAAAGCTGGGCTGGGCTGGAGAACCATCCTACCATTGAAGTCCTCGGTGGGCCAAAATTCCAAAACAAATATGAATGCACACCTGGCCGTATGTGTTCTTTCTTGACATTCAATCTTTTTTTTTTTTTTTTCATTGCCAGGCTATTTTGGCTGGTCCACACAAAGATGCTAGAAATGTGCTGTTGACATTCCAAACAGAGAGCTTGACTCTGATATCTTTTCCAGAGCTGACAGTGATCCGCCGCTGTGCTCACAGCTTCACAAACACACACAAGCTCAGCCTGTTTTGACTACACACATGTTCTCGCACACTTACATCAGACTATTTTCCTATTTATGGAAAATCTGTAGGATATATCCACGATATATCTTTCTGAGATGTCAACATTCCGTAGCAGATAAGAGTCTTGCACTTTGAACTTTTATATAGTTCAGCCGCAGGTCAGTGCAAAGCTGCTCCTGCCGCTCAGCCAGGAAAGATCGGCTCAGCAAGGGGTACGGCCAACCCACTGAGGGAATGTGTGTGTGTGTGTGTTAAGAGAGATGGGGGAGGATGACGGTGAGATAAAGAACAAAAACGAGAAGAAGAATAGAGGCACAATGACAAAAGGAGAAGGTCGGGACAGGACAATGGCTGCCTCGGGTGACATTTGAGCTTCTACTCTCGGAATGTGGAGGGGAAAAAAAATCTGTGTCTGTTTACGAAAATGCTGACTAACTGAATTAGACAATAGCCGCAAACATCACTAAAGAGGAAATAATTGAGTATGTCAGACGTGTTTTTATTACAAGCCACGTCATAGTTATGGTTTTCCCCCACTGGGCTGGTTGTAGCAATAAAAGCACATAAATGGTTTGGCTCTTACACTAGCTTGGTTTTAAATTCTCAGTTTGGTTCACATTAAGTACGGCAAGAAAACAAATGCAAAAGAAACCGCTTTTGTGTCATTGCTTTTTCAAAAGAAACAATAAGAGCTCAAATCTTTTCAGAAAATCCAACACAAACATTTTGATCAGTGAGAATTATGCCAGAAAATATGATGTCTGCTAGCCAGAAGCTGAGCCGCACTGTGTTTGTTTACCGACTAGGCTCAAATGAAAAGCAGCCTCATCAACTGAACACGTGTTACCTCCTTGTAGTCATCACCGAGACAGAGGCAGGACGAGTTCCTGATGACATCACCCACGCCGTGGCATTCGTCCGAGTGTTCCAGCGCCTGTCTCATCTCGCCCCCACCCTCCCTCCTCTTCTGTTGTCCCTTTGGCCAGCGTTTACTTTTTAGTCCAGGCTGACTGCCGAACTTGGGTCTCGTCCCGGCTGACTCGCCTCGGCCATGCTCTGAACATATACACCGACTCTGATCTGTAACTTTCAGCTCGTCCTCTCTTACAAGCTGCGGGGATGTTTCTCACTGCCCACGCTGTCTCCTGTGGGACTGTGAAAGCACAGTGGTCAGAGGTAAAGACCCCCCTTTTAGACACTCCCTGCCTTGCCGGTCAGGACGGCCTCTCACGGGAGAAAAACCTCCCTGTGTGTTTTTTTTTTTTTTTTTTCTTCTTCACGCCCCGACGTGTGGTCAGCAGCTGCTTGCAACCACATTGGGGAAAAAGTCACCTCAGCAAAAGGAATGGAAAGGAATGTGGAATGAAGAAGAGGAGGAAGATGTTTTTTATGTCCAAGATAGATGATTACATCTTGACAAAAAGAAAGGCAAAGAAAGGATTTAATCTACATGTACTGGCTAATTTAGAGGCTGAATGACAAATAGTTTCCATTGGACTATGTGTACTGGCTTCCCTTTTCAATAAAATCCCCTCAACACCTCAAAATTGCTTGAGACTAAAAAAGAGAATGCAAAAATGTGGATTAGTTTAGAGCTTTGAGCTGGATTAAGCGTTAAAATCTGTGAATGAATGATGACCTCTTTGCATAAAGGTTTCCTGCTTGAATAAAATAACCACTGATGGAGAGCACAATGAAAGGTCAGTCCGTCTCACACAGACACTGCACGGGGGGAGCACGTCTGCGATTTACACTTTCAATCCCGGCTCGCCGCGTTATGAGCTCATCGCTGCGAGACATTATCGAGCCATGACTCATGTATTTGTCATGGCTGCTCAGTGGGAAATTTTGAAGCTCATATGGCAAAAAGGCAGCAATTCTATGTCAACACAGCAACCTGTCGTCGGTTGATGGAGGAGAGGGTGTGCACACTTGTGCAACCACACTATTTCAGTTTATTTTGATTCACCATCTTGAAAAAGACAGACAAAATTTCAATTAAGGTTATTTGGCTCTTTTTTTTTTATAGCACATAAACTAGTATGCTAACAGGGGTGTGCAGACTTTTTATAGCCATTGTATTTAGATTTACTGTACGGTACATGCTCACCGCGAAAATTTTATTTGTTGAATTTATTTGAATAATGATAATATTACTTTCCATCCTCTTAGAGGGGGATAAAAACAGTTTTTTTAAACAATCCTGACTATATAATCCTTGAAAAACAATCAACAAACAAGTCTCGTGATCCTCACTATCAGATAACCCGCAAGAGGACAAAGTGATACGACAACACGAGAAGAGCAAAATGAGAAGGAACAACAAGTAATGTTGACCAACGTCAAGAGGGGAAGATGAGAAGGGGCCAGACAAATAATGAAATATTCATCGAGTTGGGGGAATACACCAAAACCGAGTCCAATCTCAAACACACGTACACACACCAGCACTGACAAGCAGGAAGTCTGCTTGATTCAGCGACAATCCCGAGGGATTTGGTGGTAAAGTACACTGTCGCTGTCCACTCAGAAAGACGCCTCAGACTGCACACACACACAGCGTGAACCATCAGACTTCAGTCTAGCATGTATTCGAAACGTCCCCACATCAAACATTGTACAAGTGCACACACACACACACGAGCCAATAAAAGAGCTTTTAGCTTTGCGCTTCAGTGGCTATGAAGGGCGGAGCGGCTTCATTAGTGAGGCTGACTTCACGGTTAAGGTGAAGTCACTGATGATCTTATTTTTCGAAGCGGGGTGGGCGGAGGCGGATAAAGACATGGTCATGATCACCGCCTCGGGCCCACTTGGAGGGTAGCATGGGTGCACGTCGGGAGATGGTTAAATGTGGAGCGGATGGCGTGACTGTCAGGTGAGGAGACACGGGGGGGCCTTCGGAGAGGGAGCGAGATAGACATAAACACACAGAAAAAGGCTTTTTGTTCCAAGTGAACAGAGGGTGACTGTGGGAGAGAGGGTTCCTGGCACCTCCTGTGGGCCTGGCATGCACTGCCACTGCACTCCACGCGTGTGTGTGCGCATATGCTCGATTCCGAAGCACCTATAAGTCCGCCTCCACTGATGCCAGTAATGTGTTACGCTAACGTGACCACGTTTCAGTACAATCTAATTTGTTATAATTTAATGTCGCTTACTGTATCCTATTATTATTATTATTATTGCAAAGGCACTTAAGTTTGCTCAAGCAGAATGGCTGAATGAGCAATCAGCAGAGAGCTACATTGGCAAATCACTAAGCTGCTAAGTCGTTAAGTAGTACGGTGGGAATGGAGCGGGAGGTCAACGCATTAAACGCCCAAGAAGCAAAAAAAAAAATACACGTGAAACACAAATACAAGCCAACAGTTACATTACATATGTATTGTAATGCGGAAGGCTAACAATAAAAACAAGAACAATTGACGACATTTACTGTGTGTAAAAGTGTGTTTATGTTTTTAGCTAGCTAACGATTTCCAAAGATAGTTATCCTCCTCAAGTATGTGTTCATGAAAAATGAAGTATATGCTTTTGTTTTGTGTGTGTACAACAATTACGATGGCAAAAGGGCGTCTGACGTAACTTAACTTTAACTACCTATGTGCTAAGTTAGCATGCTATGCTACACAAGTTGGGGTTATTTTGTTTCCACCTTTAGGCTATATGATAACATTAAAAAAAAAAAAAAAATTCTAAAGGAGTAATCAGTGTGTTCTAATGTAACTGTGGCAACTGTGCAAACGATTCATTGACATTTACTTACGGCCACATGTAAGAGCTTTTTTTTTTTCGGGCCAAAAACAAGATAGAAGCAAGTCTTGCTGCCATAGCAACATAGCCCACAATGTCGCCATGGCGATGCTTTGTGTTCCAAACAAATTGGGGAGAGCGGGTCGCCCCATCAGGAGGTCCTCCAACTTTTTTTTGTTTTTTGGGCAGGGAGACCAATAACGCACAGCGAGTCTATCAAGCACATTCTGCTAACTGAATATTCCCCCTCACGCCATTGATCACTTTTATTGGACTAATTTCATCCATTCACAACCCCCCCTCCAAGACCCAAGAATGGTCCCGAGGCCTTGGGACGCTGACATTACTCCTGCCGCCTGATAAATCTCCTCATCTCGACCCCGCCTGATTGTGCCGCTGCCGCTAACAGCGAAGACAGCTCCATCAGAGTTATAGATGATGATGGGAATCCCCCGCAAAAAAGAAAACCGAGATTTAATGCAACGTGGGCCTCTCGCCATAAACAACGACGTGCGTTTAAGCACTTAAACAAATGAAAAACAGCAGCAAAAAAAACCCCAAAATAAAATACCCGTGCATTAATGACTTGCATATGAATCCCTGACATTTTTTGGCCCTTTCATTTATGACGATAACCATTTGGCATGGAAATTGATGGATTTCTTTGGGTCACAAACTTATTTAACTAGAAAAAAAAAACTACCTAAGAATCAACAATCAAGAGGTTCATATATATATATATAAATGTTACATAAAGGAGAATAACAAATTAAAAAATATGTATATATAATAAAATCTAATATAAAATAATTGTTTTTATATATATATTATAGGTTACATAAAGGAGAATAATAATAATAAAAATAATAAAAATAAAATCTAATATAAAATATACTTTCATATATACATTATAATTGTTATGTCCCAATACTTTTGTGCATATACGTACATACATTCCCCATTGTGTGTGCACATATGTGTGTGTGTGTGTGTGTTAGGGGCGCTGTCCTCTGCTGGTTGCCAGGTTACCGCTCTAATTGAGAGGCCTCCGGAGAGCCGCTGTTATCTGAATCCTCTGTTCCGCCTGCCGCCCTCTTTCTTTCTTTCTTTTTTTTCTTTCCATTCCTCATCCTTACGCCCCCATATGCAACTTCCATTCCCACTTTGGTCTTTATTTGCACCTTCATGAATTTCCATCCTCAGACTTTGCCGTCCGTCCTTTTCTCCCCTCCTGGCGCCGTGTCACTGAGCGCTGTCGATACTTCTCTGGTTACTGTTTAATGTGTGCCTTTCAGCTCGCTTCCCTACTTAGCCCTCGGCATGTCTTCGTTCCCTGCTTATCACCAGCCCTGTCCTGCTATCTTTCTGTCACTCTGTCTCCTATTTTTTTTTGTTATCATCTAGCAACAAACATGGCAGGAAATCCTTATCCTGTTACACAAGCAGCCAGCACCGATGTAAATCCACCCACCCTCCTGAGTGACACACACAGACACACAAAAATGTAGAACTCTTGCTGAAAATGATAAATGCTGTGCGGGGTGATGTGAGTCACCAAATTAAAATGTCTGATTTAAATGTTGAAGCACAAACACAAATAGAAAAATGTTATGTCATTTTTGTAGATGGTGTATGGGGCACATTTCGGAGCTTTGAGAAAAAATAAAAATAGAAACTCTCAACAATCTCAAGAGACTCAAAGCAAAGGCTCTTTTGGAATAAAAACATCCATAACATGATTAATTGAAAATATTAAATAATAATACAAACATATATATAAAATAATAATATAGAAATTATTTTAATTATTTGATCTAATTTTAAGTATAGACCAGACCAAAATTTTGACTTCAATACTTCACCCGCATAAAGTAGCTTGACACCCAGACACAATCAAGTAGCATAAAGCTAGCACTTTTTTTTTTTTCACTGCAATTCTGTGATTAAAAGAACATTTTATGCATTGCATCTAATTCCCGACCACGCCTAATATTCTCTGGAGTTGCAGCTTTCCAAACAACATTCACAATGGCTCTGCCAGCTCCCCTGACATCTTCAAGAAGCTCGTCTCTTTCATCCACCTCTTCCTCCCTCTCTGCATTGCAGACTGGCTTTCCTATTTTTACTGCAAAGTCGACGTACAGCTGTCAGGAGCTTGCTTAAATCCCGACACTGCTAGGCTAGGCCGCAAACCCCAAACAAGTCAATATCTCAAGTCCTTCAATTCAGTCTTCATACACGCCACATAGTTTTGCAGGAGGTTGGAGACATTATTCCCTGAAGTCAAGATCTCCCTTGGCAACCAGCTAGCCACCAGATTCACAAAACGATCGCAAAACTCAACACACTCCCACAAAGGTCGCAATATGTCACTCACACATGAATGTGACATTCGTGTACCAAACTGAGGACTACCTTGTAAGAACAGTTTTCCTGGTGGACCATCCTTCACTGCATCCTAGAGCCACACCGGCTGAGCTGGGAGGACCGGGACCGGCTGAAGATTCCCAGTCCTGCAGTGGTATTCCAGCCGGAGCGAGGATTCCCAGTTCTTGATGTTGCTACTTAACTAAAAAACAAAACAAACCGACTGACGCGTCCCGTCGCTTACTTCACGCCTTGTCACTTCTCAAGCGAGACGAAGATCTACGATTCCCGACTGCTTCCCCTCTCCAAAAAGCCAAAAAGAGGGAGGGGAACGAGCGGCGAGAGGACGGGTGTGGGAACGAGAGAGAGAGAGAGAGAGAAAAAGAAGGAGGGGAGCGATGAAAAGCACACTCACACAGTCGCCTCTCTGGAAAAGGGGGAGGAGCCAGGGGACTGAATGCGTGCAGGCTTGAATGGAGAGACGAGGCGGAGGAGGAAGAAAGGGATGGTGGGGTCGAGGTCAAGGTCGGAGTGTCATTGTGTTGAATGACGAGTGAGCCTCAAGTATTTGAAATCGGCCATCTTAACACACTACAGTCATTTTACACCCAACCCCAAATCCAATCTGCCCAATCCATGAAACCGAAAGTGGGTCGCTCACATTTGGACAAAAGTAGAACACTTCCTTCTTGATTCCAGAAACGAAGCAAACAATCACAAATACAACAAGCGATCTTCCTTCAGTCTGCACGCCTGAATCCCTAATGGATTATAATCTTAACGGCGGCAGATGGCCTCCTCATTAATCCACACCAGGCCAAGCAACTGGCATAATCCTCTCTCCATCCTCCACCCGTGACTGTTAACTCGATTTCGACATCGCCGCCGTGATCTTGTCTGATCTCAAAAACAGGTCAAAATTGTTTTTGTTTAATTAACACAATGTGAGACCATTCTATCAAAACGGATTATATAGGAGACATTTAATTTAGAATCAGGTTGTAAAACCAAAACCAAGGTCCATCATCTCTTTAACCCCCCCCCCCCCCCCTCCCTCACAGCCATCTCGATATTGATGTCTGGCGCTTCCTGACAAGATCGCTCTTTGGATTAACGACGCGGATGCGGATCGATGCGTCCGCCGCCGCAACGTTCTTCTCGGTTCACGACGAAAATATGACCCGATGCGGTTTGACCCGCCTGGTTGGTGCCGCATCCCGTCACGCCGGCCGAATGCAATGATCCGTGCATGACATTAACCTGCGATCAAGGTTTTTTTTTTTCTTACATCGAAAACACACTCTGTAGCTACACGGAGTTTATAGTCAATGGGTTAAATGAGGTGGAACGTTTTGGAGGAAAGGGCAAAAAGACTACCAAGAAGCTGCTGCTCAACCACAACATGAAGCAATGTATTTTTAATACCATGCCCACGCAGTGAATCATATTTTTATTGGAGCTGGCTGTTTGAGAGTACATTTGGTGCCTGTAACGATTCAAATCATCTTAGCTTTATTCATATTATATAATCAAATATACGCTTTTTTCATAGTAATGATACACAGTTTATATTACTTTGTTTTTAATGTAAGCATGTATCTGTATTGATTTTGTTCGGGGCAAGGAGAGATGTGCCCCACCAGATGTGTGATATGTTTTAATTATTGATACAGAGATGCAATAAAATTAAAAAATGACTATCTATAGTTGACCTCGTTTCAATAGCTTCATTGCTGTGACATTTTGCCATTTAAATAACGTAGGGGGTGTGGCCTATGGGGCAGTTTTTGAGGTGCCCTATGAGAACTGCCCAGCAACAATTAAAATGTTCTTTTTCGAATAAATATTTTTACGCTCAAAATGATTTTCAGTTAAGCCGAGACTGAAACTTTTTATTTTGCTAAATCACAATCAAAATGGTGGAGAGTGGTGCAGTCACCTGACTTCACTGGTGGAGAAAAAAACACGTTTGTTGGATTGACATCAAAAAGTCCGGCCATTGATTGCACCAACATGAAAGCAGTGAATAAAAATTCACACACCACACAGATTCAACATCTTTGATCTTCCATATCAGGACCCCCCTCCAAATTACCATGGCAGCAACCGAGTCCAAAGTTCCCCCCCCTGCTGCCCTTCACACGGTTGTCAAGGTTACAATCTTGAACCACTGCACAGGTGGATACAAACACAGCATCTCTTTATTATTAGCACAGAAAGAAAACAGCATTGGACTGCCATCGGGCTTCAAGCGTGACTTTCAAATGGCGACCACGGTTTAGCACATCAAATCACTGGTGGGCAGAGTTAAACGCCAATGCTGACAGGAAAGCCAACGCAGAGAGCGGAGAAAAGAGAACGGATCTTCATACCGCCTGAAACGTCCAATGTAAATTATGCATGCACGGAGTTGGGCGCTCACTTTTAAGTGCGTCGCTCTCGCTGCCAGGGAGCGTAGCAGCGCTTCCCACACAGCAACACACACACACATCGGGAAATGTGTGTTTAACTCGAACCGTGTGGGTGTATTTATAGATGCAAACAAAAATGATGAATACTTAATCAAGAGGCAATGACGAGTAATGCGCTAGTGGGTTGCAGGAAACTCTGCGTATACTGGGGAATTAATGAACTCAGCAAGTTTGAACCGTTGGAAAGATAGAATATGAGTAGGGTAGTGCAGTAATTGGTCTATAATGGCCTATCAATGCAGTTCATGTGTTGCTAGTATATTTCTGGGCTGAAATGTATCATATGATGATTATTATATGCACACCGGGAAAACGCCTGGTCACGTTCTAGTTGCGTTTGAATAAAACATTCCGAATAAAAAAATTAATAAAAAAAATAAGATATATATATATATATACACCGTATTTTCCGGACTATAAGGCGCACTTAAAAACCTCAAATTTTCTCAAAAGCTGACAGTGCGCCTTATAGTCCGGTGCGCCTTATATATGGACCAAATAGAGAATGATGGATGGATGGAACTTTACCTTTTTTTTAAGTTTACCGACCTATCTGACTGTTTTGTTTTGTACTTATTAAAGTAAGCTTTACATGTTTATTTTGTGTGTTGTGTGATATTAACATTATTGATATATTGTTATTGTTTTCACTATTTCAAGTTATTAAATTGTGATTGCATTAATGGTGCGCCTTATAGTCCGGTGCGCCTTATATATGGACAAAGTTCTAAAATGGGCCATTCAATGAAGGTGCGCCTTATAGTCCGGTGCGCCTTATAGTCCGGAAAATACTGCATATCATTTTTTTTTAAATAATTGATGCATTTCAGTGGAAATCACCTTTGCCCCTTTTGCCAATCATCCCCTTCCCTCCTCTGTCTGCTAATTGCCTATAACTCCACTTGCTTCCTTTTCATGAATCCCCTCCATCGTTCCCGTTCTTCCCCGTGTGCACCCGCGGCCTCGCCATCCCTCACAGCGGGAGTGATGGCAGTCCAGATGCTTTTAGCATGCTGACATTTTGTGCCAGTGCAGAAACACTGCATAGCGAAGCAGGTTGGCTCAGTGTGAGGGCGGGAGCTTGGCGGTAATGAGCTCGCTCTGACAGAGAGGAAGGGAGTGTGTGTGTGTGTGTGCCTGTCTGTGTGTGTGTGGTGTTCATTCACCAGAGTTGCTCTAATGAGGCCTGCGGTTGGTCGTGGAAAGACTGAGCCTGCTGTGACCACCAGGCTGTAGTGATACTTCACTTTTCGAAATGTGTCCCAACATGTGACAACCGACTGGGTTAAAGACCGACGGGCCGACAATTACATTTGCGAGTCGACGCTATCCTTCACGAGGGAGGGGCTACGAGTCAAAACAGCAGCTTGAAGTGTAATTACGACAAAGTCGGCGGGCAAACCGTGCAGCGATTCCCCAAAAGTGATATAATTGACGGGGAAAAGAGCTCCATCCATCCATCCATCCATCCATCCATCCATCCATCCATCCATCCATCCATCCATCCATCCATCCATCCATGCATCCATCCATGCATCCATCCATGCATCCATGCATCCATCCATCCATCCATCCATCCATGCATGCATCCATGCATGCATCCATGCATCCATCCATCCATCCATCCATCCATGCATCCATGCATCCATCCATCCATCCATCCATCCATCCATCCATCCATCCATCCATCCATCCATCCATCCATCCATCCATCCATCCATCCATCCATCCATCCATCCCATCCATCCCATCCATGACTAAAAGGGTCCTGTATATTAATTAAAAACAATAAATAGCCCCCAAAAGATGAAAACATGCTTTTCAATTTATTGGACTGCATGCAATGAGATGAAGTGATCCTCTCAGAGGCAACAGATGAAGCGCTCAGCATGCTCTAGTGCACAGCAGTACACACACACAAACCCACAAAACATTGCAACCAAAATATCCTCCTTTTGATCACAGCCTTTGCACGTACATGCGTCTGTGCGTGTTTTTAAACACGACTTACTTATATTCTTAGCCTCGTCTAAACACGCCAAGTTTACGGCCCGCTTCTCCGCCTCGCACACCAAAACTCTATAATTAGGGACAGAGTAGAGCAGTTTCAAACTGCAGCTCCACCCAAATGAATGTTTCTACACACAAGTCCACTATAAGCATCATTCCTTACCCTTGACTTTCCATTCAAATTCAATTTAGCCATTAGCAAGCCTGCCAGTGTGTTTTGTATCTTCATCTTTGGGGACCGTGCGGCATGTATGGACTTGTGTCAAAGCGGCCGTCTCCTCGCCGCAGCAAATAAATCCCCATTTCCTCCACAGTGCACTCTGACACTCACAGCCGGCGTCCCTCTTTGATAGTGTTTTGGAATTGTGTGTGTGTGTGTGGGGGGGGGGGGTCGGGTCTAAACGGAGGGTAGCAAATGCCCTCCTGCTGTATCTTGGCTCAGTGAGAACATTAAAGCTTCCTGACAGACAGAATAAAAACAATTAGCAAAGTTCACAAGCTTGCTTCGAGGTGATGTTTGGAAGAGAGAGTTCACAATGGATTCATGTGGCGTGGACTTACCAACGCGACCGTGTTTACAGTTTGTTTACGTGTGATTATCTGAAGGTAAAAGCGAACTTTGACAGCAGATAAGAAGAAAAATCTGTCTCGTCATTAAAAGTCAAACTTCACGACCCTGTGAGTTTTAAAGGTCAGTTTCTTCCGCTGTCTTGTTTTATCATAATTTTATCCTCTGGATGGAAAAAAAAAAAATAGGTGCGTGCATTGAAATACACACGTGTGTCATATTTGATGACTAAGCCGGCCGGCTCGACTTGACGTCCGCAAGTCGGCACACATGGCTACCTTTGTACACACAACCCCAACAGACAACGTGTCATAAGAAAAGAATGCGAAGCCTGAAGCTATGAAAATCCGCCGGAAGACGTCCTTAAAACGTCTGAGCCTTTCAAAAACTAATATCAATTTGTTTTCCGGTTCAATAATACAAAAAGTCAAAGCGGGCTTTACCTGAGTTACGTGCCCGGGTGGCTGTGAGGAATCCAAGGTTAAAGTTGGATGAAAAAGAATCCACTGACAAAAAAAAAAAGAGGGAAAAACCCTGAAACAAAGTTGGCGGACCAGCAAACTATCACGAAGGGGAAAAAGATATCCTTTCATATGATAAGGTGTGTGTTTGGAGACAGCATAACTCTGAAGCAAAGGCGGTGCAAGTGTGTGAGAGCTGGAGGGCCGGGCGTGTTTCAGTCGGTGGCACACACACACACACTCCCAGACACATGCAAAAACACGCACATTAAGAGCAATATATGGGTGTTGAAAGAAACACCATAGCCTGAGGGGTCACTCTGTATACCTGGTTGCAGCCCCCTCGGCCCCTCCCGCTTTCTCACCGCACTGACAAAGTTGCATTAGTTAACTTTTCATCTCGTGTCTGGCTATTCATTCTCCTTCCAGGACCTTTCAACCCTCGACGTGGCGGCGTCGCCTTGAGAACTGAGAGTAGTTGTTATGGTATTATTGTAGAGATTGCTACTTTTGCTGAACTGCAACATAATAACAGGGTTTTGCAAACTACAGGGAGTTTTGTCGCTTGGCTCAGATCACTGGCGGAGCTAGCAGTTATTTTTTCGGGGGGGGGGGCTGTAAAACAATCCCAAAAAATTTTTTTTTCTCCTCAGAAAATGCTGATAGAATTTCATTACTGTATTTTCCGGACTATAAGGCGCACCGGACTATAAGGCGCACCTTCAATGAATGGCTCATTTTAAAATTTTGTCCTTATATAAGGCGCACCGGACTATAAGGCGCACCATTAATGCATTATGTCAGATTTTTAATCCAAATCAAATCATTCTCCATTTTATCTTTTTTATTTCAACTTCAGACACAACAAATTACTTTATAATCACAAAATAATGATCCATAGTCTTTTTGATTCATGATTCATAGTCTTCAGCGGGCCACTTATGATTGATCTCATCACACAATGCTTCGGGCCAGTTTAAATTTAAGAATTTGGTCCATATATAAGGCGCACTGGATAATAAGGCGCACTGTCAGCTTTTGAGAAAATTTTAGCTTTTTAGGTGCGCCTTATAGTCCGGAAAATACGGTACATTGGACGTAGGGAAATCAGAAAATACCCAAAAGTCAATTATCTGGCCTGGCACCCGGGGGTGTCCAGGCATAATTAAGGGCTGGGGGGAAGTGCCCCACGTGACCCTTTCTCTAGCTCCGCCAGTGCTCCAGATGCCAGTTGAATAAAAGGCTAAAAATAAAATCCATTAGCTTTTAATGGGAGACTCTTTTTGACCAAGAGAACAAGGTTGAGTTTTTTTTGTGTGTGTACAAAGGTTAAGACCTTATTTAGACCTGCAGCTCTCCCAGTAGGTCTTTTAAATTTTGCAAGAAAGAATTGCCTGCAGGCATGGAGATGATCTTGATTCACCATAGAAGAGAAGCAGGTAAACCAAGAGCTGAAGAACGTGAGCCGCCTCGGAAAGATAATATTATTGTTTCTTTTTCCACAGCGAGGGGCTTAATGGCGGGTTAGAGGTTCAGGTCCCGTTGGGCCTCTCTCTGCCACGCGCCTCTGGAGTTCATTAGAAACAAATGACAAAAAGAGGTCAGTCGATCCCTCGCTAGCTCGCTCAGCCTGGAGGCGCACGCTGAGATTGGAGCAGTTCCAAACCCCGCCCAAGATAAACACACCTGCATCAAGATGACTTCATTCATGCAAACTGGACAGGAGGCTAACTCGTTCCTTGTTGCCATGGAGATGTGGACAGAAGCAGGATCTTGAACTTGCCGGCAAGACGCAACGTAGCCACAAGGAACAAAATGACCGCTACAAATTAGAAGCCTTGGGCTGTTTGTTCGGCCCTTTTTTTTTTCTTCTTCTGAACCTTTACTGAAGCATGCATCTCTCACACATACACACACATACACACTCCTTCCAACCCATACATGAACACGCCCATCGTCTAGCCAAGAAGTCCCACCAGGCCACGTGTCTAAATATTTAATAGCATTTTAAAAGCACCCCCGACTCGCTACCCCCTTACTTACGCTCTTCTCCTCCCTTTTGGGTACATCCTGCCAATTTAAGGATTAAGACATTCAGATGTCTCCTGGTATAGCAAAACAAAAAGGTCCGTCCCATTTTTGTCACTATTTCAATACTAGTCTTGTAATAATTATTTAGCATGTGAAAAGTGAATTTGTGCTAGGTTAATTCATTGTGGAGCTGTTTTGGTGTGTGGGCCACGGCCACCAGGGGGCAGACTACTATAGACTGTCAGATCCACAGTACACAGCAATCCGTTTTTCTGAGGATAAAGAATATATGCCAATTATCTCTATTTATGTTTAGTTTAACAGCAAATGTGTGTATAGTTAAGCTAGAGAGTGCCATTTATTTGCAGTTTGGACAAATGTGTCTTTTTCAGGAGTCTCCAGAAGTTTCCAAGACGACCACAAGAAGCATTTGGCAACTCTGAGTAGCAGCTCACGTCATCACATGCCTTACCTCCACCAAGGTTCGTTATGGTAACAAAAGCCGTACTCGGCATTAGCCAGAATCACCCCAGTGAAATAATCGGGTTCACCGAGGGTCAACGCAAGATTCCTCCTCAAGCGGAAGTTCAGAGATAAGATTTGGACAAAAGGCATCCCGATTGAACAGATAGAAAAAGAATGCTCAAATAAACACTGAAGTCGATCTCTGCTGTCGTGAACCGTATCTCCTCATCTTCTGCAGTTTCTTATCAGCACTGCAGAATAAATGGAAGGTTTGTTTTTGTTCACTTGGAGCTTTGGTTTGATCTATTTCTTATCATGACACAAGCTATCAAATTGTGTTGGAAGATGTGAATCTACATCACTGCAGAAGGGCTTCTCAAAAATTTGAGAATCACTTTTCACCACCATCACACATGCCACGTGGCCTTGCGCGGCTTTAAGATATCTTCTCCCTTCCGCTCTCTTATCGTTCCTCCTCACATCTCCCACCGCATTCCTGACATGCCTCAGGGAGACGAAGGGGGTGGGGTGGTGGTCTAGTGGGGACCGGGGTGGGGTCTGCGGGATCATAAGACTCTCACAATGGCACCGGCTGCAGCCATTGTCCGTGTGCACTGAGGAAAAGGCCTTGGTGCTTGCAGAGCAAACGAAAGTCATATCTGCTACAACAGCATTCAAACAAGCCCATTCAACAGCGTTTAGTGATTCTCTTCCGCAGACAATTTTATCTCGAAGTGATGTCCTTTTGAAGCAGCGGAGAAGATAAATCTATTCAGGCTGGGGATTTCAACAAACTGATCTCAGGAGAATGCAAGTAAATCCTCCAAACCTTGTGACTTGGTGTCTCTCTGTCAACCTGCCAATGCAACACCGCCATCTACTGGTAGAAGCGCCACAAAACCACAACAACAGATTATTCCTTCAGTTTAAACTTGCATTATAGAAATTTGAGGGCTGCTGTATGGTGCCAGTGACCTCACCTCACCTCACAAAAAGTAGCAATGTGACAGCTAGAATTAGGCAACAGCTATTTAAAAAAAAAAAAAAAAAGAGTAACCCAATTGAAGCAAAACTGACAAAACCATGAAATTTTTAAATAACCACATAGATTTGCTTTTAGGTCTGTTAGCTTAATGCTAACACATCATAGAAAACACCTGAGACAAGCTATTAAGTATGATCATTCAATGGATATTTGAATACAAACGGTGCAGCAACATAGGTGGACTGACAATATAATAATACTCAAGCTCAATTAAAATTTAATAAAAATAAAGTCCACCGGTGGTCAATTCTAATGAACATCCTCGAGGTGAAACAGCCATGTGTCCTGATACTTTTGTGCATTTCCAAGCTCCAAATCAATCAGCTTTGCAGCTTGGCTGCACCTTGCCCGGCCGCGTGTATTTCCTGTTCCGGACCCATCGAGTCACATCCTCCCCGCTGCCTTCACTCCCTTCCAGCTGTGCAGCCTCGACTTCCATGACGGCCAGGTTAACAGCCGGGTCAACATAGCTTAGCGCTACATTAGCTCACTAATCCCTGTTCTTCACTCCAGCTAACCCAACCTTGTGTATCTCCAGTCCATCTGACATGGATAAGTGCTGGATTAAAGTGGCCCACCAGAGCTTGGGAACACTGAGGCAAAGCGAGTGTGGAAAAAAAAAAAAGCTTTTGATGCACCAGAGAAGCAGGAAAACATAAAAGGAAGGAAAAAATGCGCACTCACTGAGGTGTAGCAAGTTTTGCCGACGATGTGGTTCTGGTTGTAATTGAGGTTCTGGTTCTCCTGTTCTCTGCACTGCAGCCCCGCCAGGTGCCTCTCCAGGGCTGCCCAGTCCATGGTGGGCAGAGTCTCTTCCTCTATATTTTCCTCTTCTCTGTAAGCTCCCATCCGTCCCACAGTCCCGACACCACCTCTGCCGCCCCCGCCGGTGCTGCGGCTCCCCCTGCCTTGTCTGAAGCTTTTGTACCTGGGCTTAGAAGTCCCTGTGAGTCCCCTCTGTGGTGTACCAGGGGAGTGGAGCGGGTTACTGCCAGGCAGAATCACATTCCCATTTTGTTTAAGTTCCTCGGGGACGGCGGCGTTGGTGGACGCCGGGAGCGGCGGAACAGACTTCACATCCTGCAATTCTTGGCCCAGGCCGCGGCTGCTCTTCCTGTAGCCCTCGCTGACCTCCTCCTGTCTTTCCACACCACCTCCGCCTTCCTCCTGACCGGGAGCCGGCGGAGAAGCGCAGTCGTCCCCGTACTCGCTCTCCCACTCCTCCATCACCTTCTTCTTATACTCTTGGTAGTCCTCGTCTTCCTCATAGTCCTCAAGGGTGACAAGGTCCAGAGATGGGGACGACTTGTAGTCATCCAGCGTGGGCAGGCCAGGAGAAGGAGAGCAGGGAGTAACTTTGTTGGAGTTGGACTCTGAGCTGGAGCGACTGGACGCGTCGCTCCCCAGGTCCATGCCATCCTCCCGGTAGTCCTGCAGAGACACATAGGAGGTCAAATGATCAGATTATTGGGCTCATGTAGCTTTTCCAAGATCAAATATTTGTCAACTTTTTCCTTTGAGAATTTTAAATGTAAGCACCGTAATTTTTGGACTATAAGTCGCGTTTTTTTTCATAGTTTGGGTGGGGGGGGGCGACTTATACTCAGGAGCGACTTATATACATATATATGTTTTTTTTCACTTTTTTGGGCATTTTATGGCTGGTGCGACTTATACTCCGGTGCGACTTATAGTCCGAAAATTACGGTACAAGTATTCAGTCATTTTTCATATTGCTAATCCTCATTATGCTCACGAGAGAGCTAAAGCTTCTCCTAGATGACTGAGCTGGAGGCGGGCTATACTGCCTCTTAGCCAATCACAGGGGAGATGTTGTGCCAATACATATAAAAGGTATTAAAAGTAGGGACTCAATTTGCAGGTATGTTCCTGAACCACAGAAGTAGTTGTACAAAAGTTACAACGAGCCATCCAAAGCCAGAAAGCGCAAAAGAGTACAACAAAGTCCAATCTGCCTGGCAGCTTGAGTCCCACATCCTCATACTTTCCACTTCCTGTCCAGCAGGAACTTCCTGCCTGCTTATAATTTTCATGCTAGCCTCTTTTTTGGGCCGTTGATTTTTGTAAACATTTCCGCTGGAAAGAGCGTAGCCACAACACAAAGCTAACCACAGCGTTACGACAGCTTCCGACGAGTGACGCGGACGTGTCACCGCGTCTCGTCGATACGCCGACACGCTCTGGCGGACGCTTCGGCGTAACCTTGACTCTCCGCTCTACCCCCCCACCGCCCGTCTTTGCGCAATCACCACCTGACTGATTAGTTCACAGGTAATGAAAACGTCCTGGCTGTTTACAACCCTTCACAGATCTCTGACCTGAGCGCTCCCTCGCATCCGTCAGGGAGGTGCCAAATTTCTGTGCGGCTCGCCCGTAAATTTATGATACCTTTCCTAAGAGAGCTACATTAAGAGTTGCCCTAAAAAACAAAATGATGCATGAAGATGGAGTATGATCGCTGAGGACTGCTTCTAGTAAGAGAGGCTGTCTGATGCAGAGATGAAAATATTATTAGTCATCATTTCCAGCAAGCTTACATCAAGCCTTTTGGGCAGGAGAGGAAATTTACAGCCACCGGACACTTCATTAGGGACACTGCACTAGAACAAAATAGGATCCACAGCAGGAGATATTCTTTCAACCGTAATCATTATTGTCTTTCTCATTTGTTTTGGAATCAGGCTCAATCATATCGACGTCTCTTTCTGATATTTTGGTTGTATTTTTAGCTTCATGATCAAGATCGTATTACAAACTGATGTTTTTAATACCACTACTCAATATTAATGGTGTATATGAGTTGTGTCAGAGAAGTTCCAGGACTGGTGACACAAATGATATTTCAAAACCGTTATTTGTGATTCCAGCACACCAATGTTCTTCTCCGCCAGGAACTGTCAGATGCTCAACGCATTGTGAGAACGTACATTGTCCTGCTTCATTTATGGCACTGGATGAAGCCAACGCTAACCTGTAGTTTGAAAGGCATGGAACTTTTCGGACACCCCCCATAATCATCTCCACGTCCCACTACTACTATCAATTAGAAGGGACAAAATGTTACAAACACATCTTGGCAATTATTAAAGACACCTCCACATTTAATTTAATGTGGAAAAATCAGTGGCAATTCGAACTGATCTTAATTACTTTTGGAAAAACAAATTTATTTGGATGGTATTGGACGTTCTAAGCTTAATTAAGCTTAAGCTGTATATGGAAAGTGGAAGTGACTTCATGCAAACACTGCTGAAGCTAAATGCGCTCCCATTAAAGCGGAGCAACATTGCAGTAAACCAGCACCCCCCCCACCACCACCACATGGGTGGATCCCTGATGTATGTGCAGAACTGTTTTACAAGGGACTCTTTGCCCTCGACGTTTGGCATTTTTACTGCCAACGTCCAGGAGCTGCCACATTTTAAGGTGATTGCGCCTGTATCCTAACGACTATTTTGACTGTAAACTGAAATCAACCTTACCGAGATGGTCAGCAAACGCACCACGCATGTCACTATCCCAATGTGGTGCTGCTTTCCCCTCGGCTTTGTAAACCTGCTAAAAACTACAAACAGAAGCCCCCCTCTTTTTTTTTCAGGCTCTCAAAAAGTGAGAAGACCGCTTTGCGCTACTCCCAAAACGCCGGTTGTCTCTCCACAAAAAAGTCCTAATCGGATTTGTGCAGCCTCCAAACAGAACAGCGTCTGGCTCTCACCCAAAAAAAAAAAAAAAAAACGACTCTGAACCGAAACCAACCAAAAGCGCACGATTGGCAGCGTGAACTCGAACGTAATCAGGTAAAGTGCCTGTTTATGAGAGAATGAATGGGAGAGGGGAAGAGAGGAAGGGAGGGAGAAAAGGCGCTGCAAGACGGCATCGTGGAGCTAAAAGCTGATCCGCGGTGGGATTAACGAACACCACACACACACACACTCACAGCCTGGATTTTGTTTGGCCACCTAAACCGGCTACATGCACACTGACAGCTGCATCGACCCCCCGCGTCCCCCTCTCCAATTTAAAAGGGGGGCTCATCGTTGCGACTCGGTTCTTTGCACAAAACAAGGTGTGCGTGTGCGAGGGGGGTGTGTGGGGGGGGGAGCACCGTCGCATCCGCCCTTTCGTGACATGTGTGTGACATCACCTCCTGCACCTTTCTGAATGAAAAAGGCGCATTTCATTCGAAAGCAATTCGCAGAGTCATTCACCGGGAACGTTATGATGTCATGTTATTTGCTAAACTCCCAAGAGGAATCCGACACCCCCACAACACACACGCACGTACATGCACGCGCCGGCAATGACAGAAACGCCCATATGAGCTTCCTTCCCCGGCATGCATGCAACCCCAAGGCGAATTGGACGTTTCTACTCACTGTCATCATCTTGCAAGCTTTCACCCCCCCGCCGCGCGTCTCAAGACATCGTCAAAGTGTACGAATCACAGCTCCGAGGTTCTCCCCACTTGTCCCCCCCCCCAGCAGTAAGCGGCACGGCAGCGGCTGATGATGAATCCTAAAGGCGGCTGCTGGCGGTGCCGGCTCGGACACCCAAATGACAGACAGCCAGGCGAGGACGAGGACATCTGTGTCCGCGCATCGCCGCGTTAGTGGCGTGCGCTCGGGAGAAACGGCAATCACCGAAGGAATAAATGAGAACGTTATGGTTTTAAATCCAAAAGGGCTCGCTCCTTGCACGCGCGCCGAGCTCCGTGCGTCCTCGTGGAGTGGAAGGAAAGCGCCTACGCACGCTCACTGGGTCCTTACAACCGAAGTTATGTTGTCCAGCCTTCTTAAAAATAAATATAAAATCAAATAAATCCTCTTCCTGAAAAGCCGTGCGCACGTCTGGACTGTGTGAGAAAAGTGACGACAGAAGACAAGCACTGACCTTGCAAATGGTAGAGAGAGAGAGTGAGAGAGAGAGAGAGAGAGGGCGGGAGACGGAGAGGGAGGGCAGGGAGGGAGAGGAAACTATTTGGGTGAATTATTAAACACTTGTGCTCTTCTGAATTTAGAGCCTCTTCGTCGTGTGTTATTGCATCGACTCTTTGGAGTCAAAGTGGATTCAACAATAACAACGCACTGCTGGATTCGAAATTGGACCCACCCAGGAAGTTGGTTCAATTTATTTTGCATATAAACAACCCGATTTGACCCAGGTAAAAACGATACCCAACTGGGCAATAATTTGATATATTTTCACTGACTGCAAAATCCATTTTATTCTTTTCTTAATACCCAACTCAGCTAGCCAACTGACTTTATAGCCGTTGTTAAAGTTATCATTGCCACAATGTAAAACGATAAGAGGCCGTCGGGGGCCCTTTTCCAAAAGATCTCACCAGGCTCGCCTCTCCGCCAACCCACGCATTTACAAGAGGATGATTAAAGAATTGGATCAGCATCCCCCCCCGAGCGCCGCTGTGCCGGGAATCTCTCCGCGAGTCACTTTGCTTCTGCTCCGGGAAAGATTTCTATTTGTTGGAGCAGTCCTCCGATACGGTGCGCTAAATGTAGAATAGCGACCCAGTTCATCCATGTAAAAACCAACCGGTACTTCAAACACCACTGACTGGGGCCTCACTTGCTTATCAGCCCGTCCTCTTCACTATATTTCCCCCGATTCCCTAAACGCTACTTGGCAATAGGCAAGAAAAGTGAAGAGTGGTAAAGTCATCTGAGGCCACTTGACTTTTTTTTCCTTTTTTCGTCTTGACAGAATATGAGCAAGCGGAGTTTATATGCTCTCCGGACAATTCAGTGGCACTTATGTGTCAAGCCCTGCAACACGTACTTCACTTTTGTCCATTCTATTTTTTGCTTAGCCGTTGTGGGGGTTCCAAAAGTAGGTAACCGAGTTCCATGCAACTTGGGTGGTTGAGTGTACAGGCAAAGAAAAATTGTCCTTTTATTTCAAAATCGATTTCTACAATACTTTATAGAGCTGGTATGTTTTGATCACCTTTGTTGATTAGTTAGCTCGCAAAAAAAAAACAAAAAAAACATTAAAACTGGGGCTGGCAGATATGAACTATTTTTTTTTTTAATCTGGATAAATTTCCAAATGAATCTGTTTGGACTGATTAATTTGATGCAGGTCTAACCTATATTATTTTACAATACTGCCACCTACAGGACTGGAGTGGAACAGGCGTGATCTGGATTCAATTGCAAGCCATGCTTTTTTCCTGCTATCCAGAAAATATCTCTGAATAATGCATGAATCCTAATGACTCAAGTCAAGCCACTGCTTAAAGTAAGCATTTTTCCATGCAGTCTCCCTCTCATCATTGAATTACTTCACATCATCGCAGAATGAGGACGATTAGGACCTTTTATGGACTTGAAGTTGCACAGATGGGCCACTGGACGTTCCCCCATCAGATCAAGCCTGAGGCGTGACATCTGTCAAAGTGACATTCAATTGGATTTGACTTCTCGCCAATGGTCAAAACAAGGTATCGGCTACGACATCTATCGGAAAGCTTCTCCCAGCTCCAAAGCGGCAGTCCATCCACTGCGGCTATCTTCTGGCAGCAATCACTGAAGGCCCATTACTGACAGACAGATAAGAGCAGAGAAATGAATACCGCTTAGATAACACGGAAAAGTCGGAACATCTTCCTCTGCTTATATCCGTCTCGCGGGATCAGTCCTGACAGACAGTGAAAAATTAAAACTGTCTGGGTCTTGTCAGGAACTCACCAACTCTAACGGAGAGACACTAAAAGTGACCTTGGAGGTTTTTTGCTCTCTCTCTTCAAATACGAATGGCGGAAAATAAAGAGTGAGAAACTTCAGTTTGGTACCAGGCCAGGCATGGCAAATAGAAACAAAATAATCATTTGCACCTTTGAAGGGGACAAAAGGAGCCCCGTGCATCTGGGTGAGTTCATCGGGCCGCAGCCTGTTGATGATGAATAGAGACGTCAGACGGTCACAATAAAGGTCGGATCCTTTAACTGGCTGACTGACCTGCCTTTTTAAATAGAATGGCTGACCAAACCATTGAGAGCAGCCATCAATCTCTTTCCTGAAACACAATGATGATTTACCCCCATTCAAGTCTATGGGCGCGAGCTCGGAGGAGAAATCGCTTTGCGGGACTTTTGCATTAATGCATATATCTCTATGTATCTATGTATCTATGTATCTATCTATCTATGTATCTATCTATCTATCTATGTATCTATCTATCTATCTATGTATCTATCTATCTATCTATGTATCTATCTATCTATCTATGTATCTATCTATCTATCTATCTATGTATCTATCTATCTATGTATCTATCTATCTATCTATCTATCTATCTATCTATGTATCTATCTATCTATCTATCTATCTATCTATCTATCTATCTATCTATCTATCTATCTATCTATCTATCTATCTATCTATCTATCTATCTATCTATCTATCTATCTATCTATCTATCTATCTATCTATCTATCTATCTATCTATCTATCTATCTATCTATCTATCTATCTATCTATCTATCTATCTATCTATCTATCTATCTATCTATCTATCTATCTATCTATCTATCTATCTATCTATCTATCTATCTATCTATCTATCTATCTATCTATCTATCTATCTATCTATCTATCTATCTATCTATCTATCTATCTATGTATCTATCTATCTATCTATGTATCTATCTATCTATCTATGTATCTATCTATCTATCTATGTATCTATCTATCTATCTATGTATCTATCTATCTATCTATGTATCTATCTATCTATCTATGTATCTATCTATCTATCTATGTATCTATCTATCTATCTATCTATCTATCTATCTATCTATCTATCTATCTATCTATCTATCTATCTATCTATCTATCTATCTATCTATCTATCTATCTATCTATCTATCTATCTATCTATCTATCTATCTATCTATCTATCTATCTATCTATCTATCTATCTATCTATCTATCTATCTATCTATCTATCTATCTATCTATCTATCTATCTATCTATCTATCTATCTATCTATCTATCTATCTATCTATCTATCTATCTATCTATCTATCTATCTATCTATCTATCTATCTATCTATCTATCTATCTATCTATCTATCTATCTATCTATCTATCTATCTATCTATCTATCTATCTATCTATCTATCTATCTATCTATCTATCTATCTATCTATCTATCTATCTATCTATCTATCTATCTATATATATATATATATATATATATATATATATATATATATATAAGTATGTATGTATTCTCTGTTGACGTCCCAATGCTTTTAGTGAATTATATTTCTAATGCGTGGCAGTAATATATTGATCTCTCCTTCTATATTCTACATCCAGACAGCAATTTCACTTGGTAACCAAGTGTGAAATGAATTGCGAGAGTAACATCTCGCTCAGTGTTGGACAAATACGCTCAGCCATTAGATGCATTTGAATGTGAGGCACATATGCCTCAATGCATGAATGCTCACATTGGTGGACTGGATTAGAGAAGGAAAAATAACAGTTTAGCCTGATGCTAACATTTCTCTAGCGCTGGATTCATCAAAACTCCTCAAACTCAAGTAGCAATTCTCAAAGCCAAGATACTTTCAAATCAAGGCAAGGAACAAAGGGCAATAAATGTGATGAAGGGCCAGATATGATTACTAAGAGCGCATTAGCGTCCAGCGTGATGGGTAATAACGACGCTAAAGTCAACAACGTGCTAACAATCACAGCGGAGAGCATGACCGTGATTGACCTGTTTGTCTCCAAAGTGATGGCAAGAAAGACAATCGAGGTTACAAGTGAGGCCATAATCATTAAGCCAAGCCCGGTCAAGCTAAACAAATGGCAAGAAGCATCAGAAGACAGAATGAGGATCATCTCGCAATTTTGATGCACACGGAAAAAACAAAAGAATTCAATCATTCTTAATACGATAGGGATGCTAAATTCAAGGCCTGCTTTCCCCCTGTGGACCGCATCCAGCAGAGTTGGGAAAAGTCATCCAAGTCGTTAATGAAGTTATGACCGCCATCGTTCGCAGTGACTGAGGATCTTATCGCCTGCGAGATATGGCAGAGACCTCCCCGAGACCCATTTGGACTGCGGCACACTAATTCTAATTAGAGCAAAAGAATGAGACCAGCCAGGAGAGGCTTCCCGCCGGGCACTGTGTACAGTTATTGAGGACCTTCTTTAGGAATCATCAGGGTCATGTTGGAAATTTGCATTTTCTCCTTTCCCTAATTAACCAGCACTCTCCATTTTTTTATAATGACCATAAATTAGCCTCTCTGGCCAGAAATATAATATACTGAGTAAAACTGAAGATTTCCTTTTGAAAACGAGCAGTTAAAAAAAAAAAAAAAATCTTCCAATGATATTAATTGTAAACAAACTTTTGGATTTTCACTTTTGGTGGAGGTGAAATAAATTCACAATTGAACATGATTTGGGGATTTTTGTTGATTTTATTGCAGAATAGAAGCTCTAAGAGGTGATTTGCATTTTTCAATACAGAGTACTGTAAATGTCGAAAATATTTATGCACATGCTCCCATTGCTGATCACGACAATTCACGCTTGATTGCTTAGAGGACGGCATATAGGAAAGGTCAACCTTTACATTATTTCATGTTATTTCCGTTAATCCAATGGCAGCCGAGCCGCACCCATATTAAACAGTGGTACTTAAAATAAATAAATAAAATCTACTCTGCAGTCTTGGCCTGAGTGCCATTAATTACTCAGTGTCACTTCACTGTTCATTCAGCTGTCATATTATCTTTCCATTTTACATATATGAGTAAATTAAATTTTCTGGGATCATTTTTAAAAAAAAAATTCAATTACTTGTCTTTATTCCACAAGACTATTTGATTTCAATTTTCAGACCTAATGAGTTTATTCTCATAGGGTCAACATTAGGTTATTTCTTTAACTCACTGGAATAGGCACACTCTTGGTATTATTATAGCGTAGTTCCTCCGGATGTCGCACGACGGAAATAATCGTCAATGGGAGGGAAGGGGAACATTCAAAAACTCATTCATGTTCGAAAAATTTAGTAATACTTTTGGGAAGCATATCCGCCGCCTCGCCCCAGAGCAGACGTTCAGAGATGATCTGAAAATGAAATAATTAAGGGCAAAGTGAAGGAATTGAGATCAGATTATGCTAGTTAGCGCCCTAATAGCCACCTTTTATCAGCGGATTACTGTCCATAATATAACCGTCGTGATTAGAGCTAATCCATGAGCACGGATAATAGAGAATCAGTCAATAGATTGCCGGCGTTTGGATGAAAATGCTCGCTTGCTTTCTGTATTTACATCTGCTTTGTATCAAGCCAAGCTTCCCGGAGAGATAAACGAGCGTCCCCGTGGCGATCGCTCGGCCGTCGCGCAATCGGCGAGCGAGTCTTACGATTAGACGATAGCGACAAATTCACCCGAAGCTCCTTGAGATAAATGCACTTGTTGAAGCCGAAATATTTTCTCTTGAGGGAAAAAGCCAATCTGGTAATAGATGCAGATACTTTGGCTGAGAAGACGTTTGAGGCGGAATCAATCTGGAAGTTCAAGTTGTTTTCCATGATGTTTTGGTTGCAAATACACCTGGAGGAGAGGCTCATTACATCATAACTTCCTTGTTATTTGCCACAAGCCTCTGCCGACACGTCATCATCCTCACCGGCCCGAATCTCTTCTCGCTTCTACTACTTTTGTATTCGGCCTCTCGCTTCATCTTCTCCCACTTTCTCCTTTGGGCGCTCCGATGTGGTCACGCGTGCTTCACGCAGCGTGAGAGATAGTCGCTGAAAGGGCTCCGAGGGTAAATAGGCCTAGGTGGCGGCCCAAGGGGAGATGATTGGCGCAGGAAACCCACGGACAAGGAATCAGTGAGTAAATGGAGCCTGCAATAGGGTGTGGTGAATCATTCAGGAGCTTGACAACAGCGTATGACATCACAAGGGGCGAGGATTTGTGGGCATGCAAAGTGAAGTTAACCCAAAAATGTAGTTTTAGGGACTACATAAATAACAACAGAACATGAATAAATTGATGAATGAATATTTACAGTAAAATTTAGAAAATTGGGTCGTGCTGATTATATATATATATATATATATATATATATAATATATATATATATATATATATATATATATTATAATAAAATATTATGAATTAAATATTATAAATCATATCTTATATTTGTATAAGATTATAATCTATGAATATAAGTATACATATATATTATAAGATTTTTTACACAGAGGATTATATATATAACCTATAAATAATTATCTAAATAAATATATACACTACCGTTCAAAAGTTTGGGGTCACCCAAACAATTTTGTGACCCCAATCTTTTGAACGGTAGTGTATATATATATATATATATATAAAATATATTATATATATTTTTATATATGTATATATATATTGATAAATGAATATTTATAGTAAAATTGAGAAAATTGGGTAATGCTGATTTGATATATAAAAATATATATGTATATATATATAAATTGAAAGAAATTTCAAATAATATATTTATATATATATTTATGTATAAAAATATATATATTTTTATATACATTTTGCTGCCAAAATGAGATGATGAGGCTGCGAAGGAGTGTGCAGGGCTGCCCTCATTTTATGTAAACATACTGCAATTTTAATGGACGCTAACGTCCTTGGCAATCCCCCCATGTCATGACAGGAGGCGACGGAGAATGTGGAAGGCTCTCAGAGCATTTTGCTCCTCTGACTATCAATTCCGGTCTGCTTTTCCAACCCGTCCACTCTTTCGCTCAATGCCCAACCACCCATCTTCTTCCATCTAAGGTCTACTCACGCATGTTATCACTAAGCTGGCACCATTAGAGTTTACAGAGGAATTATTTTGCCCCAAAATGCTCCCCTGGTGCCGTCTTACTCGCCACAACTGCAGTTTTACAGCTATTGCTCCACAAGCTTCCTCCGTAATATCATCCATTCCCGGCATCCATTTATGTGTGCGGTAATTTCTTCCTTCGCCGCTTTTCTGCGAGCAGCGCGAGGTTTCAAACAGGTGTGACGGTTTTCGATTTCTCACACAATCAAGTCACCGCTTCCCCAACGGTGAGCCCGGAGCGCGGCAAACTCCATAAATCTGCAACGGCGGCCACGGCGGGCTACGCTCCAGGTTTGCCGGATGACAACATTGCACTTCTAGGCAACAGCTTTTGCTCGACAGGATTCTGTTTGAATGGCTATAAAAGATGGAGTGAGCGTCGTTAAGATAGCACGCACAAATAAACACTCCTCAGCCTAAAAAAAAAAATCACAGGACTCCCAGAATGAATGTTTATCCAAATATCCTTCCAAAATTACCCATCTGGCAGAATAAACAAAAAAAGATCATAATTGAGGTTTGCATTTCTATGAAGAAGGTGCATAATCGTAGGCTAAATGGTTTGCAATCAACATCGGTGCGCTTTATTATTTACGGCTGTCACACACACGATAAGCTGAGAGGCAAACAGAAGACAGGAAGGAACAAAATGGATGAGAAGCTGCAATTCCACCCAGTGAGTGATACCATTTTAGAAGTTGTATTTTCTGGTATAAAATTATCATTTAAGTTGGAACAACTACTAAATATAAATTATTGACATTTATGGCAACAATGTGTTTGCTCCAAAACAATTACCGTAATTTTCGGACTATAAATCGCACCGGAGTATAAGTCGCACCAGCCATAAAATGCCCAAAAAAGTGAAAAAAAAACATATATATGTATATAAGTCGCTCCTGAGTATAAGTCGCCCCCCCACCCAAACTATGAAAAAAACCGCGACTTATAGTCCGAAAATTACGGTTGCTGAGTTTTTTTCTTTCTTTCTTTCTTTCTTTCTTTAAATAAAGGGACAATAAAAGGGACTTTAGTCTCTTTGTTAAAAATGTGGGAAAGCAAATTTTCACATTAGTGAAAATTAAAACATTTTCTTTAAATTAATTTTAAACAATAAGCTAATTTCCACTAGTATTTGTTTAAATAATTTTAAAAATTGGATTTCTTTTTAATTTAAGTTTTTTGCCTTGAAATTTTGAGCTCATCCAAGTTTTTTATTTTATTTTATTTTTTTACAGTTATGTATCCTTGCCCAGGCAATGCGATTTAGAAATGTGGTGCTGTGGATGCCCCTGGTGACCCACCCCTCTTGCGCGCCACCGCTTTTAAGTGATTCCCTCCCTTTGTTCTTTCCGATTTAATTATTTTCCTCTCACTCAACTCATCAGCTCATTTGGGACAAACATAGAAAAACAAACATGAAGCACTGAGGCGGAATTCTTGCGTGTTTGTACGTCTAGGGATTACACTACAAGATCTCACCACAAAAAGAAGACACTGGAGCGCATTGTCGCACATACACAGTTATAAAAAGAAGTTTGATAGTCGTCACGGATATGTCGACACTCTTGTTCTTGTGGGATGTAAAAACCTTGAAATGACAGCGAGTGGTCGTCACACAGCGCCCTTTCAAAAACAAACAAAAAAGATGAAGGAATTTCCATACGACAATTTACTTGTGTTTGGTCCCAAATGCAAAAAATGTTGTGTTGGAATTTCACATTCCTAGCGGCCCGTTGTGAGCAAGGTGAGAAATTGGCGGAACTGAATTCTAATCAGAGCGATAAGGTCAACGGAGTAATCCCGGCCCGCTCAAATGTCACAACCCCCCCCTCTCGGACACGGCCCCCCGCACACGCTATCACAACATCCCGCTATTGATCATGCACTAATTAGGAATGGATGAGGGCCGATGTTATACGACGGGATGCCGGGATAGTCTTTAATCACAAGCATGCACACACGAATAGCCTATTTAGCATACGCCGTTTTACGGCCGTAAAACGATGAGTGATCACGACCTTAATTGACCTGACGCACAAAAACAGATGAAAGTAAGTAAGAAGCGGCGTCACAACATATTCCCGAACCGCCGAGCTGGGAGGAGATAAGCCAGCGACTTACTTACTCACGACAGACACGAGCCCGACTTACGCACGCTCGACACAAACGTGACGTTCTGGGTGGCATCAGACTGACAGCGAGAACCGGCGACCTTGGTTTGAGAAGTTTCTAGCCAGCCATCAGTAAAAAGTAGACTCAGTCACCCAAGCAGTTATTTCCGGTGTTAAACGCGCTAGCAGCGACAATCGTAGATTAATTTAGCAATTAGCATAGCATAGTAGCTTCTCATTTAATCAGATTGATAGTTATTCGCCACTGTGGAGGCTATGATTAATGACTTTGAGGGGACCCTGCAAAATGTTTTAGCCGTAGCAGTAGCTAGCCAAAGATTATTGCTAGCTAGCCGGTGAGCATTTGCCTACACACAGACATTTCAAACGATCAATGAAGAGAACCAGGGCAAAATGTAATCAAACATATCTAAAAAGCGAGAGAAAGACTCTTTACAAGGTGCTTTGTCAAGCTAATAAAATAATATGAAGAGTCAAAAGAATGCCTGAAGAGAAGCTGCCATGTAAAAAGAGATTGCGCACATGTAAACAAAATCAGTTTGAAGGATTTCTATATCCCATATATCGTAAGCAGAGGGGTGTCAAACGGCTTCATTTGCATCGAGTCGGTATTCAAGTCAGCATTATGGGATTTCATATAACAGCTTGATTGATGAGCATTCATTTCTTTGCTGACATTATTAAAGTCATCTATCTCATTAACATTTTAACCAGCTACATGTTTTGGTCAAAAGGCCCGACGGGAAGGAGAAAAATGCTGGCGTAGGCGGCGCTGTCACCTCTTTGATGCGTTTTGTCATCGCTTAAACTGTACGTCAACTTTTGTACACCCGCCTTTGATTGACGTTCCTCCTAATTTAGCTTTGTTTCGCTACCTTTTGTTCTGCTCTTTTGCCTCATTGAAGTCAATTACCCCGAAACCACTTTTATAAGCTGCGAGCTAGCGCTGTGCTGACTAAGACGCACATTATCCTCAGATCCGCCGAGGATCACAAACAATAGCTCATTTCGCCAAGCCTCAAACAACACGTCAACAAACGGTAAAATACAGTTATCGTCTGCGATGATCGACTGCAGCCTTTAAATATGCGCTGTGAAATAACGCCATCCGGAAGCCGGAGAAACAAAATGCAGGCGCGTTACAGAATGCATAAGATGCGACGTAATTACACCACCTCTGGTGAAGGTGGCTGCACTCGGAGAAATGGATTAGGTAGATTACATTTGCACTTGACTGATTCTGTTCGGGTCCCTGCCGGTGACGGGAGCGCATTTTATTCATGTCTTCTCACTGAGAAAGACTTACCGTAATTTTCGGACGATAAGTCGCACTGGAGTATAAGTCGCACCAGCCATAAATAGCCCAAAAAAGTGAAAAAAAACCCATGTATATGTATATTATTCGCTCCTGAGTATAAGTCGCCCCCCCCCACCCCAAACTATGAAAAAAAACGCGATTTATAGTCCGAAAATTACGGTAGTAGATCTCAAGCTATCTGCCGCAGCAAAATAAAAAAAAAATCGAAATAAATATAAAAAATAAATTAAAATAAAAAAATAATATAAAATAAAATAGAGTGCCTCGTTGTCTGCCCTGAGTGTCCCACGGAGAAACACGGGTGAAACTGAACACAGCGGCTTGTGTTTCCCAGTCATGTGTCCTAATCTAAAAATAGTCACCGTGCACACCGAGAGCACCAGAAGGCCTCTGCACCACACCGCATCAGCGACAACGTGTCAACATCATCCTCGAATGCGCTTCACGCCGTCACATGTCCGCACCAGGCAACAGGCTCTATTTTAGCCGCCGACGCAAATCTTGTCCCCGCTCCCGTTTCACTTCATGTACTAGAACGGATGGCTTCTCTCACTCCCCTCAGGGGACGACGGCGGGGCTGCCGGGTTGTCAGGCTGCCGCGTCCTCCGAGACTCGGGGTAGGTGCCCCCTCGGGGATGGACCGTGAGCCGAAGAAATGAGGAAGTAGACGACGGTTGTTGACTACGTTGCGAGGAGGAAAGTACAGAAAGTCCAACGCCACCATTCTCTGACCTAATTCCCTGTTCCTGCGAGCCATCTATTCTCAGACAATTCAAGCGGGTACAACACGTTCCCACACAAAGACGCACCGTTCGCTTTACTGCCATCTCTGCTGCAATCCTCTGATAAGAAAACGGACAATCAAACTTTATAGTATGAAGACAAAGAGTTTTTGTGTGCCAGGCTGCCACGGGGCAGGCTTCGGGGCCCGAAAGAATAAAGCCAAGATTGAGACGTTAGATGATGATGTCAAGTGACACACGTTTGCCTCGTGAATACACAAAACTATTATTTCCTAGAAAAACTGGATTTAATATTATTCACTTATAGGTGCCATTCAGAAATCAAAGAGGCGGAGAGAAGACATGGCATCGTTCTTCATGTATGCGCCGGTATAGAGTGTGTGTTAGTTTAGCTGTGTGTGTGTGCGTGTGTGTCCGTCGCCTTGAGCGTCGGTAGCGGCCAGCCTCTCTCTGGGGCCCATCTGTGTAACCATAGTGATTGAACAGTCCCCATCTCTGTCTGTGAATCTAGCCTTCCCCGTGGGCTGCAACGTGTGTGCGTGTGCGTGTGTGCGTGTGCGTGTGCGTGCGTGGTTTTCCCACCGGCAACAACACACAGGTTGGTGGTGATGAATTCATTATAAGAACTCATTAATTTCCCTTAAACTGCTACTGGCTACCACCCACTGTCCTGAGGATATTATTTATTTTCTATTTTTTTTTTTTGATAAAATGCATGTTGGTGTGTGCACGCGTGTGTGTGTGCGTGTGACGTGCACTTGGCAGGTGCGAGAAAGTCTTGGCAACATTGCACACATGCATACTGGGAGTGGTCATTGCAAAAATGCATTGGCATAAATGATGTTATTAAATTTAATATTCCGCTGATCTTTGCAATTATTCAGTGGAAGAAAATAGTTTTGTGGGGTTTTTTTTGTTTTTTTTTTAAAACCAAGTGACAGCAATTAGACATCTAGTCCCAAATCTCATGTTTCATATTATTTAAGTGGACTTGAGCTTTAAGTAATACATATTAGAATAAAGGGTAAAACTCTTTTGAAGTGTGCATACTTGGACTAAGCCATCATTTCCTGCATGAATAATGTAGAGAACTGAAAATGATACATTTGACCTGCTGCGAACTGAACAAGGAAATACCGTTGAGTGTATTTCCAATGACTGACATTTCACTCAAAAGTCCAAAACCCCCAACTTTGCCTTGGTTGGTCTTTCTACAAAAGTAAGGTCAAAATATTACAAACAGAAGCCAGTTGTTAATATAATTCACTTCAATTTGGCACCACGACAAACTGTCAAATCAATACAATGTAATAAAAACTAAGCATTATTATCTTTACAAAGGCAGATTCCATATTGGATTTCTTATACTGTTGCCGGTGTGTCTCGTGGCATTTTTGTGTGTGTTTGCGATATAAAATAAACACAGCCCGACTCTTGGTCAGCGTAATAGTTGAGATGGAGATAGGAGGTGTTATCAAGAGGAGAGCTTCTTCTCACAATGTCTACCCTCTCTGCTGACAAGCCTCTTTTTTTTTTTTTTTTTTATCAGCTCACTCTTATTGCAGACTGCAGTGTCACTATCTGATCAGCAAAGTATTTGCTCTGTGGCCGCTGATGCTGGTGATGATGTCAGCCTTTTTGGCAGTGGATTAGAGGGCAAAATGAAGGGTGGATAAGAGAAGGGAGGACAACAGAGTGTGGTGAGTTTAATGATCAGGTCTGCTAACGGCACACGATAGCGCCTCGCCTCTTATCTGAGGCTTTTCGGACGCTTGGCTCAGAAAGGTGACGATCAGGAGATGGAGGATGACGTTTTTGGTTTTCATTTGCCTGCGATTACTCGGGTGTTTTTGACATTTGTTGGTACCGTGCATCAATGAGTCACCGCCGGGCATACAAGAACGAACAAGGCACTTCCACACAAATACACATTAATTAGACAAAGTACCTGTCAATATTAATACGCCTGGATATGTTTCTGTGACAGGCTGCAGATTGCGTCGTGATGACGTACAACTTAAATCGGACTGAAGCGTAAGGAAAAAAAAATGGTGAGAAAGGATCATCATCCTCAGACGAGATGGCCTAACAAGTGCCAGACAAATCAATCACCGAGCCCCAATGGGATGTGAAATACACCGACAGGTTCAGTGCACACACACACACACACAAAAAAAAGCCCAACTGACCGAGTCTGTCAGACAGGGAATTTAGTGAGGAACATAAATAAACCAAAATGCTAAAGCTAGCTTAGAATTTCTAGCGCTGCGAATATGTTAAAGCTGGTTCTCTATGAGTGTTTATGGCAACTTTCATAACAGCATACCATAGTCATGTTTTAGAATTACGCCAGTGAAAGTAAATGAGTGGGTGGGGATTAGGAGAAAGATTACCGTTTTTTTCCATGTATAATGCGCCCCCATGTATAATACGCACCCTAAAAATGGCATGTTGATGCTGGAAAAAAGCCTGTACCCATGTATAATACGCACCCAAATTTTGACTCCTACTTAGGTCGATTAATGTAAAATTATTTCAGAAAAAATATCTTTGGGAACAACCGGATGTTATTCTGCCGGTCAGTATCACTGCGCATGCGCTAGCAAACTCGATAGCGAAGAAATGTTTTGGATTTGTGTAGGGCACATTGTGACAGCAAACAAGCAGATGATCGAGCAAGCGTCTGATACGAGAGCATTGTGTTCGTATGGAGCGTGTTTGACGTGAACAGCAGAGAAGAAAGCGCATCTGTAATGGCGGCCTCCGTATCATATCCGGATTAAAAAAAAAAACATTTTTTTATTTTTGTACCCATGTATAATGCGCACCCCAGATTTTAGGACAATAAATTCGTTAAATTTTGCGCATTATACATGGAAAAAAAACGGTATTAAAGTGAGGCTACATTCCAATCTTGCTAGTAGTTTTTAGCATGGCAAACTCCCTCTAAAATCCAAATGTCAAACACCCTTTTCATATGAATATTTTTTATCTTTTGACAATCCACTTTAGTTTAATTTACGACACTGGTACAGTAGTATGTCCGTTGTCAATGAGCCAGAACTTTTAAAATGACTATTAAAATGATACAAGTCAAGTTATATTGTCAATAGTTGCAGTGCTTCTCAGCAGACAATTACGCTGCCTATGCTACGTTAAATAGCCAATTAAAACCCTGCACAGGCCAGGTAATGTCATCTTGAGATATATAAACACACACATGGACGTTATATATGGATGTTGGTCAAGAAGGTGGCCATAAAAAGCAACAGGCTGGCAGCCATATGCTTCTTTGCTCTTCCAAGACAGCAAACCCGGGGGAAATTAAACGACGTCTTTAATCCCTCCCTGCTGTTCCAAATCAAAATCCCATGACTTGAATTTAAGAGCTTTAATATCGTTGTGCATTTATGGGCGTGAAAGAGAGAAGGACATGGAGGAAGTAACAATGTGAAGCAGATGAATATGTATCGCGCCGCAGCAGATGGGCTGGCTGCAGTGGCGTGGCGTGGCGTGGCGTGGCGTGCTGGGGGGAACAACATGATTTGACAATGTGAGGCTCACGTTCAAATGCGTGGGCATTTGCATAGCATCGACACTTCCGGACTTCGTATGAATGTATCTGTCCCAAACTGACAAGCGGAGCATCTGCTTGAATAACCAAAAGCGATGGAATGCTTTCACTCCAGTGTCAAATCTGAAATGATTTTCTTGCTAAATTTACCCGAGGACATAAAAATGAAACAGCGGAATGTCTTCCAGGACACCTGGATTTACCCGATCCGAACAAATAACCTGCTTAATTGATTTGCCTTATTGTGAGCAATGAAGGGATTACAACTAAATAGCCCGCTGGTTGTAATGACGGTTCATTAGCCAGCCTTTGTTGGGATTAGCAAGGCGGGAGAAGTTCCACTTTAGCATCGTAGCCTCATAAAACAGTCTTCATAGGGAGAGGCTTTTAGGTGCAATGAATATCAATGAGTGACTACGGGACAAGTTGAGTAAATGAAAACCATGCATCACGTTGACAGAGGATGCTCCGTCGGCGAGCAACATGCGTGCTCATTTCGCTCTCGCCTGGCCCGCTTTGAAATGGAGTCTTAATCAGAATAGTTTTGCCTGGCAAAAGTTAAGCGGGCAGGTTAATAAATGGAGTAAATGAAATGAAATGTTGCTTGTTGCAGTTAAAGCTGTCACTCTTGAGAATGTTTCAAATAGATTATTTTGTCGATTAACGGAAGACAATTTTATTTTGCATAAAAAGTATATTATTAAACAATTTTCTCTCCCATTGAGTGTTGTTTATTTGGTATTTTTTTGTATTTAAAAAAATAAACAATTACCGTAATTTTCGGACTATAAGTTGCGTTTTTTTCATAGTTTGGGTTGGGGGGGGGTGACTTATACTCAAGAGCGACTTATATTATACATATATATGTTTTTTTTTTTCACTTTTTTGGGCATTTTACGGCTGGTGCGACTTATACTCCGGTGCGACTTATAGTCCGAAAATTACGGTATTGTTTTCCAAATTAAAAGCAATCGCTAGCAAATGTCTTGTTTTGATTCAACACAAAAGATCATCTTTTTGTTTGCATGAATGATTAAAAAAACAAGGAATAATTACTGTTGAGGAGCTGAAATTAGGATAATTCTGAGTTAACAAAAATTCTCTCGATGATTATTTGATTATCAAAACGATTAATTTGATAATCGATAACTTGTTTATACAACTTAAGTGGAACGAGTACTAAAGCATGAAGGTAGGGTATAAAATATGTCTTATACTTTTTAGACTGACTCCTCCTCAGGGAATAGATGATGCCTGAAGGGACAGCATAAGAAGAAGCAGGGTGGACAAGCTAGTGCCCTGACATGTCAATCATCCCGCTCCTCTGGGAAGCTAAGTACACACGAGGGCACTGGTTGAGCTGAAAGGTTCAGTGCAGCCAAAGAGGTTACTTAAAAAAAGATGACTTTATTTGTATTTATTATTATATTTATTTATCGAAATAAATTAGTTTCATTTTATTATATTTCAAATTTTGAATTTTATTATATTTTTCATTATATTTATATTATTTTTTGTACCATTTTTAGCAGAATCTTAAAATAAACTCAAAATTATACATTGAACCTACTCGGGATATTTTAAATGCCTTTTTTTTTATGTTGTTGCCATGTAAACATAACATTTCCTGCTAACAGTGAGTTATGAGGAAATATTGGGTGTGGTCCAGTTGTTTTAATATAGCCTGGTCTTGGCTGACCGACCCAAGATTCATGACTAATGGGAGACACACCTGAACCCCTAATAGATCACATCTCATATTCAGAAGGAGACATTTTAGGTGTGGACCATGCCTCAAACAACCCAAGAGGGAGTCTGGGAGAAGGCGAGCGTGACGCGTTCAGGGTGGTGAAAAATGTCAGAAAAAAAAAAAGAAAAGAGGGCTGAGTAGGAGGAAAAGCGATGAAAGTCCAAGGGGCGGACACACGGAGTAAAAGAATGATGAGGGAGGAGGAGAGTGACGACGTGAAGATCCCGAGAAGGGCGGGCCTGAACGGCGTTGGTATTCCCCTTCACTTGTCTTTCACCCTCTAAAGCGCATTTTTTACTTCTAGCCGTGATCCGACTGTGGATATTTGTACAAGAGGAGCAGCTGCGTGGATTTAGAACTTCAGAAAAATGCTGGCCACCTAACAGATGGCTCAAATGCCATCAAGCTTTGTGTATCACATTGCTGAACAGTCATGGTGGAAATTCCCTGCCTTTGATTCGCCGCTCAGGATTGTGTGACAAGATGACATAATTAGCCGCTGACTAGCTGGACTAGCGACGCCGTATTTGATAAATGGATTGTTTTTACTGTGGTGCTTGATGTTCTCGCTAAATACCGTATTGGCCTGAATATAAGACGGTGATTTTTGCATTGAAATACGTGGGGGTTGTCTTACATTCGGGGTGTAGACATTATACCCATTCACAATGCTAGATGGCGCCACTTACCTCCCCAGGTCAAAACGAACCCCTGTCACGAAGAATAAAAATAGCGGTAGCACGAAGAAGAGAAATAAAAAATAGCGGTAAGGAAGAAAAGACAGAAAATGGAGATTTGCATGATTTGAATGAGGCAAAATAACATGCTTTTTCTCTCTCTCGAATATATTGTTATAATCATTTGTTTCAGATGTACTGTAATTATTTTCTGGATAAAAATTAAATTTGCTCTTCAAAAAGTCTTTTTTCCAAACTTGAGTCTTGAAAAAGAGGGGGTCGTTTTACAATCAGGGTCGTCTTATATTCCGGCCAATACGGTATTACGAGCCATTAAATGTCTTGTGTTTTGTCTTTCCATTTCCCTTGTAGGTCACCCAGAAACTTTCAGCTCTTGTAACTCTTTCAGGCATCGATGCGAGCATCTTTTCTTGACTTCTAGTGAGCGCAGAAATCTTTTCGTATTCCCGACTTGCGTTTCTGACAACGACGCAAAAAATACATTCGGTTTCACATCGCTGCCCAAAAAGGTTGCATTTGAGCAAGTCGCTGAGTTACCGCCTCCCACTTGTGTTCTATCGTTCTGCCCAGCTGCTCCCAGTCAGTCCATCAAACACGCTGCAGTGTTCTCCTGCCAGGAGTCACACACCAACAAAGCCCGAGAGTAAACAAAGCACGCCGGCCGCCACAAAGGGCAACAAGGAGACCAGGCGCCGTCCCCCAAACAAGTCGCCGTTTCCTTTTCATGCTCGCCTGGCTGACTTGACTGCTGCTTAACTTGCTGGCTTCCCTGAGTGAACGCTTCCCTGCCAGATTCCTGATGAGGGAGCCAAAAAGCAAATGGCACATAACGAGAGAGCCCGTTTTGGCAAAGGGGGAAGCGCCAGAGTGGGACACCTGTCATTTCTGCATGTTCACACGGAAAATGGCTAACAAGCCGATCCGGGTTTGAAGTCAGCGTTTAATCGATATATATATCGAATACGGCGGCACCTGCGCCGTCTAATGAGATGAATCAATGTCACGGAACAGATTGTGTTGCAGATTCCAAGTGTATTTGTTTACCTCATCGTGTATTTATACCGTGGGCTAATTTAAAACTCAAATGACCCGACCGAATAAATGAATTTTCTCATGACGGCTTTGACTTTGCATTCCCGATTGGGTCTGGGCAGTTCTTGAGCTTTGTGCATACGTTTCACGTTAGACACTTTGATTAAGGTGAAGGCCAGTGGGCATAATGCAGTCATGAGAGAGGGGAGCCAGCAGAACTCTGTCAGAGTGTCAGAAAAGTGAGCCGTGCCAGCAGCTGTGCATGTGTGTGTGTGTGTGTGTGTGTGAGAGGGCAGCTGGAGTCAATGCCAACGACTCAGCGGGAGCCAAGTTTTCTCTCGATGTGACACCTGCTGGCCACGGGCAAGAACAGGAGCCACTGGAGACGCGGGCCTAATGGAGAGTCGCTTGTGCATGTGCATTTGGAGACAAGTCTATCACACCTGCACATGTTCACACGGTGCATGTGTGGATGGTGGAGCAGAAGGACAAAAAGGTTCATGAACAGCGATGAGATGGAAAGAGCCGCAGGGCAACTAAAAGTGGAGGGAAGGCGAATTTGGAGCCTTTTCATCTCGCTGTAGAAAAGCACACGAATATCTTCTTGAGATTCCATTTTTAAAACCTTCTCCAATCACTTTGGACAGAAAATGGCTTCTTTCCTGTTCCTTACAAATATATTTGGTCATTTTCTCAATATTGCCCAAAATTCCCACTCTGCCTCCTCTCATGCTCCTCAGTTTTCAGAGGCTGTCCATTGTTTTCATTCACAGCGCTAATCGGCTAGCAGCAGACACGACTGCGCCGACCCACTGAGGTGCAAGGGGAGTGACACACACACACACGCGCACACACACACGCAAAGCCTCAAACACAAGAGATTAAACAGCAGTTCTTCCAATGGGCAATTTTTGGCCCGGTACAATCCATCTCCATCACACACTCATGAATAAACACACAATGACACACACACAAGCTGGAATGATTGTAAATATGAAATGTCGACGGGTCATCGAGCGACAATACCGAATGGCAAAACGACCCGACATGATTTGATAAAGCGTTGGGAATACGAGGCAGAAAAAAAATTCCCACTTGAGCTCAGTTTCGATGATTGCTCCATAATTACACTACATGACGTTCGAAAGAGGAAACACCGGAGGATTCATTTTAAATGTAAAACATGAATGATGTGCTCCCTCCTACGAGCTCCAGTTAAGAGGCAAGCAGCAACATTTTGGCCCAACTCGAGACACTCGATGACAATTTCAGGCTGCGATAGGTTATTCCACTTTCCATTATCCGCCCCAACCAGAAGATCTCAGGCATCAAGCAACATTCTGGATTTATTGCATTCGACAGAGTGACAACGGTGCAACTGGTGGAGGGGCTTCTAGGTGTCTCTTGATGAGCCTCAAGGAGAACGAGAGGAGGGGGAAGCCAAACGGGAGGATTGAAGAGAGTAAATATGAGCCGTTTGAGTCGCAGCCAGCCAGACGGATTGGCCTCACATCAGAAAGACGCCACATGAAAAGAGAAAGAAATCGGAGCGATGACTTCATTCTCCACAGAAGAGGCCTCTTCTCTAGAAGGATGTTTCATCCCTCCCAACATGACCCCTGACCCCTCTGTCTGTCTTTCCAGGTCTCACCTTTACTTTCTCTATTTTATTCGCATTATTTCTCAAGCTCTTGTACTTGTATCACTCGACTCCACTGGCAAGACAATGAGGCTCTTTAATGAGTCTCGGCCTCATTAGATGGTGGAGCTTAATCGATGCGGAGAAGAATGCGGACATGTAAATAAATACAAACAAATCAACACAAACGGATCTGGCCAGTGCGTCCTTTTGCGATACTGTCAATTTAACTCTTTGTACCTGCGTCACTGACCGCCCAAGCACATCAAGACAAACACTTCACACATTTAGATGTACGTTTTTAAAATGTGGGAGGAAGCTGGAGCAGTTGCAGAGGTGCTGAGAAGATGACACAAAAGGAAAATAAGATTCCAATTCCAATGAAAATTCACAATCTTACACCGCGCACGTTTTTTGATTAGCCAATCAAAATCGGGGGCTCTCTGGGTGATGAGATAATTAAAACGCGCTAATTTGATGGCATCGTTAAGATCACCCGGCGATGAAGGGGGGAGGGGGGTTGCGAGTGAGGGGAGGAGGGCAGGGAGGAAGTAATATGACTGCATCCATGGATAGTTTTAAAATATATTTCTTTAGATCACAAAATCTATGGGTGTGTAGACTTTTTATATCTACTGTACTGTGTGTTTACACAATAATAATAATAGTGATGATAATAATAATAATAATAATAAGAAAAAAAAATAATAATAGTAACAGTGATAACAATAATATTTTGTGAACTGTTCCAGACCTATCCATTTTTCACAACTCACTGGTTTGGTTCCTTTGACTAAAATAGAATCCCGCACCGAGATGTGAACCGTGATTTAAATTCAATTTAAATAAAAGGAACATAGAAAGCATATCCGGTAATCACATCAGTGAATTTAATTGATTGAGTGTATTCAAAAGAACAAAACGAAAGCCTGCCAAGGAGAAACTCGGGACATGCTGTACAACTAAAGTCTGCCAGTAAAATGACGATACAAAGAGTGCGGGAGATGACCTCGTCGCGTCGTACAAACATAAACAAAGTCGGCGTCTGACGGAATGAATTCACTTTTGGCATGGAACTTCACCGTAATTTTATATAAATCTTTCATCATCTTGATAAACTCAGATCAAAAGAAGTCTTTGTAAACAATGAGAAACATGGGACGCGGGATGATGAGAAGGGAAGAAGCCAAGGAGAGAGAGATCCATCAAAGATGAGAAGATGGAGGCGGGATTAAAAGAGCGCAAGAGGTGTTTTGATGAGTTCGTACGAGTCAAGTCCTCAGTGGCCACAAGTCGGGGCTTAACTCCGGCACAAAAAGACCTGAAAGGTCAATATTGACTGACACCTTTGCTTCGCAGATGGAACGCTGCACTTTTGCATGTCCATGAGGCAGCAATCTTGAACAAAAACCTTTACATTGATTTCTTTTCCCAACCTTAAATAAGACCTTTGTCTTTTAGGGCACAAAAACTCATGAATTTACAATGCAAGCAAGCCCTACACACATTATCTGAGAAGGTCGGTCCCTTGAGTTACGAGTTTAATTTGTTCGGAATGTTTCAGCATGCTTCGATTCAATGGACATTTGGCCGCACCTTGTCACAGTTGCTCAGTAAGCTGCTGTGATATTGCGAAATATACGGGAGTAGTGTTATATTATCTGTCTACATGTGTTGCGCCACCGTTTGTGTTCAAATATTCATTGACTCATGGGTTCAACATCACAACAGAAATGCTAATTGTTAGCCTGTCTCCGGAGTTGCCCATTTTAGCATTGAGTTGGCGGACTTAAATGTTTTACTTTGGGGCTTCGGCAGCTTTGCTGAAACCATAGCGGAATAGCAAACAAAACATCAGTCTTTACGAAAGAAATGGATCCCCTGTGAATCCTTAATTGGCTTATAAAAAGTAACGCCAGAATAATGATGACTTCTTCAATGGTCTTTTCATGAATTGCACTTCCATATTTTCTCCCTTTGTTTGGCTAGGAAATCTCAGCCACCAATCTACGCTTTCATGCCGCTGAGAGGAGCGCAAAGGTACAGGCCTGTCGTGGAATATAGAAACAATGGAGACAATCTCCGTCTCAGTCTCTTTGTGCTCGCGTCGGAATTCTAAAAGAGTCCATTCGGCCTTGCTTGTGGAAAAGAAAGAAAATGTGAGAATGCCGATTGTGTGAGAATATCAATTCTACCATTGAGCTGTTTGACCGTGCAGATACGGTTGCTTTGTTGGTGTTTTTTTTTAACTGCCAGTCATAATAATAATAAAAAAGAACACAGCAAAGTTTGCAATTCTACAGTTTATAAAGCACTACTTTGTAAAAAACTTCAACTCCTCATTAAACATTAAACAGGCAGATAAAAGTCTCGCAATCACAAACACTCAAGAAATATTTTTGCTTACATCCCGGAAAAACGAAGACAGGCAAGACAAATAATGGCTACCTTCAAGTGCCAACAGTCTTAACTTTTACCTCTTTGTGATTCAAGGACAGCACCCGCCTCGTCTCCACCCCCCCTCCCCTACCCGAGCGATGAGTCGACGGTAATATAACAGCAGTAGAGATTGAAAACGTTTTCATAGTCGGACTTGATCCCACTTTTTCAATAGCTTTCTTGCCCTGGCAAGCTATCTGCGGAAGTGACACCGAGTATCGATCTGACCCTGAAACATCAGCCATGAGTCACGCAAAGAGAGTGGACCTGTGTGCTTGCGTGGGACACATTGAAATAAAGGCCAGGCGTGTAATATTCCACGCAAAAATGAAAATTCATAATTAGAGGTTGTTCAAGAATCTCCAAATATAACTGTCAATCTCATCGTGACATTTTGGACAGAGGCTCCGCCCATTCGCCAGACACAGACTGGAAAACAGTTCGTATTGAAAGACAGAATTATGACAAGAAATTTTTTTTTTTCAACCCCTTCATGGAAGGTGCTTCTTTTTTTCTCTCAAAACTTAATTATTTGTCGATTAATTAATTGTGGCTCCTTCTGGTGTGCATGACACCGTTAGCCCGACTATAGCATTTCACATTGTTAGCATTAAGCTAATAGATTGTGCTTTTGTTTTTCTTTAAATACATTTGTTTCATGTTTAGTGTGACAGTAAACTTAATCTGTAAGAAGCCTTTATGATCTTTTTTTTTGGAGAAATTGTTAACTATTTGCTAAGTCGAAGTCACCGCTAGCGCACAGCGCTCGTAACTCAAATTTTGTCTCACAAGTCACACACAGCACTTATCTCTTATCTCAAAGCAACACTGTACATATAATAATAATAATAAACAACTTTATTACAGGCTCTTGGCCCACACATATATATATTTCTTCTATTTTCTCTTCTAACCGATCGTCTCAATACTGAACATTTGTTCTCGAGGTGACAATGCGCTGATTATTATTACCAAAAAAACAAGCACATTTCTCTGCTATGTAGATGGAGTGACATTTCTTGAGAAAAAAATTCCATAATTGAAGAGTCCTTTCAATAGCGACTGAAAAGAAATCACAGCCATGGGAATAAAAAGTACACACTGCGATTGAAGAAAGAAGGAGCAAAGAAAGGCTGGAAAGAGAGTGAAAGAAGGACAGAAAGGACATTTTCTTCCCAAGCTGCTCGACAACAACTTTGTATTTCTGGTCATTTAGCGATACATCACCATCAACCACAATGATTGATATTTATATCAATATCACAGATAACACCGAAGCTTATGTTTGTGTCTTCATATTAGAGCGACTTGGTGAATAGCAGATGAAGCTAATTGACACCCGCCGATAAAGCTTTATGACATTCCTTCACTGCCCGCGCGCAAATATTTGCAAATAAATGAATGCGAGCGTAAATAGAACACGACTTGTTATTCATTCGATTATTTCCAGAATGAGTTTGCGCCTCCTAATAGGTTTGTCACTCATTTTCATAAACGAATAATCAAATGTACAACACAGTGTAAGAATCAACATATTTGCTTTGGTTTCCTTTTTTATAATCAATGTTGTTGCTTGGAGCCATAGAATCATTTGTATTTCAAGGTCGGAATTGGCATTTTTTAAATTTACGCAAGTATACTGAATTGAAACAGACTGTGCTATTGATTTCCTTTTAAATGCAACTTGCTCATGTTGTTATCTGAAAAACAGTAAATTAGAAAAGGACATTCATAGGAGAAAAAAAAAAAAAAGAAATCCATGATTGTTATATTACAAAGATTTTTTTTTTTTCTTGTAGGCATGGAGGAGTCTTCTGGGCAATACGATGGCGGTTTTATTCATGGGTTGAAAAACTTTCATGAGAAATGAACTGAGAAAGGACCGCAGATCAAATCCATTAAAATGAAATGACTTTAAATGTAAATCCACAACAATGGGTGCCCTCCCAGATCAAATACTTCAGAACAAGGCTCGGTCATATTTTCATTCATGAATATTACATAGCCTGTAATTGGCCACCATATCATTGTACTGATGATGGGTGGCATCGAGTGGGAGGTTGCACGTCACCTACATTGAAAGCCCACAATTGGCAGGATGTTGTCGATTTGCCTTGTATTTCGATGTTTGCATAACACCCACGAGTGTCACAGCTTTGAGTGAAGAAAGTTTTGAAAAAAATGCAGTGAGAGTCTAAGCCGGAAGAAAATGAGAAGGAAATTGGACAAAAAGTGGGAAAAACTATGACCTGGTGAAAATGGAAAGCTACTTTTTGAAAAATGATGGAAATATTAATTAAAGGAATTGGAAGCGACATGGCAAGCATGTGTTCTGGGTTCTCTCCAGACGGGAGATGGAAGGCAGGTGGTGTGTGGCGGATAGCAGGGGGATCCAACTTGTGACACTTTGCACTCCATGTCACCCGTAGGCAACTTTCCTGCACAGGTGCTGGGCTCAGGTGGGCGAGCGAGACAGTAGAATTGGAAGGAGAAGATGAAAATGAAAAAGGAAGGTCACCTGGGATGGATTTAGCATACAAGGCGCCATTTTGTTGTAGCTTTCATAACACATCATACTCAAAAAGACCAACTCCTTAAGGGGTTCGTCCCGATCGCTAAAATAGTGAATATGTGAAGCACAACATATGACATGCATTCACTATTTAAGGCACTTTAAACTCCATAGAGAGAAAAGACCAGGCTGAAAATATGTATCCTTTATTCTTTCTCGCCACGCTGCTGTGAATAATCAGCATGTGGCTCTTCTTTGCACGCCACACGCTCAACATACCACCGTCCCTGTCGATGCTACTAATTGATCTCACAATAGACATACTTTGTGATGGAAAAAAAAATAAAAAATTACCATATGCCCCCCTTTGGTAACAAATGGATGCTAGTCATGCTACTTAGCTAGTTAGCTACCATGGTAGGGAGTCTATAATATTCATTTCACTAGTTGTAGATTTGAACATTGACTATGACTTTTTCAAACTGCAACTTGTTAGCATTTAGCACCTGAATTCACTGCTTTGACTTCTTTCAATGTCTTTTGTTAATTAGCTAGCCATTAAACGTCAACATCTTGGCATCATTGAACCCAAAAGCGTTACAGCGAATCGTTCGGGGCACATTCTGACGTTTACAACCGCAATCAAATATGCCGTAAATGTATTTCACCAAAGGAAAGGAGTTGAGAGCCTCGAGCTAGTCACCTAATCTATAAAGCCTCCTTCACATGGCTCAATGAATAAGTGGGCAAATATTAGCACGCGTCTTCACTACGTTTTTCACTGCGCCTGATTCGTCTCGTCTGCTCGGTAACGACGACCGTGTCCATTGAGCTCAGTTAACCTTGACTGGCTCTTAAAAGAGGAAATCTAAAAGCTATAAAAGTTTTACAATAGCCATAACCCTGATTGTCCAAGTGTGAATATATATATATATATATATGCCAATCAAGCAGAAAATTTGTGGCCTCTCTGTATAATTACCGCTATCCTGATTTTGTACGTCATTTGGAATTAACACAAAATTGTTTTCCACTCATATACAAGAATTTCAATTTATGGTGCAAGCAAATTATACTTTTTATCGGCCCACATTGCTTTCCGTAGATGGATTTCCTCAGATGGTAACAACCTTTAATATTCACTAAGGGTTCACAACACTTGTGGCGTGTCATCTAGCATGAGTCACGCATGCACTTAAGCTAAGCTCCTGTAATATCGTGCTCGACATTTTGTCCAACAAAATCGCTGTGAGAACATACTCAAATGATAAAGCAGAAGATCCAAACGTTGTATATCTGGCTTTGCTTTACAGCGCAATTGATTTCGAAATTGAAGCATTAGGGAGTCGTGCGCGGGAGTGTGGGGAGCTAACAGTCAGGCTTTTGTGTGACGTATAATTTGGCATTTGAAAGATACAAGGATATAATGCTTTGCGGGCTAGGCTGCGGAGGGTCTTGCAAATAAAGGCGAGAGGAAGACGAATGGGTTTACTCTGCGGCCGACAGCCCCTGTGCCATCTCGCCTGGCTAGCATCCCTCCATCTCGTTCTCATGCTGCCCCGCTCCACTTGTTGTCTGGCTTGTGGTGTAATATTGAACGTCTTGTAAAAGACTCACGCCCCGCGCTGCGCCGCACATTAGGCCTGGCAGAACACACGTGTCCGAGATATTCCAATGACTTCAGGGCTGTCTGGGCCAGCAGTGCAGAGAAAACAAACAAGAGGAAAGAAATACATCAAATACATTTTCTATCTGGCTTTCATTTTCCTGCGGGATGGGAAAAGAGGGAATATATTCAGAGGATCAATGGGGAACTTTGTCTCTGTCAATGCAGAGCGGGGACCGGCAGAGTGAACGCTATTATTCATAGCATCTCTGCGGAATGATGAAGAATTACAAAAAACTAACTTAGTTTCTTATGTAGAACTTCAGAAACCGCTGTGTTGTGTCGTCAATGGTCACGGTTTATCACACCACTGGCGGTGCTAGGGGGGGTTGGTGTGGGTAGTGGCCCCCTCTGAAATATGGTCAGGTGCCAGGGCTGATAATTGACTTTCAGGTATTTTTTCATTTTACAGGATTTTTTTTTTTTTCACCTAGCACGTCGGGAACAATTTTTGAAATATTTGGTGGTTTGCAATATATATGTACCGTAATTTTCCGGACTATAAGTCACGTTTTTTTTTTCATAATTTGGGTGGGGGGGGGCGATTTATACTCAGGAGCGACTTATATACATATTTATGTTTTTTTTTTTCACTTTTTTGGGCATTTTATGGCTGGTGCGACTTATACTCCGGTGCGACTTATAGTCTGAAAATTACGGTATACATTTTTTTGTTTCATGGACTCATAGTAAAAGATCACATGACAAATTTTCTAATAATAAAAAAAACAAAAAACTTTTTTTTAATTACATATCACTCATTGAATGTGTGTTATACATGCAATGGAAAAATAATGCATCAAATGAAGGACCCCGATTTTTTGTGTATGTGTGAAAATGTAAATGACCTTCAACATAATCCAGCTACATTTTCCGGATGTCTGAATGAGGACTCTTAAAAGTGATATTGACCTGGAGGCCTCTACCGCTAAAGCCTTACTCTGCTCAGTATTCAGAAATTGCTGTAAACAAGCTTTTGTTGTTAAAGGTTAGCCTTCTCACTGTGGCTTTTGTCAGTGTCCTCTAAAAACACCTCCACACTTAACCTTACTTCGGGCCTGAGAGTGAAGCTAATGAATAAAATACAATATGTCACACTGGTTGGGGGCCGGGAGGGAGTCTGGTGATTTGAAAATATTACAAAATTGAATTGAAATAGATCAGCCTCGTGGTGACATTCGGCAGCTGATGGTATTAGTCATACTATTAAAGTGATACCCTTTATATTCCTTTATCGCTCGCTTCCTCTGTCTTTCTTAATCCCGAGGAGCCGAGGATTTCGTGTTATCTGACAGTGACCGTGGATGTTCACTCACGTCTTCCCTTCTCTTCATTTCTTTCCTTCCCTTTGCTTTTAGATTCTTTTTTGTCGCATTTTTGATGATACTTTAAATAACATTATATGGGGTCTTAAACAAGGTGGAAGGATATATGAACGCTTTGTTTACAAACGGCCAAAAATCCTTCAGGTTTATGTTAGAAGAAGGAAAAAAAATCAACATAATCTAACTAGAAAAATTGAATATTATTTGGGATTAATTAGCGGAACTTTAAATGCATTCCATACATGAAAGGGTGTGCACATTTTTGCAACCAGGTCCTTTCAGTTATTTCTTTTTATTTTCATGAAAAGGTAAAAAGAAAAAACAATGTACGTGCGAAGAAAATGATGGATCTAACATGGGTGTGTAGACTTTTTATATCCACTGTACCATTCGTTTGCTACTTTTAATTAGCGTAATGTAGTTTCCTTTACTTATCATCATCGTTCAATGTAAAACTATCCAAGTTTTTTATTGTGTCCTTTCCTTTTCTTCCATTTATCTTGTTCTTTGGCCTCCACTCCCTTTTGGCCATTCAAATTAAGAATCCCGAGATCAACATTTTAACATTCCATCACTTCTGCCAGCGTATGGGCGGGCGGCGCGATCGTTAAAGGGGAGCAGCGCGCTCGCTGCAGTCTGATTAGCAAAGGGGTCCGCTATCGATTTAGCTATCACAGCGAGGAGATAGCCTTCATGGTGATCACAGATTTTGCATCCTGACGCAAAGAAACACTTGACGGGATTGTAAATGCTTTAAAAAAAGTAATGCAATGTGACATACAAAATATTTTTGGGGAAATGTTACACAGGGATGTTTCGGGTGAATGAAAAATATACGAGCTGGCTTTCCTGAAAGCCTCTCAGTTGCACATTCCCTCACTCAGAGCACCGCGGGAGTTGAATTTGGAAGCCGAGCGAGGGCAAGTCCAATTTGTTAAAAGGCTGCAAGTGGAGTCTACAGCCAAGCCACCACCAGCACTTGACCCAAATCTGCAACCATGTAGCATGACGACCCTTTTAGCACCAGAGGCAGATTTTGTTCTCTGGGAACATTTTTGTATGTTAAAGGAGAACAACTTTGAAGTCAGAAGAAGCTAATATGCAAGCTTGAACATTTTCGCTCAAATCTGTTCGGCCACTAGCGCCATGATTGCCGATGAATTTTTTTAACTTAGCCCAAACTTACCTAACTTTAAGAAAGTGAAGCGATCGCCGATATGAAACTCGTTGTTTCTCTCCGAAAAGTTTTAATTGGACGACTGACCTTTAAAATCCTGCTACCTTGACTCAGACACACTTTGAGTTGCATAAGATTGTTGTTGGGATATACTGAAGACCTTTTAAAAGTGCATATTACTTTTTTTATGATTTGATTTATCGTCTTAATATTCAAGGGTGATATTCAGAAGGTTCACTATCAATGTTGATATTGTGCCTTTAAGGCTCCTGATTGGCAAAAATGACCTTTATGATAACGGTGGAGTACACCAGGGATTGGTTCTCAGCCAATGGCACTTTCCTAATATATTCCTAATATTCCACTGTGGTATTCAGGACTACCGTCAATTACGACCAAATTTTTTTTTGGGGGGGGGCTTCAGCCTAACAATGCAACATGATAGCCCTTAAACACAAATACTACAGACCTTACACTATTTCGACTTTGACTGGACGATGTTGAGGCAATCCTTGACACAGAAGCGCACTCTGTCGGAATTACATCACAGAGACCTCTCGTAGCCATTAGCACCGGAAAGTAGAGGAGCAAAGAACGAATCAAAGGTGTTCTTTTTTTTTTTTTAAATCACGAAGGGGTGGGGGTGGGATGCGTGGGCGAGAAAAAGACAAGCATGGGTCAAGACAGATGCGGCGGATGAAGAAAGCGCGAGAGAACGCAAAGATGTGGTGGAGTCCTGCTGCTAAGAGCAACGTGAAATATTCAAAGAGGGAACAGGAACGGAAAGGCCCGGAACCCACGGTGACGTAACACAGCTGCAATGTCCTCAGAAGAAGAAGAAGAAGAAGGAGCAAACTAATTTAAAAATCTCTCTCTTGCTACATCTTATTAGATTGTTTGATGCTTGCATCGTGTCAACTCAAAATGTATACTATCTCTTACATCTTAAAACTTTTATTCAAACGTTACCTATTTCCATCCCGAGGTCACACATGAACTCATTCACTGCCAGCACAGTTAAAATAGACATTTGACGTCTATAGCCGTCATTGGTAGTGAATGAGTTAAATTATTTCTTTTCTGTCAAATCTACCTTTCTTCACCCACACGGGAGGAAGGCAACATTATGGAAGACTTCATTTAAAGGAGGTGGGGTCCCTAGGCTGTGGACCTTTCATACAATTCCCCCCGGGAGATGCCGTAAACAAAGAAAAGGCAATGGAGGGCGTATAGAGGAAAAGAGATCTCACGGCGTGTGTGATGTATACAATTTAAAAGTCAGATTCGATAACTGCAAAGAAAAAGGTGCGGGGGAAAATCCCAGAAGTCAGGGATGGAGCGAGAGGGTCGCTGTTGAATACCTGATCAGGTCCAAGGGCTAATATATGTGAGGACTTCTCTCAGCACGTAACCTTGGATGTGCAAACACGCATGTGGAAGTGTTAGGAGTATTCCTATTATTGCAGCATTATTCCAAGCAGACACGAGCCTCCCAGGTCTATTTTTCCTGTCGGATTTGCCGCATGATGGATGAGGCTCATAATCTCTCAACGGACGTCGTGCGCTCATCAATCATTTGATCAAGATGGAGAAATGGGAAGTATGGGGAGTGAATCATCACCCTCGCATCTTCTATACGAATCTGCTTTCCAGTGATGCAAGTTCACCTTAATTTATCTTTTTCTTTTACGACTTCAATTCGTCTCACGGGAGTAATAAATTAGATTTACTTTTTATTTTCGTCATAATTTTAACTTGACTGTTTTCATAGAAGGGTACAAATGAAATTTATTTTCAAATGGAGAGTAGGTTAACTCGAACAAAAAGACAACCAAAATGTTAAGATAATACCGCCAATGCTAATCTGTTCTGAAACGGTGTATAAGAAAACATTTCTACGTTGTGGTTCACCCAAAAGTTGTTCGACGGGGTTAAAGTCAAGCATGCTTTTATGGACCTTGCTGAAAGTGCAGTCCTGCAGTTCCTACAAAGTTTAAAGCACGGAATTGCCTTTACTTTACATGCAGCGTCTTCATTGGCAACTTTGACACCACTAGTAAACAAGAGTTGGTATCGGGGGAGACGCACATTACTGGAATGTCTCCGCCAAACATTGGTCCAATGAGCCGCCATGCAAAGTCATGGCAAAATCCATAAATCCAATAGTTCTGTTCGTTCACAGCGTGGGTGGTAGAGAGCGTGGGTGGGCGGTGGCAAATGAGAATCAATGGCAACATAAAAAAAGAACAATACAGCGCATTGATTCTCACTGTCTTATGGTAATGGCCCTTATGAGTTTACAAACACACAGCGACTTCAAGTACAAAGAGAATACTTGTGTTTTTCAAACTGCGTAGACAGACCAGATGGATAGCTAGTAGCTTTACTGAAAACAAGTTGCTAATTGACATACCGTATTTTCCGCACTATAAGGCGCACCGGATTATAAGGCGCACCTTCAATGAATGGCTCATTTTAAAACTTTGTCCATATATAAGATATATACATTTGGCACGCGGGCCGGACTTTGGACACGCCTGCTGTAGTGGCTCAATGTTGATCAATATATAAGGCGCACCTGATTATAAGGCTTTCTAGAATATTGGAGGTTTTTAGGTGCGCCTTGTAGTGCGAAAAATACGGTACTCGTACTGTGACGGCTCTAGATAACAGCTAACTTCAAAGATAGACAGCTAGCTAGCTAGCGAACTGGATAGCCGAATAGAATGTTATGACTAGAATGAATAGAATGTTAAATATGTACAAACAAGTCGCTAGCTCTCAACCAAGCTGTGGTAATATCACCTTAACTTTTGTGGTTAACCTCAATTTGCAACTTAGCAACAACAACCAGCATATTTTGATGTTGTAAACATTAGAATGGCTTCGGAGGGGGCATCAAATGAAAACAGGATGTCGTTGTCCATTGGCAAGCTACGTTCGCGTTCTATCGACGTTCATCATTTTTACACAGCGTCTAAAGATGTCCATATTGCACAGACTCTCGTAAACAAGCAGCCATGTGTTGTTCTCTTTCGAAATCCCCGTACACAGTTTTGCAGTGCAAGGCTAGCTGGGTAGAAGATGCTTATATGATTGTAAAGTTGTTTACAGTTGCCATAATTTCCCCGGGGACACTGAGTTCCGTTGTCAACAAAAGACAGCTGTTCCCGGCCAGCGAGGAAAACTGTCAGCGATTTTGAAAGCGGCGGGTACACAAAGATTCCACATTAGCTGTGGGCATTTGCATTCGCACCCATCAAACTTGCCCACTCGTCGCATGGGCAGCGGGGGAAGTGAGACCCTGTCACAAGCGTGCATGCCAGTCGCGGGGAATGGCAAGCTGTTTACTTGCCGTCGCTCTAAAGCACATGCTAATACCAGGTGTGAAGAGTCTTCAACACACACCTACACACACAGTCTCATCCCTCCGATTGGCTGATTCATTTAATGGCGCTGTCTCAGACAGGAACTGTCAAATCAATCAGCGGTACGACAGGAGCGAGCATACGCTGAATAAAAGACAAGGAGTGAGCTCGAAAAGTTCCCTGAAAGTTTGGTTTGGATTCAAATTTGTGTTCGAGTTCTCAAAAGTGCTGTTCATCACCCCGAGGGAAAAAATCATTTGAATTCAGATAAATAAATAAATGAAATATGGCAATTATGAATTAAAATTTTTTGGTTTATTTTGGTTTATTAATTGCACCAAAATTCACCAAACAATTTTTCAAATCAATGCCAAAATCTGAACCTGAGTCTGAATTCCCGAAACCTCGTAAATTGCAAAACGTACAAGCGCAGGGGCGTCTCAACAAATATTTCATATTCGGAACATCAAATGTAATGCACTTCAGGAAATATTAGCTCGATTTGACTCATTTTGAATTGTGCTAGAGCCACACGGAGCAGAAAAAAGAAGCCAAACGAATCGTTTAGGCTGGAGCGTAATGATTCACGGTCTCACCGTCCCTGAGCTTCTGTACACTCTCCCCGACCACGCGATAAATACATGGAAATGAGCAAACTCATAAAAGGCTGAGACCGAATCATTTTCACACGCGCTATATTTATTCCCCCCCTGGTTCGCTTGTTAAACGTTGTGCTCTGTCAGTGCTAACCAACCGGCTTTTGTATCCGTAGCAAAAGCTACACGCGCAAGCTAACGAACATAAACAGAAAATAACTCACAGTACAGTACACTGATTTAGACATTTCTTACACATGCATTCCCTTTCCTACAGGCCGTTAAAAAACTGGCACGTGTGTGGGAGGTGTGACATTGACATCATGACTCCGAGTAGGTGCTAAATAGCTTAGGACCATTTGGATTGAGCGGCTGTTCTGGCCCAAAAAGGAGAAATGTATTTACCGTATTTCCCGGACTATAAGGCGCCCCTAAAAACCTAAAATTTTCTCAAAAGCCGACAGTGCGCCTTATAGTCCAGTGCGCCTTATATATGGACCAAATTCCTCAATTTAAACTGGCCCGAAGCATTGTGTCATGAAATCCATCATAAGTGGCCCGCTGAAGACTATGAATCATGAATCAAAAAGACTGTGGATCATTATTTTGTGATTATAAAGTCATTTGTTGCGTCTGAAGTTGAAATAAAAAAGATGAAAAGGAGAATGATTTGATTTGGATTAAAAATCGGACATGATCCATCAATGGTGCGCCTTATAGTCCGGTGCGCCTTATATAAGGAAAAAGTTTCAAAATGGGCCATTCATTGAATGTGCGCCTTATAGTCCGGTGCGCCTTATAGTCCGGAAAATACGGTAATGTGTAAGAGGGGGAAAAAAGACTTGAGTCTCACTGGCGGCGTTAGGTTTTTTTTTTCCTTCAGGGGGGGGCCAGAGGGCAGGCAAGGTTAAGTCGAGGAAGGTGTAAAACAAACAAAGAGCTCTTCCTCCATCTTGTTTTTCTTGTTTTATAGTTTAATGGATGGCTTAAACGGCGGGTGGTATGCAAGGCGCTGTCAACGAGTCCAAGTTAACAGGACGCCCGTCCCTCGTTGTACGCCATCTTTAGTATGATGAATAGATTGTCAGATGTGTTTGTGTCTGAGAGGCCGTGAGGCGTCCCGCCGCTGAGTGATTTATCGAGGTAAACTGCGGACGGGACACACCCTCTCATGGATGAGCGTTGCCACCGATACACGGTGGAGATGTCAAAGTGTGTGTGTGTGTGTGTGTACATTCATTCATCATGCCAGAGTGACTCGTTAACAAGCAAATACTCAATTATTTGTCAATCGTAATTATTAAACCTTTTTAATTGGCTCGCTGAATATTTTGTACAACTAGAGATGAGCGCAGTGAGAGAAAAGATTTTTTTAAAGCTCCTACATTAGGACGGCGACGGAGACAAGACAAAGACTATTAAGGGAGTAAATGGTCCAAATCTAATATTGCTTTCAAATTGAGCTCCGTTCACCAATCGGCTGGACAAAGTAGACATCATTAGGATTCTCCTTCCCTGTGGAGTTTGCTTCGTTCCTCGTTTTCTTTCCACGGGCAACATTATTTCACATGATTTTATTTGAGGAAGCTGACAAATAAATGGGAACCATTTCCAATGCAAATGATAGATAGTGTCATCCAGCTGAAGTAGAGCCACACACTTGTTGATGTGCAAAGGCTAAGCCCTTAAGGCAAATATAGAGAAATGGCGGTTTAAAAATCCTCCTCAGACTCTCTTAGGCAGATGAAGAATAATAGGTTCTTATTTTTTTTGCGCATAAGAAGCTGCAATGACCTCACCAGTTTAAAAAAAACATAATAAAGAGGAAGGCATATATTCTTTATCCTGTGCAAAGAATGAGCGCTGATTGATGGTAGCTATAATTCCATACATTTCATTTTTGTGATCTAGATGATTTGTGATCATCATTTCAAACTTGACATGTCGTCCAATATTGTCAGATTGGAGCTTTATCGTTTTTTGTAATGCGCAGCACCTCATGAGTAGGGTTGCAAAGGGGTGGAAAATTTCCGGTAAATTTCCGGAAAGTTTCCGGTAAATTTCCATGGGAAGTTAAGCTCGGGAATTTTGGAAATATTCCAAATTGGAAACTTTCCATGGGAATTTATGGGAATTTATGGGAATTTATGGGAATTTATGGGAATTTATGGGAATTCATGGGAATTTAATGGGAATTTATGGGAATTGAGGGTAATTTAGTGGAAAGGTATCATATCTAAGCAAAAATAATTGTTTAGTTATAAGCAAAATAATACAATTAAAGCAGATACAATTAAAACAGATTTATTTATAAGTTGAACAATCAAACAGAACAAACACATGAACGTGGAGTTAAATTTTACTCAAAAATGAACACAAATGCATCCCCCTAATCCAAAAATCCAAACAAAGTCCCATTCAAAATGTTAAATAAATCTCTCCAAAAAAGTCCCAATCCACATGCACATAAAAAAAAGTCAGCTTCCCTAGAGCTTCTCAAGCTTCTCATTTTCTTGCTAAACCCTTTCAGGCAGTAGGCATTCGTGGGTCTCAACATCCTGCATGTCCACTTCCTCAACATCGGACTCTAACTCTTCCTCTTCAGAGTCACTGTCCAGCCTTGTGGAGGATGGCTCTTTGTCAGGCTCAAAGAGCCTCAGGTTAGCCCGAATAGCAACCAATTTTTCCACTCTCAGATTTGTGAGCCTGTTGCGCACCTTTGTGTGTGTGTTCCCAAACATGGACCAGTTTCGCTCTGAGGCAGCTGATGATGGTGGGATCTGGAGTATGATGGAGGCTATAGGTGCAAGAGCCTCCGATCCACAAAGTCCCTTCCACCAGGTGGCTGCAGATATATGCTGGCATGACTGCCAGATTGCATCCCCTTCCCAAAGGCCTTGCTTTGTTCTGTACTTTGCCAAACTGCCAAGTACTTTGCCTTTATCAAGGCCCAGGTGGTCTGACAAGGCTGTAATAACGGTGTAAGCACTGCTCATCTCTTCCCCAGAGAGTAAATCCCTGTCATATTTTGGGTCCAGCATGTATGCTGCTGCATGCAACGGCTTCATGCAGAACTCCCTGCGCTTTTCTAGCAACTTCACAACAGCAGTTTCCTCTGCTTTAAGCAGTAGGGAAGTGGGCAGGACTGTCTGGATGTCTTCTTTGAGGTCTGCAAAAAGACACTGGACATCTGATAAGATGGCACCATCACCCTCTATCTTGGCTATTGCTGCTGCAATTGGTTTGAGGATTCCCAGACTGCTGGACAATCTTTCCCAAAACACATCATCTAACATGACTTTCTTTATGTCACTTTCGATGCCTGCAGTCTGGGATATGGCCATCTCTTGCAGGGACTCCTTTCCATCCAAAAGACTGTCATACATGATGACAACGCCACCCCATCGTGTGATGCTGGGGAGCTTCAGCGTGGTATTTTTGTTTTTTTCCTTTTGCTTTGACAGATAAGTTGCTGAAGCTACTTGTTTGCCCTTCACATACTTGACAACTTGCTTCACTCGCTTGTATAGAGTGTCCATTGTCTTTAGTGCCATTATGTCTTTAAGGAGAAGATTGAGAGCATGGGCAGCACAGCCAATGGTTGTTATATGAGGGAAGGTCTCCTCCACGTGTTCCCAGGCAACCTTCATATTTGCCGCATTATCAGTCACAAGTGCAAAAACCTTCTCTGGTCCAAGATCATTGATGACCACTTTCAGCTGATCAGCAATGTAGATGCCTGTGTGTCTGTTGTCCTTTGTGTCTACACTCTTGAAGAATACAGGTTTAGGAGTGGTGACAATGTAGTTGATGATACCCTGTCCACGGATATTTGACCATCCATCTGAGATGACTGAAATACAGTCTGCTTTGTCAATAGTTTCCTTGACTTTTGTCTGCACCCTGCCAAACTCTTCATCCAGCAAATGAGTGGATAGCGCATGTCTGGTTGGGGGGGTGTATGCTGGCCGGAGAACATTCAAAAATCTCTTCCAGTACACATTGGCCGTTAGCATCAGGGGTGAGCCAGTTGCATAGACTGCACGAGCGATACACTCATCTGCACGTCTCTTGCTTTGTTCATCCATATGATAAAAGAATCCTCTGATGCCAGAGGGACCAGGAGCTGATGAGAGGGTATCTGACTCTGATGCGGCTGATGCAGCTTTATTTTCATCTGTAGTGGAACTCCCATCTGTTGCACGTGTTGAGCCTTGAGGAAATTTGTTGCACTTTGCAATATGCTGCTGCATTTTTGTGGCATTTTTTGTGTATGCCTTTTCACAATATTTGCAGATATACAAAGACTTTCCTTGCAAATTAGCTTGTGTGAAATGTCTCCACACATCGGATGGCGCACGTGGCATTTTTCTCTCTTTGATGTCCCTGAGCTGTTGAAGTTATATTAAAATTATTAAATTGTTTATAATTTAATATAAAAAAACAACTAAATGTTATTGTTCTTAATTCTTAACCCACAACTCTGAAAAAATACAACAATGTGTCTGTGAAGCTACACATCCCTGGGGATGTGTCCAATGTATCCTGGTGGAGATACAACTCATAAAATCCAAAATATACAAGATGTTTTTAAAACTATTAGTTATTGTTATTTACTTAGGTGCAAATGATATCTAGCAACATCAAAGTTCCACTCCTGTCTGTTAAAGTGATATTTACTGTATAAATTGTGGTTTATTTGGTTTTGACCAGTTTTATTTTTTCCACCATAAGGCTAAATATAGCACTTACATATAAAAATATCTCTAAATATATTACCATATAATGTCATCAAAACTTACTTCACTTCATGCAGTCCACAGGCTCAAAAGTCTGGCTTCAATTTGTGTGCTCTGGACTCAAAAGTGTGGTCCAGAATTGTATAAATCATCTGTGCATGTGATGGAGGAATGAACAGCACATGTAGGGGGCGTGGTCTCAGTGGCCCTGCAGCTATGTGAGCATGTGATAGCAAAGATATTCAACTGTGCTGCATGATATCTGGTTGTTTTAGTCAGGATTATGCTAAAATATTATTTTACACAACTATATTTAAGTTCCCTAATAAGAACATACCTTCAGTTTAGTAAATTCCCGGTTTATTCCCGTTTATTCCCGTTTATTCCCGTTAATTCCCGTTAATTCCCGTTAATTCCCATGGAAAGTTTCCAAGTTTGAAAATTCCCGGAATTTTGCAACCCTACTCATGAGGCTTTAATTGGATCATTGACTTTTATTTATACTATGATGGCCAGACTATTAGGTACACCTGTACGCCATCAATTCATTGTTGTGATTAATGTCCACAATATTTTACTCTCATATAGCTAAATTGCATCCTTTTTTTTCGACAATGCTTTCCATCATTAGGGTTTCGGCCATCTTAGAATCATTACACCCTGGATTGGTCGCCAGCCAATCACATGATATACTAGACAGCGATAAAATTCAGCAAATAAAATACCGAAACGCAGAAGCTGAATGCATTTTTGAGTCAGGCGTGCACTTGAGGTTACGCCCCCATCGAAGTGAGATAAAAGTTTAATGACCAGCTCCAGAGAAAGTAGGCCACTGCAAACGTCTTGAGATAAAATATAGACAAAAGAATAGATTGAATATTGATACGATGTCTTTGCCGTGCTAAACCTCCATTAATTTTTGATTTGGTTTAGATTTAGCAAGATTAAACTGATTAAACCCGTGACAAAAAAATATCGAATATACGTATATCTAATCTAATAATATATATATACATTAAAAAATTAATTAAAAATTATTTATATATATTATATATATATATTATATATATATAAATTAAAAAAATATATATATATATGTATATATATATATGTATGCGGAACGGTATAAATATTACAAACGCAGCTTTTCATTATTTTTAATGACCAGTAGAAGTGAAAGGGGCTTCTTGGGCTAATAAGAAGGAGAATCTGACATGAATTAATCAATTGATTACATGCAACTGCGGCCAAGTTTAATTAAAGCCTTTCACGCTCACAGCCGCAATATGCAGATGCCATTTGTCGCTAAGAACAAAAGCATGTGTGTGAACCCATTTACCAACTGCAATATTAATCACATTTACATGTGATGTCATCGCCCACAGAGATGAGCTTATAGGTCAGGTGTCGACGCCCCTGCAGGTAATAACTCCACACCGCGGTTCAAGGCAAATAGAGAGACGGGAGGCCGATAGCGGGGGATCAGTCAGAGAGGGCCTGATATACTGCTTCGAGCAGACAGCCGGATAAAAGAGCCAAAGCAAGGGCACGGGGAGAAAACTGACAAGAGGCCTGAATAAAAGATGTTCGTCTCATCAGCTGTGTTTTGCGACATGAGTTTTTTTGCAGCCCGTTTGGTTGGCAGTCAGCGGCTGTAAGACATCATTCAATCCGCCGTGCATTTCCAGTCTGTGCGCAAAGCTGGAAAGAGCATGTGAACTCCAGGGAGCCTCAGTGAGCGAGAGCTTAGTGGCTGTCTTGATCAATATGTCAGCCTGCGGAGACTGAGGGCTGGGCCAGACCGCTGCAGTGAAGCCACAGCGGAGGAGGCTAAAAAAAGGCTCCACAGAAAAGACTTAATGGGACTGACAAACAACCAGTAAATTTCGAACAGGTGATTTTTTTTTTTTTTTCACAAACTAGAAATGGATACAGTGTAAAAAGCACAACGTGTATTTTATTTTTTTAAATTAGATTAATATTGTTTAATAGTAATTTAAGCAAAATCGTATTTCTCAAAAATGAAGGAAAGCCATTTTTTCACGAGTAAAATAAAAAAAAAATTAATGTGCAATTTTGTCAAAGTTTGTTGCCTTGAAATTTTGAATTCACATTTTTTTTTAAATACAGTGTTGTCGTTTCAGACCGAAAAATTCGATTGCGTCGGAAATCTTTCACTGCATTTTGTCACAATTGGGCGGAAATAACCGAATCTTTTCCATTTCCGCACCAAAATGTGCTAGCCTTGGTAAAATCGGTTTCACATCTTGCCGCTTAACAAATCAAAACAACGGTTATCATAACCACCCTTGACATTCCCGTACCGAGAAGCTCAACAATCAGCGAAACAACTTCATAACTTTTGATCGCTCCTCCAAGGCATCAATGAAATCCGGCACAGTCGGTGGCGTACCGACGCCTTCTGATGAATCTTTGGACTCGTCGTCCGTTATCTCGCGCTAATAATCCTCGCGCCTGAAGACCGTCGCTGATGATAAGAGCGCCGATTCCATTTTCATCCGGAATGCATGTGAGGAAATCCTCTTCGGGCAAAAGCGTGCTAATTCAATCACGGATCTGATACGGTGGATGAAATCGTGCGACGTCATTGGCTATTATGTGTCTGTAGTGTGTGTGGAGGGGGCGAGTAACTCTCCCAGTGTCATGCCAATGAGCTTAGCGTCATTGTGCACCCAAAAAATCCTATCCTCTTTATCCCATTCCTTACAGCCTCCTTGATCCCATCCCGAAGCTTCTAGCGAGCTTCAAAGTGCAAGAGCGAAGAGAGCCGAATGTCTAATTGACACAGGTCGCTCTTTTCCCGCTCTCTCCTCTCGCGTTGTGTTTATCAGTTGTAGCTAGCGAGAGCTTTTGGATCATCTGACAAACAGTCAAGACATCACAAGACGCGCGATCACAAAGACGATAGCGAAGCCAGCGCGATAATGGGCTTTGCCTTCCGGGGGTGCCGCCGCTCCGCTTTTATATGCAACAAAGTGAATCATGTCGGATGCGAGCGGGAATCACAACAGGCTGGATCAGATCCATCGGGGGGCTTTATGTGTATTGAAAGTTTCAAAAGGAGGTTTGCTACGTGGAGTACTTCTTAGCGAATATTCGTCATGGGTTTGTCCGTCCGTCAGACACAAAAGCTTTATTATTCCAGGCAAGGTCGACAAAAAAAAAAGAAAGAAAGAACAGAACGTAACGGGAAATCATCTCGCCGCACTCTATGACAGCTTTCCCGGCAGCCCGTTGTCATCCCGCGGCCTAATTACGGCGTTAACCCACTCGAGCAGCGGAAATGATCAAAGCGCTAACTCAGAAGCGACACGAGCATGTAAAACATTACTTTCGACTAATAACTACTTTTTATTTCTTTCCTTTGAAATGTTATTTATGTCAAGAACATCCAGTATGGCATTTGCTTTATCAACAAAGCCGCCTTGTCCCTGCCTAATGAAATCAACATAACGTCTTAATGGCTCATTCATTTAAGGGCAAATATACAGTCGGCGGACACCTCATTAGGGACCCCCTCCCTTGCAATATCCATTAATCCATGTATAAAGTGTTTATCCTCATTTAGAGAATTGAGTGAAGCTGGAGCCTATCCCAGTTGAATTTGGGAGAGAGGCCAAGTCAATCCCAGGACGCAATTCAAAACGATGGACAGTTTGGAGGCCTTGAGTGACTTAACATGCATGGAATGTGTTCATCCATCTGTCCATCCGTCCGTCTGTCCGTCCATCAGTGGGGCAGCACAGTGTCTTTCAATCTCTGTTGGGAAAATGCGATTCTGCAAACGACTGGCAAGTGGACTCCACTTTTGGCACGAAAGTAAATTAGGATATGCTCCAATTACCCTAATGAGGACAAGCCCAATAGAAAATGAATGGATGATTTATGAGCGTGATTCGAGTGAGCCGTGTCGTTCATATAACTGTCCGAACAAACGTATCCCTAATAAAGTGCACGTCGCTGATCCGCCAGCTTGACAGAAGCCCTATGACAACTATTGACATCCGTGGAAGACCGACGAGATGAATTTGCGTATTTTGAGTCTCACACACACACTCGCACGTGGTCATCCATCACCACATGTTCATGTATTCGAGTCACCCTCACAGGAAAGCTGACCGATAGACCATTAGCGATGTAATTAGCTAGCCGCCAGCTCAGTGCGGGGTGGGCGGCGCGTAGATCTCGTCCACAATTAGTCGGTAAACTTTCGTCTAGGTTGTGATTAAAGAAACCAGGGCATGAGATCCTTGGGCAAATTCGTCAAACCCCCGCTACGGACAAAGTCTGACAGGAGATGTCCGATTTGAGCTGCGTGTGCGTTTTTCTAAACCAATAGCGGGCTCGAGGTCTATGCGGGCTTATGGTAAGACGACTCAGCAGAAAGCAGACAGGGAGAGGCCCGCGCCGTAAAACCGAAGCACGTAAAAACAAATAATAAAGGACTAACTGGAGGGGTCTGTGCTTACGATGGAGGCCAATACATTAACGCATGAATATTTAAGCAATGTAAAATAGCAGCATATAACTAATGAAAACAATTTGATTGAATGAGCAAAACAACTGGCTAAATTCAATGTATATGTCAAACACATTTCCTGGAGCAGAACATTAGTTACATCAACACCATCGAATGAGGTCCTTGGTTGTAAACATAAAACGAAGAGAATTATATTTTGTGTATTTAAAACAAACAAAAAATTGTTTATTGAGCTAGCAATGCAAAACGGACAAAACTAGCGTCGATCAGATGTCATAAAATTTGAAACAATTTGTACTTGAACATGTAGACTCAGCAAATTATAATACCCAAATGCACATATTCTTTATCCTCTGTAAAAAAAAAAAAAAAAGAAGCTACTATTGCACCTTTGATATGACGGTATTATACTGCCCCTAGTGGCCAAACGTGTCATCCTTATTAACATCTCCATTTTGAGTCACCGACAAACAAAATTCAGACTTCCTTGCTCATTCACGCCACATCTCCATCATCCACCAGCCGGCAGCCTCCGTTTTAACATGGAGAATATTTCTGGACAGAGAAGCTGTATAAAACTTTGCTCGGGGAAGAGCAAAACCAAACAACAAAAGAATGTCTGCAAGTGACACAGCCTTGTATCGCCGGCTGCAACGCCCGTGCAGGTGCAATGATTCATGGGAGGATCCATTCGGGGATGAACTCGGGGCAATAAATCAAAAAAACTGCCGCCAGACACGAGCACAAGTCACAGCCCACTTGACGCTGAGTTACTAAACTTTATGCCCGCGTGCATGTACGGGGTGTGTCTGTGCATGTGTGTGTGTATATGCTGATTTCAGTAAGACATGTTTTAAACATGAGCTGCCTGCCACTCACGCATCACTTCGTAGCACTACATCTCCTAAAGTGCCGGATGAGCTATCCTGCTCGAAACATGAGAATATGTAAACCGAAAGTAGAATTGTTGCACACCATGACTAACTAAAAAATAATTCAAAAAATACAAATAAATAAACAACCATATTGCACCTAATTGTTTGCATGCACATTCAAAACAATATAGGACAATTGAGACATCCAATCAATACATCGCCCCCGGGCCAAGGACATGATTTACAATGTTTAGGATGAGGTGAGTATTACTTATGGATTACCAGTAAACAACAAATCAATACATGGTGTGCATGGCTAAAATGCAAAAACGATAAATGAAGTGACCCCCAATGGGCCACTGGTGAGGGAATGTTGATCAACAGCATTCAGGTTCACTATTGACAAAAAGTCTGGGATAGGAACACTTGGTCATTACCCTAAATTGAATATAAAAAAAAAAAAATGGGAGAAATTAAATATATTAGAAGCATTATAAATAGAATAGAAAAATCTTGCAGCCTTTATTTTGAAGCACAGAGAGTCTTAAGTGCCAGATGATAGACGGAGGAAAATGACAAATAACCAAACAAGTGCAGCACATTGCCACCGTGGGGCAAACTCGGAGCAAATGAAGCCTACAACGGGCCTTTAATGGTGTCGGGGCGTGTCAATGAGATCACACCGAGAATGAGAAGGCAACCATTAAGCGATATCTAATCTAGCATCGTGATCATCATTGCCGCTGATTGTTACATTTCTCATGATCATCTCCTGGGTCGGATGGAAGAACAAGTAAAAAAATAAATGGTGGTGATGGAGGTGTTTCATCATCAAGAACTTGAACCGAACTTGAGTCATTTGAGAAAGGAGACATTATCTGGGCGGGGTCTCCTTCAACCGTTTTGGAAAAGTCTGATTACGATTTCAAATAAATATCAAGGGTTCGAACACGGTACCGAGAGGCATCCCAAATCTACGACAAATTGAAAACGAATGAAATGCAGAATACACATTTCACTCAAACAGTGCTCCCGTAGTTCGACAAGAAACAAACACGCCATTACAGTCACGCAGCTGCGTCTTCACCTTGAGCCGGCAAAGAAAAACTCGACTCCAGCTCGCCGTACGCGTGATAAATCAAAGTGGCGAGCGAACAAATCGTTACTCACCAGCAGCGGGAGCTGACTTTGAGATTCATTGTGCTTTGTGGTTCAATAAGACCAAACGGCGCCACCGCATAAGTCAGTCCTAATTGTGTGCTGGTGTGTAGGAGTTTTTATCGGATGGCTGCTGTTTATTTTATCGCCCGATTGTGTATTGGAACGGGCCCACACGTCACGCACGGACACTTTCAAAACATCTCTGTGGAAAAGGTCACTTTGTAAACATTGATCAGGACTCCACTCTTTTGCAGTCAGAGACAATCTGGATGAAGATTTTTTTTGGGCCTCTGGAGTGGCGGACAAAACTTTCCAAAATGGCGACTAGCTTCATCTTTTTAGCTCGGCCAAATTGAATCTGCTGGGTCAAAAGAATGAACCCAATCTTGGGTATCAAAATCGGCTCAAAATTTATAGTTCCTTCAGAATGAATTGATAAAGGATTCAAGTTGCCCGGTCAATAATGAAAGGGTGTCCCAAAACTTTTGTCACTTTTTCTTCCTTTCATTGTGTAATTGTCCCGATTTCCCTGAAGAATATTCGATTGCCGCTGCGCCGTCATCCACATTTCATTTCCTTTGCAGAAAGAAACGCTCCCTAGCAACAATCTCACCGTCGCCACGCACTTATCGCACTGTTCCTTACCAACACCTTCCCTTCCCCGCCGGCACGCACACGCCGGAACGCAGACACACAAGTAGAGCCTCCGATCGCCGGCGTCGAGACCGTACGACAAACTCATCAGAATTCATTGTGAGGTGTTGCCGTGATGAACAAAAAGTTGCACATCTTCCCTGCTGAGCGTCACCAGATGTAATCATTTTCGGGACTTGTGAGAAGATGGGAAAAAAAAAATATATATATATACTACCGTTCAAAAGTTTGGGGTCACAAAATTGTTTGGGTGACCCCAAACTTTTGAACGGTAGTGTATATATTTATTTAGATAATTATTTATAGATTATATATATGATCTTCTGTGTAAAAAATTGTATATTATATATGTATACTTATATTCATAGATTATATCTAATCTTATACAAATATAAGATATAATTTATAATATTTCATTCATAATATTTTATTATAATAATATTTACACTACCGTTCAAAAGGGTCACCCAAGCAATTTTGTGACCCCAAACTTATGAACGGTAGTGTATATTTTTTCATATTTATAATTACAAAAATATGAATATATATAATCGAAAAAAAATATATATCCATATTAAAAAAGGGTGAGTTGGAGTCTGTCAAGTTTTCAAGTCAGCCGAGCTTACGTTTTCATCTGCCGGCGTCCATTTTTATGTCTCAAATTGTGTACATAGAGGGAGGCTCCAATGTGACGAGAACGAGGCTTCGCTGTTATTGCAACAATATCCCGTACGAGGTAAATACGTCTCTGAGGATATGTATGAAAAGGCCGAAGAGGAGCAAGGGCCTGATTGCGCCATTTGGCCGGCGCATAAAGCGCCGCGCCGTCAATCCCCAACGTCCGCTTCCCTCTCGGCGAGCTCGTTTGAACGCGTCGAAAAGGATGCGGCCTGCCGTCGCAACTTCGTCATCCGACTTCTTTTCGGACGTAACGACGACGCTGCTCGTGGCAAAACTGGACTTGTGGGAGACATTGGGAGGCCGGTCTTAGCTGAGCGCTTCCCTTGTGTCTACAGAGGTCTTCTAGCGGGGGCGCTTAATTGGAAGAAGGAGAATGAATGTCGGCGAGAGCGAAAGGGAAAGCGGAAACATAATGACCTTGTTCCCCTCTTCTGCACAGCCCTTTCCTCCATTTATTGTCTTCTTGCCGCTTTAATTTGATCCATTTTTGTCACCGGCCAGCCTTTATCGTTTTTCGTCTTATTTCCCGTCGTGTATGCGCAGCTACGGGAAAAATGGCCAATTACCATTTCATTCACATCAGTACACTTGCAGGCATGCTTAATAAGTGCCTCTCAAAGTGGGAGCCATGTGACCTCGGTGGTCACCAAAAAAAAAGTCCAAGAATATTTTAAAGGCCTGAAAAGTGCAAAACTGGGCACAAAAAGTCGATTCCAAATATTGTGGGAGGGCTAAATGCTAATAAATGAATATAGCATGACATTTATGACCTCATTGGAGCGTTCAGAGTTTGAAAGGTATAAAATGGACAGATAAAAGAGCATAACTCGGCGCCAAAGCGCTTCATATTGCCTTAAATAACCTTCTGCTTTAAGGCTGACTTTTATGTTTACAGCTAGTTTTGTGAGTGGGGCCTTGAAATCGAAGCATGAAAAACGATTCCGACTCGATAATAAAAACCAACTTGGGCTTGTGAATGAAACCTCCTTGATATGTGATCTATTCAGCTCAGGTGCGCCGTAATAGTAATTCAATGCGCCTTCTAATTTATTGCTGCTGCCGTTCTATAAGATATTAACCTGACTTATTCCGCCTCTAATCGACTTTCCGTAATTGTGCCCGGCATAGCTCGACACGCATGGAACACACGATGATTTGTGTAGGTAAAGCGAGGCGGTTATGATGCTGGAGGGCATCAATAAGATCCAAATGGAAAGACGTTGTTAAGCCGAGGCATCCTTGAGCAGGACCCTGAAGTCAGGACCGGGTCCAGGTGGCCTCAATGACACCGTTTACTTGAGCCCCTCCCATCCCTGTTCCTGTGTTTTGATGATCATTTCTATAATTGATGCTCCATTGCTCAAAGACACATGAGCATGACTCTTGCGAGCCACGTCCTTAAGCAGAACCGTGAACTCGGGTCCAGGTGGCCTGGAATGACACTTTGAACCCGTTACTTGTGCCCACCCATCCCTGTTCCTGTGTTTTGATGATCATTTCTATCATTGATGCTACATTTCTCAAAGACACATGACTCTTGCGAGCCACGTCCTTGAACAGGACCTTGAACTCAGGACCGGGTCCAGGTGGCCTAGATGACACTTTGAACTGTTTATTTGTGGCCCCTCCCATCCCTGTTCCTGTTCCTGTATTTTGATGATCATTTCTATCATTAAGGCTACATTGCTCAAAGACACATCAGCACGACTCTTGCGAACCACCTACGGTAGATATTGAATGATTTTTTTTTATTTTTACCCCCTCCCACGGAAAGAAAGTAATTATCTCCACTCCGTGCCCTTGAGCACCGGAGGGACAGGCACGTAGAGTCATGCACGCTTTGGCAAACAAAGAGCCTGACAAGGACAGACAGGGAGGAAAGTGTCTCCTCGCCGTGGTTCCCCCACGCGGGTGTCCATCAGAGCAAATGACACATGAGCGTTGGAGCTCCGTTGGACTTGGATGCAATCTTAATGAATGAAGACTGGTTGTCATGGGGGGAGGGAGGGGGGTTGGGCGTCCAACATTCTAATACTTACAAAATGACATTCTGGCGAGCTAGAAATAGCAAAAACCCAAATTTTTATTCAGCAATGAACAGTCCACCAAGCATCTGCTCGTCATCCTCCATGAAGCAGGAAGTCTCCAGCTAACTAACAAACAGATGGACAAACTCCACAATTGTTTTCATTGCTTTTAGTTGTTTTGTTAGTTTTATACGACCGTCCCGATACTTTACAGACTGTTATCATCTCGAAGTCGTACGTCAACGCCAGTCGGACGAGCAGCCCGCTTGTCATCTTTGACCGGGCTGCGACTCTCCAGGACGATAAAAATGGAAAAAAGTTGTTATCTGTCTGCCTGCGTAAATACAAGAAACCTCTAAAATAGACACTTTCAAGACAAACAACACTTTCAGACCATCCATTACCGGGGACGTACTTTCTAAACTATTATGACAGTATGGCGGGGAATAAAAAAATCATCCGTTTGCCGTGACTTTACATAATCGTCTCCGGGGATTGAGATATTCACTTTTATTCATTTACAACTACTGTCAAATCCTTATTTTTCGAGATGGAGCCGAGAATGTAAATGGCAAATCCAATGGCTCACAGCTGCGATATTTTCCCTTTGCATTTATTTTTCCGCAAGCTTCACTGCTTTTTAAATGGTACTCTCCGTAATGTAGCTACCTAAATAAAGAAGCAGAGTGTCATGCTTCATTAGATCACAAGTAGCCTTCTGTAGAGTGCAATATAGTGCGTAAAAATAGTGGCTACCAGGCAACGGGTGTCTGTGACACTAAAAAAAAAAAAGTCCATCTCTACGGGCGAGACGCGATGAGATAAACCCAGGATTGGTCGCCGGCCAATCGCAGGGTACAAAAGTATTTATTTTAGCTTGCAAGTATGCCGGAATGTTTTCTGTCTGTCAACACAATGGTAGTTAGTGTGTGCATGTGTGTGTGTGATCCTTTCAGACTCAATTATTTTCTGTCTGTAGTCATAAGGATTAAAACTTTCTTCTGCTTTCCCCCCCCCCCAAAAAAAAAAAGCAATGCATTGTGCTGGAGAAATGACAGTAAAAACAAAATTGCTTTTCTTTGGTTGAGGAGATAATATAAATAATAAATCCTTCATGCCTGTATTACATTTTCTGCTTCAGAAAAGCTTTGTTTCATTTCTTTGATTATTTGCAATTTTTTTTCCCGGCGAACGTGATCACCTGAATTTCCAGGAAATTAAAAAACAGGTGTCATATGCTAAGAACAGCAAAAAAACAACAATGTATGCAAAGTGAGGGCATTCATGCAAACAGTCATTAGTGGTTAAAACATATTAATCTGCCGTAGATGAATCGACTGTTATATCAATGGATCAGCCTGACGCTCGTTTGAATAATCGGCCGTAATTAGCCTGGCGTCTTCCGCTCTGCCTCTTTTTTTGAACAAACAAACAAAGGCATCTTATTAACCGGCTGACATGAAGCCCCGCCTCTGATATTACATTAGTCTTTGCTTTCAGTCTGTTATACAAGACAAAGCACCCCCCCCAAAAGAGTCATCCATTTTCCCTCATGAGTTTGATAATCCGGATTCTTCTTAAATTGTGATAACACGAAACAAGTGGAAGGCGGTCGATAAGGGGTCGCAGAAAACTGACTACAGCGCAGTGGTTAAAAGATTCCCTTGAGGCGAGAGAAAAAAAAAAAAGACTCTGGAGAGCTGCCTTCTTATGATTCAAAGGTAGACATTTAAAAAGCGGTCAAGCCAGGAAGAGGGAGTGAAAAAAGGTTCTGGCCTCACTTAGCACATTTTATTATTATATTACTGGCATTTGAGTATGCATATTTTTTGCAGGGACTGAGCCCTACCGTGAAAGGAAAAAAAAACTGACTGCCACAATTATTATTATTATTAATATTTACGATTGCCTATATCAATAATTTAAAGCACATACTATGACCAAGAAATTGATTTAGAAACTTATCTTACATCACCCTTAAAAAAAAAAAAAGACTTACCCTAACATCCGTCAACGACCCAGGCTAAACTTAGCTCCTCCCCCAAAGTGCAGATCTATTGGCTATATATAGAAACACATTCTTTTTCCAAGTGCAAAAAATAAGCTTGGCTCAACTAAAAAAAAAACACAAAATAACCCCACGAATCAAGCCAAGTTTTTTTCATGTTGATGTCATTTTGTGCCCGAGGACAAATTTGACTAGCGACGAGGTCACAAATCAATTTACAACCAACGCCATCGACTCATAACTCATATGAAAGCCCTTGATGAGAACTTTTGTCATTATTTAATCCTCATGTAAGGAACAACATGGCTCTAAATCTTTCAAAATGTTTGCACTGAAGTCACAAAACAATTGCAATGGAGGCAGTAAGGGGACATTAAGTGAACATGAGGGGGGGGGGGGGGGGGGGGTAAAAAAGAAAAGCCCAAAACAGAATATAAAATATTGCAGCAGAAATAAGAGGGCGGCGCATCCCCGAGGGACGCACTTCTTTGCATCTTTCACTGCACTTAAAAGTAGATTACCTTGGAGGGAGGAAGACCTCATAAATCTTTTCTCCTCTTCCTCCCATGGCATGTCTACACGGACGCTTAAATCAATGCGCTTCATTGAGGTCAAGGACGATGTCATTGTCCTCTTGACCTGTTTGTTCACACACGTCCGACTCGGCGTGCGGAAGATTCAACATTTTTTTTTTTTTTTTAGGGGGTTGTTGGCTAATTGCCTCACACAAGAAAAAAAAAAAAAAAGAAATAAGCATTGGCAGACAGCCAATCCAGGTTATGCTCCGCCTCTCGCCCAAATTCAGACGGCGTAAACCTCAGCTCAACTAATGAGGACATGAATGATGGAAATGGGCTTGAATGGATGGATGCAAATTAAAAGGCTTTCCGGATTTCATGAACCTTGATGAGAATAAGCAATGAGCCTTGTAAGGTGACACTGACAGATAATAGCGTCATTCCTCAAACAGCGGCGACGCCTCTCATAGACGCCGTGCCCCAATTTGTGGCTTGCCGCATCATTTAAAACAGACTAATGCTTCCCTCAAACAGATGACTGGGACTATATTTACTGCACAGTGGTGCCGTGAGATACGAGTTAAATTCCCTTTCAAATGAATGTACAAGCCGCTAATTCATCCCAGCCAACAGACAATAAAAAAAAAAAAAAGTTAGAATGTCTGTCTACATGTGCTGCTGCACCGTTTGTATTCAAACATCCATTTAAAGTAGAGCCACATTTGTATATAAAATGTGCGCTTAGTTTTAGATTGGCACTTTGGTTTAATAAATAAGACTCTGTTTGGCGCATGTCTGGCTGGTGGTCACTTTCATTTCCATCAGATCGCAGTGTGCCGTCGCATCTAAGCGAATGATAAACTCCGTGACGGACAAATGAAGACACGATTGGACCCAGCTCGTATTGTCCACAGCTCTACTTTAATAAAAAATGAGCCCATTTTACTCATTTCCTCCAGAAAGGTGGCCGGGGGCTTTGGACGGCGGGGCAGATAGCACATTAGATAGCGTGTAATTAAAGGCGCCCATTGAACCGACAGCCTCAGTATTACAAACGCAGCCGGCATATTCATATTTAAACAGGAGGAGGGGGAAGAGCCGGAAATGTTGCCTTTGTGATAAATGAAGCTGGAATATGCAAGACAGCCTCGCTACTTCTCAGATGTAATTAAGTCACATAAATACTGGGAGATGGACATGCTCCGAAACTTAAAGCGTGTGACGGGCAATCTTTTGGGGATGCCGCACTTTGTTCCGCCGCATGACAGCATACAAGAAACACGACTAGGATTTCCATTAAGATATACTCATTGTAGGAGATCATGTTGACAGCAGAAAATTATGGGGAAAAAATAAATAAATTCTTTTTTCCATATATCTATATACCGTAATTTTCGGACTATAAGTCGCACCAGCCATAAAATGCCCAAAAAAGTGAAGAAAAAAACATATATATATGTATATAAGTCGCTCCTGAGTATAAGTCGACCACACCCCCCCCCACCCAAACTATGAAAAAAAACCGCGACTTATAGTCCGAAAATTACGGTACATATACACACAGACACTACAAAATTGTTTCTTTAGCCTCTCTTGCCAAGATGGAACTGTGAAACGAACCACCTGCAGTGTGTCAGGCTAACATGCATGCATGCATTAATGCTTAGTAGGTAAACAGTCACACATACGCACAGTACCTGTGAGGCGCATGAATATTTGAATAGGCATTGCAATGCGGTGCCCATTAGCATGCTTATGAGCAAAAACAAAAACTCACGTCGTGCAACTGGTGATTACGGAAAATAATCATTTGTGCAGTGAGTCTACATGATGGATGGGTTGGGGGCAACGACCTTTGACTTTGTGACATATTATGCAACGGATACACGGCGAGATGGAATAAAAAGAAAGCTATTTAGATAACGTGGGTTAGGCGTCTATATCGTAGCCTATCATACTTTTGATTCTCAAAAAATGGTACCCAGGCTCCCTCTAGTGGTACGTGAAAGCCTCACCCAAATAAATCATCAAACTGTGCACTGTCCATCCATTCATTCATTTTATGATCCACTCATACTCACAATCATTTAGCACCGGATATGTTAGCTACAGTTCAGTTGTATTTAACTCAACATTACATTTGCATTTAATCATTCAATCACTAGCTACTGCATTTTACCGTGACGCTGAAATACTAGCACCTTAAAGAAAGAATCAATAGGTTTGTCACAGCAAAGCAAATGACTGGAATATTTGATGAAATCACTTATCAGATCAGTAATTCATGACACATTGCCAGCCGCTTTCCCATCCAAGTCCGAGCGGCATTGTGAAGCGTGCACCGCTGGCAGCTTTTAAATATTGCAGAGCGAGCAGTGGTGCGCTGTACAGAGAGAACAACGTGTCCCGGGAGCAAAGAAACATGTCTTGTTGGAAAGGGAATTAGATCATCGAGCGCTAAGTCAAAGCCAGCGCGGCCAGGCGTGCATAGGGAAGCACAGGCCAGCGAGTTTTTAACACATTCGGGAACCGCACACAGGCTAAGGCTAATGTCGATGCGTCCAAATACCACGGCTAAATATGACAAATAAGGGTAGGTTTGACCTGGACTCCTTAATATTCCTCCCGAGCACTGTCCCTGCTTCATATATTATGAATGTTAATAATGTGCGTGAAAGAAATGACTTCCTGCAAATGTATTGCGTTGTCATGATCATCACTATCTTTATCATCATCATATTTCAGCATGACACGACGGTATTCACATTTGCACGCCTCAACAATATTTAGTAGAATTTAAAGTAAAACAACATACTACCTTTTACGTCGTTACGTTACGAAAAATACCATATTTTGCTAATTGCTAACTGTGTTCCACCCACAAAGCAATTTCCTTGGTTGATAAAAGGGCCGATATTTTTTCAAATCATTAGGATGTTTACTATTTCTGTGATGTCCTATTATCATTAGCTAGCGAGCGAGCTAGCACACCCGCTAGCTGATATAAGAATCTGAACTGCTTATGAACAAACCACTGGTGGCCATTTTGCGTTGCCATGAGCACTTACCGTAATTTTCGGACTATAAGTTGCACCGGAGTATAAGTCGCACCAGCCATAAAATGCCCAAAAAAGTGAAATAAAACATATATATGTATATAAGTCGCTCCTGAGTATAAGTCGCCCCCACCACCCAAACTATGAAAAAAAACGCGACTTATAGTCCGAAAATTACGGTAACTCAAATAGAACATTATTAAATATTATAAATCATTATTTTCTGTCCTCAGACTAAAATCTGGAAGAAGCACATGTTATCACTATGAATGTGATTATATTTCTGATTGCTACTCAAAGATTTGTCTGCAGCATGTCAGAATCATGCAACTTGAAAAGAAAGCCAACGTACCACCAATACATAGTGCCATTCAATACTGTACAAATATCCAGAAACCAACTATGATAGATGTATAAATTGAATATATTTACTGCGTCTGAGACACTCGGGTCGTTTTCAGCAGCTTAGCAGCTGTCTGCTGCAGAGAGGAAAAAATCATCTGATGAAATATTTAACCACACTGTGGGGCGAAACAGCTTGGGCACATATGCACAGACAATGCAGAGCACTCGAGCACCTTCTCCAGCAAATAAACTATTCATCAAATAAGATAATCAAAGATGATCATCGTGTGGTTAATCTCTCCTCTGACTAACAAAGAAGGAATAAAAACTGACCTTGCGTGGTGAATACATTTTAAAAACCTGAATTATATAATGATGTAACATTATTTTTACATATTTTGTGATGAATAAAAAGGTTGCACTCATTAGTCTGTATCAATATTTTTGGACTTCAAAAAATTCAAACTGAACATTATCCAAGGGTGAATAAAATATATTTGTATTTTATATTGACAAATTTCAATTTAGGCATTAAAGCAATAAATTCAATAGATCTTTGAAAATTTTAAAATTAAATAGTTAATAGTCTCCTATTAACAAACTTAAAAAAAAAAAAAGATGGAGGTGAGCAATATGTTGTACCCACACCACATAAATAAAGGCCTTTGACAGGATGAAGAATCACAATAACACACCATATGTACACAATTAGCATAAAGAAATCCCAAGACTACATGGAAGGACACAATGAATTAATAAAACAAAAAGTAGGCCAAAAAGGAAGCTCCGTAGCATTTATTACAAAAGCTACACTTATTAAAGCCACACTAGAAAACATCTCGTCCACCATTGCGAAAGAAGTTGCACCAGCTACAATACAACAAATGACTCCATTGACCTCCGTAAAGAAAGTCACAGTATGATGAATGCAGAAAAACTACATTGTCTGCAAAGATCTTAGGTGTGAACCTTCCAAAAGATTCTCTCCAGGCCCTCCTATGAAGATCCAAACAGAAATGTGCGCCACGGGGCACATCTTTGATGTTCTGCCGAGAACAGAAAGTCAGCGCTTGCTGCATCTCTCGATATATTCAGATACAAGCATTTATGAAGCTCCCCAAGTAATTATCCCCGTTTGAACTATGCCAACTGAAATGCTGTGATTAAACTCACAGACAGAAAAGTAGTTTCTCGAAACTCGTACGTGGTCAGTCTATGCGATTGCGTTTGTGGGTTGAGATGGGTCATCAAAGATGAACTGTTGAAATAAAAAAAAAAAAAGAGCTGGTCAAGGCGTTCATATCTCAAATCATCAATCCCCTTTCAAATGAATGGTATGTCATTAATCTGTTCCAGCTCCCTCCGAAAATCCACTCAAATTTTTTTCATGTTTAACTTTATGAGAAATAAAAAAAGACAATTGCGGCCTCATTTTTTTTGCTTCATTTCAATGCCGCTCCTTTTGTTATGTATGACTTGGCCACCTGGGGGCAGTGTAATACAAACAGCAGGGACACACACTAAGAAGAGTTCACCTTGTTTTTATCCTGCCAATAAAATACAGTGCAGCTACAGCTAGAGTGACAATACAGTACAGTTTCTTTTATTAGTGGACTTCATCTTTTTTTTTTTTTTTTTTAATCAGCTCTCTCATCATCTCCTACACATGACATCATTACGGTGGTGGATATTCTGGGCAAAAGAGTTAGACGGGCAGAAGAGAATTGAAAGCAGGAGGGGTATGAAGAAAAAAAAGAAGAAAAAAAAAAAGGGGTGGGGGGGGTGGGAAGCTCTTCTCCATCTTTTCATTAATCACAAATCAGTTTATTTCTCTCTGGAGAGCCAATCACTCAGCGGGATGGAGGATGGCCCCTCTCTCTCTCTCTCTCTCTCGCTCCTCTTTTTATCTCCTTTCTGTTCAATCGGCTTCCTCCCTTGCTTCCTCGTGGGAATCCTCCACTCTAAATGCCAAACCGATAAAGCAAGAAACCAAAAAGTATCTTCTCCCTAGTTCACCATTTTGATACAAATCACATCTTAGATGGTTGCGGGTGGCGGAGCACTCTCTTTTAGACACACACACAGACACACACACACACACACACATCCATATATTATAAAAGGCAGTCACTGTGCACTGGCAGTGGGCTTGAATAAGCAGCCAGATTGTTTGAGTTGCATAACGGATGAAGTGAAAGGCAGCTGTCGCTATCACAGGAAACTCCGGGAGGTCATGATTTGTTTTCTTCTCATTTTAAGCACACGTTACATCATCAGCGCCAGGTTCGCCTGGATTGTATATACACACAGGTAGTGTGCATAAAAAGTCTACACACCCCTGTTCAAAGGTAAGGTTTTTGCAAGATAAAAAAAAGAGATACTTTCAACTATTGATGTGGCCTATAAAAATGAGAAATAGAAACAAACAAAACTTAACGATCGTGGTTGCATAAGTGTGAACACCCCCTTCATACTTTGCGATCAGATTCCAACTCATACTCGATTGCTCATTCCTCTTTTTTGTCATACGATTACCACGTAGAGCAGCACCGAATAATAATCGTTTAAAGAAAATAAAAATCTGACTTTGAGCAAACAGGACCTCGCATAAAACTCAGACACTTTGCACAATGTGGCCAATATTGCCTTGATTAACTGTGCGAGACCCCAATCAATAGATCTCAGACCCGGGATGAATTTTTACGGCATCAATCTGTTGCTTTTTATGTCCGCAGTCTCCCAAATTGGACATAATGCTCAATTATGGCCTTGTTGGCCGGTGACGGCGGGATGAGCGGGATAATGGGCCGCCGCTGTGGAACGTGCACATCAGAGCCAGCGAACAGTCTGACGTCACCCAGAAACACTTTCATATTTAATTGCCGATGCACGGAATTAAAAAGGCTCAAGGAGAAGGGATGAAAGACCAAATTGTGGCCTTTTATAGACGGCATAATGATGATAAAAGCGTATTCTCTTTGAAAGAGGCACCCCGCCGTGGTGCTGATGTGAGAGAAAAACGCCTTGACACAAGGCTCTTAAAAACGCTTCTTTTGACCATATTATCGAGGAAAAAAAAAAACCCCAGCACGAATGTGTCGGACTCAGAACGATTGTGTTCTGATAGTATCCCGTAAACAAAAAAAAGCAGCACCCCCCAGAGAGGCATGACAATCCTTTTTGCTGTGCAGCTTTACTGGATCTGGAACTCCTCCCTGTAGCAGGCTGCCAGTGACTCTACACAAAAGCAGAACAGTGACCCCCAGTGGATTCTACTGGTATTACATGAGATAACTGTCTAAATTTTTAAAGCATTTTTCCTCAGGGTGAACAGTAGACTATCTAGACTAGACGAGTTCTTGCTCCCAATATGATATGCACTATTGTTTCCCCCCCCTCAATTTAGTAAATAAATAAATAAATAAATAAATAAATAAATAAATAAATAAATAAAATTCCACTTAAGTTCATGGAAGGGTTTATGCACACTTATGAGTTATTGTTGTTGAGTTTACAGAATATTAAAAACATTACCTAAAATGTCGCCCATAGAGGTTGAATTGAGAATACGGAAATTCGGGTTGTTCGATTCAGATTCAGATCAATAATCACATAATGTTGAACGTTTTTAAATGTGTACATCTCCAAGCGGAATAGATTGTATTAAATGTCATCTGTCGCTGTTTTGATGTCAGGTGAGCGGCTGAGTCGGCCTCCAATTCCATTTTATATAACACATGGGGGTGAGGTGGTTCGAACGTCCACGAGTATCACATCTAATCCAAGGAGTCAAACGTATGTCACTCCGCGAGCTCATTCAAGCTTTCAGCGAGTGCAGCAGGTTACGTTCACAAGAGGGCTGAAATTGCACAGCGCATCTTCAGCCGGCGAGGGAAAGGTCACTAATGATTTTGTCCATCAATAACGCTCACGCCGGCGAGTCACTGCAGTCTGCCGCCGCTACAAGAAGCTAGCATCTGGCACAACTTTATATCGAGGTGAGAGATTACAACAGGAGGGATTATGTTCATTAAAGCTTGAAATCTGCCCGTCCGGCCTTCTCCCGGGGAATAAGAAGCAGCAGTGTCGGCTGTCTCGTCAATCAATTTGCAGTCAGGAAGAAAAAAAGAGATTAAGATTAAACCAGTCCGCCTCCGTGAGGCGTCGGTAAAGTAATTTGACGGAATCCCTAAATCGTCCTACCATTGTATGCGGTATTACTGTAACAGGATCGTAAAAAGCGCCGCACCTTTCCCTCCGCGACGAGTGGGAGGTGAACATTCAATTCCGAAGGCGGATATGTAATTTGCATGATTACCAAATATCATCCAAGTGAAAATGGGCTGGCGAATATGCCCGCTCACTCGTAGCTTGGCAGGTGGCGCTGTAGTGATTTGGATGTGCGCTCATTCACCACAATATTCGGTACACCTGCATAAATTAAGAAGATTCACTACAGGCATTATTTACACATACAGTAATAATGCTAAAGTTAATGCTAATGTAGTATATAGTATATATATAAAATTATATATGCTAATGTTAATATAATAGCTAATGCTAACACACACACACACACACACACACACACACACACACATATATATATATATATATATATATATATATATAAGGACACGGCAGGCTTCATTACAGTAAACCCAAGAGAGGCGAGCTTGAGGGCTAAAGTCATTCATAGCGTGATAATGCAGAGCCTTTAGTGTAATAACCATTCTGCAGCGCTGACACAATGTGTGACCTTAACCGCATCCCTCCATCCATAGCAATGACAGCTCGTGCAGTGAACACAAAAAGGAAGCTTTTTCCAGAGTTAAATACTTGCAGCTACCCCCGGTGGCTCGGTAATCTCCTGAGGTTCTAAAAGCTTTGTGTACTGATGAGCCAGAGAAAAAAAAAAATGGTGGCGGGTTATTCCGGGACAGCTCTGAAGCTAACCTTTAGAAGCGAAAGGCGGCTAAACAACAATCTCGGAGGAGGAAGCCACCGCTTTGTGCACATGCGCTACATTTAAAGACTAACCCCTTTCAACTCGCGGCCCCCTTGAAATTCACTAAACTTTACCAAACATATCTTATCTCTGCTGCCAGACTTCCATAGGCACAAGCAAAAGGAAGATGAGGACAACAATGGACAGACCAGGACGATTGAAGGACATTCAATAAGAGGAATAAGGTTCAAATAAATAAAAAGGAATGCACTTATTGCAATTGTTAATAAAATACACAACCAGATAAATATGGATTAAATCATGTTCAAACGTGACATAATCATGTCGCCACAACAAATAAATCACGTTAAGAATGGAGAGTGATCAAAACAAAGCTCGCTCTGACTAAATGCAGTCAGCGCTGAAGTTTTTATAGCGCCACATCGCCCTCTAGCGGCCATAGTCCGCTCCGGCAACACAAATCAGCACCACAAAAGTGGACAGCTCCCACCGCTAAAATAACACAGAAGCAGTTCAAGCGCTTGGCCGTTCCAATTAATGTCGTAATTTAGTCCCCCCCCCCCCCCCCCCTCCAAACTAGACGAGCAGTTATAAACACGCATCCATCACGGCGACAGTCTCAAATTGAAGCCGGGAGTCATCACATGTTGACATGTTTGCGTGTTGACACGTGATTGCCACGTGTGCGGCTTGACAATATTACGGAACAATAAAATCCCGACAGTTGATTCATAACGCCGCGTAAAATCTCGAGTTTTGTCAGGCTAGCTTAATGAAAGCTATCATTCCTGCCCGCTTCACCTCGTTGCTATAGAGCGCGAGGATCGATAAGAAACAAAGACATCTCCTGTAGAGCATCGCCATGGCGATGAGCCGGCTTTTGGAGCTCGTCAGTGTCGCACGTGTTTTATCTCGTCTAAAAATTGCATGAGCACAACTTCAATTGTTTTTCTCGATACGGAACACGCACACACACACACACACACACGGCTCTTCCACAACAAATGCTGGAGGCTCAAAGGTTACACATGCAATCACGTTAGAGACAGAGACCACATTGCTGCTGTGTCTCGGGAAAATACGACCGTGCGTGTGTGTGTTTGGGGGTCACGGATGCTCAGTCTATATTTCTATGTTTGCGATGAGCTGAGCATTTTCCAGGGATCCGAAAAACGTGCGACCGTCAGACGACTTAATCATCACGAGCGAGCGAATGAACGCATTTCACAGTCACGTCTCGGCACTCGAGCCACCTGACCTCCTTTTATCCACTCGATCCAAATCTAATCGTCCCACTCGGCACAGCGGACAAGCGGCGCCTTAATCGTCCGACTCGGCTTTTCTTTGGAGTGACACAGCGGACAAGTGGCGCCTTAAGATGGAAAATAAGACATCTGCGAGACTTAACCTGCCTGTCGACTGGTGTCTCGGAGATTAGGTGGGGAGTGAACACACACATTTTAGTCGGTGTTTGAGGAAGGTGGGGGGGGGATGTCTGCACACTGAAGGTGTTAGCTAAGATATACTGCCACCTTCTGGACAGGAAGAGGAGCACAGAAGTCAACTTTCACCAGCACGCCATCATGTCAAGCATAAACATCCCAAAACGTGGGCCAGCGCATCCAGAAGCAATTATCTTCATGAAATTCAACTCTCACTCAAAACTCAGAATGCAACTTTCATTTCCATTCAATATTTTGAAAATAATTATTCTAATTATTATAATATGATCATTTTTACTATTATTTTAACAATTTATTTATATGATTATTTTTATTATTTCCTTACATTATTATTATTTTTTTTAATTTAATCTATGTGGTAGTAGTAATAGAGTCAAATAGTGTGATTGCTGTTTATCCATGATTCAATCCAAAAGTATTCAGTCATAAAGGATTTAACTTTAATGAAATTCAACTCTCACTCAACACTCAGGATGCAACTTTCATTTTCATTCAATATTTTGAAAATAATTATTAGAATTATTATAATACGATCATTTTTACTATTATTTTAACAATTTATTTATATGATTATTTTTATTATTTTCTTACATCCATCCATCCATCCATTTTCCGTACCGCTTAGTCCCCACTGGGGTCGCGGGCGTGCTGGAGCCTATCCCAGCTGTCATCGGGCAGTAGGCGGGGGACACCCTGAACCGGTTGCCAGCCAATCGCAGGGCACACAGAGACAAACAACCATTCGCACTCGCACTCACACCTAGGGACAATTTGGAGTGTTCAATCGGCCTACCAAGCATGTTTTTGGGATGTGGGAGGAAACCGGAGTGCCCGGAGAAAACCCACGCGGGTCCGGGGAGAACATGCAAACTCCACACAGGGAGGGCCGGAGGTGGAATCGAACCCGCACCCTCCTAACTGTGAGGCGGACGTGCTACCCAAGTGCGCCACCGAGCCGCCTATTTTCTTACATTCTTTTTTTTTTTTTTTTTTTTTAATTGAATCTATGTGGTAGTAGTAATAGAGCCAAATAGTGTGTTTGCTGTTTATCCATAAATCAATGCAAAAGTATTCAGTCATAAAGGATTGAACCCAAAGCCAGATGAAAAGAAGCTTGTTCCTGAATGCCGCCAGCAGCAACGCACGACTCACCGGGGTGCTGCCATCAGAGAGGGTGGCCATGCTGATGGACATGCTCATCTTGTCCGACGAAGACAGCGAGGACGGGGAGGGGCTCCTCTTGTCCGCTTCTTGTCTCTGGAGGAAGTCACGCCAGGCGCGTTGGATACTAAACACAAACACAAGCACAGCTAAGAAACTGCAATTTTCCCTCCACTAAATCCACATTGCCACCCATTCGTGTCACATTACAACCTGGGCCTGCAAAAGTTTTCTTTTTTTTTTTTTATCTCTTCCAAAATCATCCGTCAACTTGTCAGCTTTATGTCGTCTGGCCTTGAGTAAATCACGGCAAGAAAGTTTGAAGCGTTGCCGTTCCAAGTTTTTTTCACGGCGACATTTAAAACACTCACATCAAAACTTTGGTCTCAAAGGGCGCCACGTTCATGTTGATGTTGTCGTCTTGGTCCACCAGCAGGTCCTCGCTGGGGGGGAAGAGGACACAACAAATGATACGAGGAGCTTTTTTATTTGATTATTTTGGGGGATATTGCTGGGCGCCGTCCACTCACGTCTGCAGCTGGAACCTGCCGCCATTTTTTTGCTTGAAGCCACTCTGGAGACTCTTGAGCTGCTCCTGCGTGACACGTAAAAACATTGTTTTCCTGATTATTTTTTTTTTAAATCTAGACAATGAGTCACCAAAATAACTTTCCCCTTCTCACTCTCTCGCCCGGCTTGGATCTCTCGCCCCCTCCCATCCCTTCCCTTCCCATTCCATTCGGCTACCGCCCTAATGAGGACAAGGCTGCCTCGACATAATTGAGCAGACTAATTCAATTACGAGGGAGCAACAAAGTTTAAGTGGAGCGGTTCTTCCTCGACGAGGCAAAGGGGGTTCAAGCGAGGCCGCCAGACGAGCGGCTGGAGCGCACCGCTGCCCCTGCGCGCTTCCACATTAACGGGGACCATGTGTCATTACTGTACGGGGGAGACGAGCCCAGCAAGGCGCTCAGAGGTATTATAGCTTTGAATTGCCAAAACGGACCTTATTTGGTATTTAATGCGTATTTTTGATATAATGTCTGAACAGTAGAATGCATATTGTAGTAGAGGAGGAGGGGGGGGGGGGTCACAAAATTAGGTACAACGGCCTTCACAAAGATAATAGTTGCATTTTTAACATCAGCTACAAATTGTAGAATATTGGGATGAAGTTTTATTAAATCTGCAATGCATCATTGGAAAATGTGTTTTTACCTTCCAGGTCCTCTCTCAATCGATTTAGTTTTTGCAATAAGAGGATATATTTGAAATAATGTTGACTTGATCACATTTATGGGAGTTTGTATGATGTCAGAAATAATAACGAAAGCACCTCACATATATAGATTAAAAAATATAAAAAAGTTAAAAATACAAAACAAAACAAAAAAAGAAAATATAAAAAATAAAAAATACTCAACCTTTTTCTTTTGTTGCAATTAAGCTGTAAACATTTAAATAACACAAAATAATTAAATAAACCTTGTTCAGTGGCTCCAAATATCTAATGCAAGTTTATTGTTGACAAATTGCCTTCTCTGGAATATTCTAACAAATCAAGGTCTACCTGTACCACTTCGAATCCCAACCAATGCAAACTCCAAGCACAAGAATAAACAAAACGGTGACTTCATCCCTTATTCATTAGCGGCAACGATATTTCAACCGGAGCATTAATGATTATTCCGCTAACCAGAACCCCTAATGTCCCCTCATTTCCTCAAATTGAAAGTCAGGGGATTATTTTGGCTATTGGGTGCAGCCAGTGCTGCTTTTCTCATTACGTGGCCTCCCACAAGGAACAAGTCGCTCATTAGATCGAATCAAGCGCCGTGATTAGTGATCAATGACGGCGTCAATGTGCTGTTTTACTCTTTAAGTGCGTCTGTCTGATGAAAAGAGCAAACCGGAGGATAAACCAACGAGGATGAATCTCCAGCCGGAGATTCGAACCTTTCTATGATCTCCTCGCTATGGCTTTGTTTCTCTCCAACAAAGCCTTCTGCCTTTCTCTCGGCCTCGCCCCGAAAACGCAGCTGTCGCTCTTGTTTTAAGTGCACCGGTCTGCGTCAGACGTGTTCAGTCAGACACGCGGCGCTTTCAAATGTGCCGTGTGGGAATTCGCGGCAAAGCGGAGAGGATTAAAAAAGGAAAAGGAGCATCGACGAGTCTAAAAATATCTAAAGAGATGCACAAGTTGTACAGAAGTGTGTGTTGGTGTGTGTGAGACAGAGCTATGTGGTTTACTCTAAGGTGAGTGTTAAGGGGTTAAGCGTTTACCGAGATAAGCTTCGAGCAAGGGGCTAGGAAATGTATGTGTCAGTCCATTTCCTTTTACGTTGCTGTGCGTGTGTGTGTGTGTTTGAGCAATTCAGAGTGAGAGAGAGGGCATGAAAGCCATACGATAGATAGCGAGAGATAGCTTGTGAGATAAAGTGAGAAAAACTATATAGATACAAAGTTGGTGTGAAGGAAAGAAGGAAGGAAGGAAGGAAAAAAGGAAGGAAAGAAAAAAGGAAGGAAAGAAAAAAGGAAGGAAAGAAAAAAGGAAGGAAAGAAAAAAGGAAGGAAAGAAAAAAGGAAGGAAAGAAAAAAGGAAGGAAAGAAAAAAGGAAGGAAAGAAGGAAAGAAGGAAAGAAAGAAGGAAAGAAGGAAAGAAAGAAGGAAAGAAGGAAAGAAGGAAAGAAGGAAAGAAGGAAGGAAGGAAGGAAGGAAGGAAGGACGGAAGGAAGGAAGGAAGGAAGGAAGGAAGGAAGGAAGGAAGGAAGGAAGGAAGGAAGGAAGGAAGGAAGGAAGGAAGGAAGGAAGGAAGGAAGGAAGGAAGGAAGGAAGGAAGGAAGGAAGGAAGGAAGGAAGGAAGGACAGATAGACTGACAGAGATAGATAGATAGATAGATAGATAGATAGATAGATAGATAGATAGATAGATAGATAGATAGATAGATAGATAGATAGATAGATAGATAGATAGATAGATAGATAGATAGATAGGTAGATAGGTAGATAGGTAGATAGGTAGATAGGTAGATAGGTAGATAGGTAGGTAGGTAGGTAGGTAGGTAGGTAGGTAGGTAGGTAGGTAGGTAGGTAGGTAGGTAGATAGATAGATAGATAGATAGATAGATAGATAGATAGATAGATAGATAGATAGATAGATAGATAGATAGATAGATAGATAGATAGAGAGATAGAGAGATAGAGAGATAGAGAGATAGATAAACAATACAAACAATCCGTGTGAATAAGCCAATCATTTTCAGCTATTTTTGTTTCTAGTGTCAACGCCTGTGAATCGACCAAGCGCGGCTGCGAGCGCGTGCTTGCCAAACAGAAAATCCTAGCGCCGATATCCCGGGCGCAATATTCGCCACTTAAGGAAAAGCCTGACTTCAGCAGGACAATTTAGAGCGACTCCATCGCATCGATTTCAATATCTGCAGCGCTCCATGTTGTGTAATTACTTCGGATGGAGAGGAAACGTTAGCGCGCTTGCCATTTTGGACGAGATGCTGCCGTCCGACATGGTGTAAGTCCGCACACCTGTGTCTGTGCACACCTGTGCCAAAGTGGACCCTCTCGAGTGAAACCCCCCTCGACCCAAAAAAAGTAACATCTCATAAACTAAACACTTGCATAATTTAGAGGCAACGCTGACAGAAAATCGATAGTCATTTTGGACTTTGGCAATGCCAAGCAGGCGTGTATTGATTGTTGTGTGGTTACGCGTGTGTGTGCGTACGTGTGTGTTGGCACGCGTGTTATTGGATTTATGGTCGAGTCGTGCCGATTGTAGGGAAAGGGTCTGGGATGGCGGGAGAAGAGCAACTCTGACGGAGGAGAGACCTTGAACCCCGACGAACGTAAACAAGCAGAGAGGAGATAGCGCTAACACGCTAACATGCTAACACTCCTAACTTGATTCACGGTGTGAGCGGTGAGTAAATGGAAAAAGGTAAAGTACCCATTAATAGAATGGAAAAATATAAATCAAATCGTTTTCGTCACTGGCGAATTGCAGCGACAGTACGAGTATTCGAGACCGATGTGAAATAAAAGCGCATAGAAGCCGGAGCGAAGGTGAAAGGTCAAAAGCGAAGCCCCCCCGCTGCTGCTATTGCGCTTTCACATTCATTTCAAGGACCTGCAGCTGCAAGTGAGCCATGAATAGAAGCTTGCCAGTGCAGGTGCGAAATGACGTTCACACACGAGAAATGTGATATTTCCGCAACAAAACGCGCATATAATTCCTCAAATAACGGCCCCAGGGTGCTGCTGCTATTTTTACTCAGCGGATGACAATAGACTTTATTTGTAAACAGTAAACGTGGGAATGGCTTGAGTAATATTTTAAAAAAATATTAATAAAATATGATTTTTTTTTTAAATTACCTCTATTTATAGTTTAAGCCATAAATATACAACAAAAGATGCCCAGAAAACAATTCCATATCATTTAAAAATTAGCTTACAACATTGCTTACTAGTTTCCTATTCAGCCAGCAGATTAGCGCCATCTTGTGGCACTTTGGGGGATTACTGGGGCTTATGTTGCTGCCCATCCAAAACCACATCAATCTAAAAGAAAAATTGTAATCCATTACACGACACAAGGGGACTCTGTCCTGAAGCAAAAAAGAAAGAAAAAAAAAATATTAAGAGTTAATAGCTGCCCTTTGTAGACTATATATTTTTTAATTTGCCGGCAAAGCTAATACGATCTCTTCACTTTTTATACTGCTTATTGTTTTTATATTGACTTTGCAGTGCCGTGGGTTATTTTTACGGCCACCCGCTATTATCCGTGTCGTTCTTCACTGTCGTACGTTACTCTTTCCTCGTAATAGAATCTTTAGAGCCGTGTCTGCTTATCCCATTTTCTATGATAAGATAATAAAAAATAATACCTTTCCATACAATCGTGCTATTAGGATCAATAAATCTCGCAATTTGACCCAGTATTGCGATGGTACTTGCCGATTTAAAAAAAAAATAAAAAAATAAAATGGATAGCAGTGAGAGCGATGATGAAAAGCACCAAACACAAATCCTTCTCAAACATGTCAAATATGACACTGCTCGGAAAAACAACTCATCATTCCTGACGTTTGACTGACAGCTCTCGCTCCACCTGCCTCCACGTTATTTCTCCCGCTGCTAAATTGGTATCGGTGTATTAGTATCGGTCAGACATCCACGTCAGAGTTTAAAACTACCGTTGAGAACGAAGCACGTGGGGAGGTATCAGAAGAAGAAGAAATTAAATTGGACCAAGGCCAGCCGTCCGGCCCGAGAAACGAAGAAACAAGAGAAATGGCCCGCCTGGCAAATGGCCTTCATCTCGGCCCGTATTCGGAGTGTAAATCAGTCCATCGCACCTTCGGACCCATCGGCCCGCACGCGCACCGATGATTTAAATAGCTGTGGCGCTCCTCGAAATGTCCCTTAACTCAGCCGAGGGGAGCAGAATGACAGACAAAGAGAGAAGACAAATGCACGGGAAGACAAATGTCTCAAAACACAAAGTCATCTTCAAGTTGAGCTCATTTTCAACTCTGTCGCCAACAAGCACTTTTCCACTTTTGAGATTTTCTTTTTTTTTTTTTTTGCTCCACTTGGCTCCGCTCGTCAATACTTGATGAGCTTCCCGACGGGAGGCGCTGGCAACAAAACCCGAGCCAGCACGGGCTCGGGTCGCCATCCAGCGCCGCAGCACATTGGCCAGCTGTGTTTGTTTGCGTGATGAACGTAATTAGTTTTGCGATACACACACACGAAAACACACACTCGGGCTGCCCACTTTTTTTTTTTTTTTAAGTATAGACAACCTAAATGAATGAATTCGAACTGCTGCCCACTAAAAAAAAAAACTTTAAAGGTGAATCAATGCAACTCAATGACGTACGCGTTCTATTTTTACCGCACTTGAAGTCAAAGCTGGCAAAAAGCAATGAAGCAAAAGTTCAAAAACGACATGCAAAGAGGCCATTACGTCGGCCGTGGCTTTTAAGAGGTTTAAGGCAATGACCATATAATTGCAAAGTGCTTCTCCCCCAATTGCAGTCAAAGTGGGACATTTCCTCATCCCCCTCACTCTTATTAAAAAACAAAAACACAAAAGCAGTTTTTGTTGGAAGCTCGTGTATTGCTTCAATTGTCACGGTTTCAAATCCCCATCAAATAAAATAAAAAGCTGTTCAAAAGTATTCAACGTGTGCCAAGCAAAACGAGCATTTCCAAACAGATGCGGTTGAATATTAAAAATGATTGCCGGCCAGATGTTACTGGGTGGAAGTATGAGGCTAGATTGTATGTTTTGGAATTCTGCTAAGAAGGAAAAATTGATTTGCGTTTAGTTTGAAAGAGCAGAACATTATGAAAAAAGAATGTAATTCAGTTTTTATTTGACCAATTCAAAAAGGAGCACAATTATTTTGGTTGTGAGACTCGGATTCATTATGATGTGCTGGAAAATTTGGCGATAAATATATATTAAAAAAAATGAATTCAACCTCAGAATTCTTACATAAAATGATTGGTTTGAGTTAGTCTAGTGAGAGAAGAGCACATAAATAATAATAAATAATAAATGTGTGTAGCCCGGTGAAATAGTAGACCATTCTCTGGTAAGTTCTACACCGAGTGGTTTAAAGGGGTGCTACATGTGTTTATCAAAAATAACAAATTGTTTGTATGTGATTAAATAAAAAATAAAAAAATAGCACTATTATTTTGATGGTCATTACTTTTGGTTGTCAATAAAACCATTTATTTTAACACTGATTATTTTAACAATCTATTTCTAAATATGAAAGTAAAAATGATGTTATACAAACAAACTGATACGTTTTTAAAAAATAGGAGCGTCTTTGTCCAAGCATTTAAAAATATGCCAATAAAACAAATCATCTTTTTTTTTTTAACTATGAAAATGTGGACAAACATCTTGAACATTAACAGACGACATCTAAGTTCCTCCAAGTAGACTAAAGCGACAAACATCAAGCTAAGAAACAACAACAGCTGTTCCAACACCCCTGATGGGAGAAGCTCAAAACCCAACATCTGTTTATAGAGCGTGGCAAGTACTTTGAACCCGCTGCCCTATACTACACTATAGGAAGTCGAAAAAACTTCACATCAGAAAAGAACAACAAAAGCAATTAGCAACATAAACAATGGAGGCCTATTCAAACGTCGTGAATCACTCGGGGCCATTTGGACCATCACCAGGTCATCCGGCATAATTACGGATTCGACCTTGAGGCCGGCAGTGGGTCCAGTCGCCTCGCAGCCAAAAATCTGTCACAAAGCCGCTCTTCCACTGATGCTAACCTAACTGGTTTCACACAGCATCGCACCATCTGCCCTGCAAAAAAAAATTCTGCCTTTCATGCCCTTCCACACATACATGCAGGCGTGTTGCAGGCAGGCAGGCTCCCGAGGGTGCCCGGCTCCAGCCGGCGCCATCGCCGCCATCTCGGCTCTTTTCTGCCACGGGGCCTCAAAGTCTCTCCGATATGTGTTTGTGTGTGGCGCTGATAGAACACGGTACAGACAGGTTGTTTTATCTGGCGTCGACCCTGGCCGCACTTTGGCTTTGTGCGAGCAGGCAGAAAAAAACTGCAATTTTGAATACAAAGAATGCACAAAATGTTTTATCCAACATTAGAAAGAAAAAAAATCTCCCGTTGACTTTACGATTGGCTTATTCGAATCATTTTTGAAATGCCAGAATCAAAACAAAAAAATGTCGAGCGTCCTATCAGACATCCATCAAGATAAATTTAGTCATCCATTCACCGATTAATGCATCCGTCCATCTTTCTTTCCGTCCGCAAAATCACTGCGAGCAACAGTAGTTTTAATTGGCCAATTATGGAGTCTTGGAAATTGCTTCAAGCGAGTCTCATAAATGATCCACACCGTCCATATGACATAATTATACGAAAAAACGGTTAATAAAATGCATCATAATTATAAAACGCCATTGATGTATGTATGCTGCCAAGTTGACATCGGCTGAGCGTCAGCCAAATGTAAATGCATATTTAACATATGCTGGTCGTCAAGGCAACTGCGGCGATCATATGGAAGGTGTCATCTGATGGAGACATTAAAGTACGACGCAGCTGCTGAGCGAGTCCACGTGCGTTGCGTAGATAAACGCAGCGGAAAATATTCCAATCAGCATATTTTTACCGGAGATGATACCCGGGAAACACGCGGAACTTTTTTTTTTGTACGTCGTTAGCACTTGCAGCTTTCCCCGGTGGGTCGTAATCAGAGAGCTGTAAAGGCGGCTGTTAATATGCCAGAACAAACACACAATAAAGCAGCCGCTTTTACAACGCCGCTCAATAGTGGCGGCCCAGCAACAACTCACAACTGTACTATTGAGTGGTGGGCAGTTGGGGGGGGGGGGGCGGGGGGAATAGATACATATATATGCTGAAGAGCCGAAAGTAAATGCATGCAACTATAAAATGTGTTTTATTACGCATTATGGTCAAATGTAGATATCGGCATTGTTGCTTAATAAGATTGTAAAGGCAGCGGTGGGGTCGGTTATAAAAGACGTGCAGACTAAGGACTATGAAGTCCCTCGGGGTCTTTTAGTTTGGCTGATATGATCCAATTTGGAGCTTTTTATTTTGCGGCCAAACAAATTTTGCTGATGTATTCAAACGATGTGTCACTTTCGGACTCCCGAGGGTGTATTATTCATGGTGGGGGGGGAGAAAAAAAGTGAGGAGTTATTGAACTTCTTTCAAAGCATGGAGCACTTTGCAGTGACTTTGATTTGACTATTTTTTTATGTATTATTTAAATCAAAATTGTATTATTTAAATTATTATTTATTATTTGTATTTATTTATTTATTTATTTATTGCGCTTGTATTCAATTGAGAAAAATTGATGACATCACTGCCCTTGTCACAAAAAGCCAAATCACGCACGGATTTGCATCCGAGGTCTTGTGACATCACACCAAAAATGACTTCAGGGGGGATTTAACTTTGGAGGTTCCATTTTACCTCCGCCGGTGGAGCTTTCGCAGCGTGCACGGCGCCCCCGTGACTACTAAACGTAATGTCGGAGACGGGCGGTATATCCCTTTAAAGGTACGCTAAGTACAAGCCCATCATGACTTGGCGCTTGGGCGGCCTAATAGCCGCCACACAAGTGACAAATAAAGGGGCCCCGGTTGTTTACAAGGTTGCGGATCCACACGGATGAGCGCTTGTATAAAGAATCATGGCCCCGCGCTCGAACTCCCAGTTAAGGAGACTGTCCATTAGCATTGGAGCGAGCGAGCTCTGTTTCAGGCTTAATGAAGTAGAGCGGCGCGGGAAAAAAAGAGGAGGGCTGATGAATGGCGGAGAACGAGTCATAGGAACGTGACAAACTAAGAAAGAGTGAGGGTGATTTGATTTCAATGTCTTAGCACAGCGATGGGGAAACTTCTCAAATGGCACATTAGGCACAAAAAAGCTCCTTTACTGGGAAGTACCGTATTTTCCGCCTTATAAGGCGCACCGGACTATAAGGCGCACCTTCAATGAATGGCCCATTTTAAAACTTTATCCTTATATAAGGCGCACCGGACTATAAGGCGCACCATTAATGCGTCATGTCAGATTTTTAATCCAAATCAAATCATTCTCCATTTTATCTTTTTTATTTCAACTTCAGACGGAACAAATTACTTTATAATCATAAAATAATGATCCATAGTCTTTTTGATTCATGATTCATAGTCTTCAGCGGGCCATTTATGATTGATTTCATGACACAATGCTTTGGGCCAGTTTAAATTTAGGAATTTGGACCATATATAAGGCGCACCGGACTATAAGGCGCACTGTTGGTTTTTGAGAAAATTTTAGGTTTTTAGGTGCGCCTTATAGGGCGGAAAATATGGTATATTAAAAAAAAAATGGTGGACATTTATTCAATTTCTCCGATTGAACCGTCTGAGAAGAATTGTGAAATCGAATCGCATATTCTGCTTTCCTACTAAAACCAAACATTCTCTCTTTCCCTTTTCAAATACTTCCGAAGGCTCATGTTCTGCGCCTGCTGCTAAATGCTAGCCAAAGCCCGGCGTGACTCTCCTCGGCTCAGCGGGAAATGATTAAAGTCACAGTCTGGTCTGCCGGTGGCACTCGGGCGGAACCACTCAGCAGCCGTGCTGGGCCTCTTAAAAAGTCTAAGCTCACACACACGGGGAAAATGTAGTCAGTCACCTGTGCAGGGTCATGCGCCGAAGCGGCGGCGGGGAAGGAGAGGGAGGCGTGCGGGCGGCACGGGTGTTCATTAAAGGCCAGCGGCGCCATTTACAGGGAGAAACAAGGCCGTAAAGGCAATTAATCTGGCCATAAACAAGCCGTCACGCCTGTCCGACCGACCCAGCCGCCAGCGAGCATGACATCCTGGGAGGAAGAGCGAGATGAAACTCTTGTTTCTCCTGGCTCAACTCCTCATTATCTTTCTGCATGGTTCTCGCTGATAAATCCAAAAGATAGCAACACTTTTGCTCTGCCTTTAATCCACAACGTGCTATCTTAAACCCGCAGTGGTAGATGGATGTTGAGTAATAAAGGTTTTGGTGGGCAGGCAGATTTTTTATTCAATGCAAATGAGTTTGCCCCCCCGAAGGAAGAAAATTATTATGACTATATATTATTATTTATTTTATTTATATTTATTTAATTTTTGACTGACACTGACAGCAGAGGAATGACTGAGAGTCATTTTTTTGGTTATGTATATTAAAAAAAAAAAAAAGGATTGATTGAAATTGTTTTTCTCTCCTCTCTAGTGGGATAACTCATTTTCATTTTCCCCTTACAATTTTTTTTTTTTTTAGAGGGAAAAAAATATTATCCAAAGTGATTTAAATCTTTTGTTTCTCCAGTTGACATTTCTATGAAACCCATGCACGTGCTTCATTTCCCACTTGCGCTTTAATTATTCGGTGCCGCACCGATGATTGCAGATAATGAGTCGCATGCCTTCCCCCTATTGCGTAATAACCACAGTGCTGCAATTGCCTGCGCTAAGAAGTAGTCAGCGGGAGTAGTAGCGGGATTATGTGTGTGTGCCATATTGCCCGCGGCGACACTTTAACCAGATGCATCAGTAATGGAGGAGAAGGTGTAACAATGCTGAGGAGACACAATATCATTCCTGAGCTATTGGCTATGAAAGGATGCGTGGAGACAAATCACAAAGACATTCAAGGACAGGTGGAGGGAAGAAAAGAAAAAAGAAAAAAAAAAGTCTATTGTCAGACCGTACAAAAATAGTCAACTCCTCCAGAGGTCAAGAATAGAATATAAAGACAAGGCCAAGGCTCCCACAGCTCCACTTTTCCGTTACATCCAATTATCTTTTGTTAAAAACATTCTTGGCCATTATTTCGGGGAAGCGTGACATTATCGAGCGTCGGGGAACCCTGAAAGTATTAACGTGGTCCCGCTGCGCCTTTTAAACAATAACTCTGCCCTTCAGGGGGAAAAGAAATGCACGTTAATAAAAATATGATCATTTAGCACAAGGCATGAGCAGGCGATGGAGTGGATGAAGGTTAGATTAAAAACATCCTCGCAAGGTAGGAAGAGTTGGAAAGTTTGCCAACTGGCGTTTAAATCGACGGTGAGCTACTTTCTGCGCGCGCTTTGGCCACTAGGGGGCAGTATAGTCCGTTTTTTTTGCAGAGGATAAAGAATATATCCTTATGATTTTTTTTTTATATCGTGGGCCTAAGCATTGCTGTTACGGCTAAAAAAAATGTTGGCGGATACTTTGCAAAGAGCAAAGTTATTAGTTTCTCTGACAAGTGCGTGTTTGCGTAACAAGTTAGCGTGAGCGCCCCCACACATGAGCAATTAATGTCAGGTGGTATCACGCTTGGGTCACGGATAATTCACTTTGCAACGGCGCATCTGTCTCTCGAGCAGAAACCCGTGCTTTAATTAAAGCGTGAGCATTTGGAGCTGAGCCTCCAGAACCTTAAGTGCATGTCATAAAGACAGAAGAGACCGGCCGCTCATGTCCTGACACTTAAGTGATGGATGAGAGGACTAAATCAGCAACGCCCAGCGAGTCGTCTGCTCGGATAAAGTGACAACTCAGACGTACTTTGGTGCGTAAATATGATCGTGAACAGACTTAACAGTAGACGAGAACAGGCTGAAGAAGTCGTGAATGTGGCGGCCATCTTGACTTTCCCATTAAAAGCAATATATGGACATACAGTACGGTGGCGGCCGTGTTAGCGTGGACGTTAGCTTAGCATTGCCGTATCGATCGGTTCGTAAGTATGAATGCTTTTTTAGTTTCAAGTTTCTTTATATTTATTAATAATTCATATGTACTGTACGTGCTCCTTAACTTAAATATATTTAAATAACTTCATATAGAAGTTGCTTCCTGTTAAGAACACCAGGTTGCAGTTTTTTTCTGTTACAATGAGTTAATAGGTGTGCAAGGTTCAATCAACCAAATGCACGATTGCTTTCTTTTTCAATTTCTCCATTGAGCAGTTAAATGTGGAGAGAAATGCTTTCTATGCAGGTGTGTGTGTGCATTTGTGTGTGTGTGTGCTATTCATCAAACAGAGCCCACCTGAAGCTTTGAGTGACAGCTACATGGGTAACTGTCACTAGCTCACAGCTAATGAATATTCACAGTAATCTCGCTGCATTATTTACCGTGCACCCACACACACACCCGACCTGACAAGCATCAGCCCAAAGGGGTGACCTTGACGTAAAAAACGCACTTTAACGACCGTAAATTCCCTTCCCTGTCAATGTTGACCACGTCCAGTTCTCTTCGATTAGGGCTATATCACTTAGGTGTCTCAAAAATAGCTTGCAAGCATGTGTGCATGTATGAATGCATGCATGTGCTTTACAGTAAGGCTCTGGAGAGCAGTCGAAGAGGCAGCAAGTTCCTTCTAACTTCTGAATAAAACATTCCATTTGTAGCCAACAGAGGCGCGCCATAAATCACCTTCCCCGCAACCCGCCGAGCGCGGGGATGAGATGGGGCGTACGTGTTGCAAGCAGAAAGAGATGCAAGCAGGGCTTGTAATAGTGAAAGATGTTTGTTGAGGGAGTGAAATGAACAAGATGGAGAGCGGAAATCAAACGTGGTGAGACGTAGGAATTTTCGGGACTTGCACAAACAGACGTAGCGCTGTTTGGCACATAGCCGCCGGGCTGACAGCTCCGCGCAATGTGTCACAATAGTGGAAGCGATTCAATAAATTTTAAAGAAGTCAAGATGGGCTCAGTTTGATGTGACGTATATATTTACAAACAAATCATTGAGCGGCCGCTTAGCGCATTGCTAATTTGACAAGCTAATACATCTGCTTCTAGAAATCATAGTTAACATCTACATTTTCACTCAAAGTGGACTCAACCGTCGCAGAAGATCCCGTTAGCTATCGCGTAGCTAGCATGAAAGCTAACAAAGCATTCGAAATTTTCACTCAGTGCTTCGTCTTGTCAAACGGTGCAAGCAAAGACACCAAAATATTGGGCATTAGTTCATTTTATTTTGATGTTCTTTGTGAGGTAGGGGCCACTTTTTATTAGCCGTTCTAAAAAGATGTCAATACTCTCAACTACGCGACAGCTAGCAAGGACACGGCGCATTTGAAAAATGGAATTAGCAGTTTCCACAATGAACCTGGGATCTGTCCGTGACACATTTGTGCGCTCGGAAATGCAACATTGGTGTGCAGCTGGTGCAGGGCATCCAGCCCAGTCCTACTTGGTCCAAAACCAGACCTCGGTTTCAGTCCAAATTGTATTGCCAATGGGGCAAAAAGGGCAAAGACATTTTTCAGGAGTTCTTCTAAATAAATATCTGGTGCTTTCCTGGGCTTCAAAGGTCAACGGAAATGAGCGATGGTAGTTTGACGTGTTGTTTGAGTGATAATTCCAGGTCGGACTGCAGCTGATGAATCGCCCACCAAGCACACGTATGGTTTTACGGCAGCAGGTCTCAACGAGACAGTTAAAAGGCCCTCTTGCCGCTTTGAGGCGGAGAGAAGTCGACATATTTATCTATGTTTGAAGTAATGCTGCCTATGCGCAATGACCACGGTGGGAATAAGTGGGACATAAGTCATAAAATGTTCCTGAAAGCAGAACGAGGACAGCGAATCGCAGGAGGGGTCCACGCGCCGCAAAGGAACACAGCAGCGTAGCCCGTTAGCCACAGAATTTAGTGGGCCAAAGTTGCCAGCGGAACTTTTTGCTAGGAGGGGGGAGGTTATTTAAAAGTTGTTTTTTCCGCCGAGGGCGGCACATGGCAACTTTGTTATAGCCCAACATTTGTTTGGCAAACAAAGTCAATCCAAAGTAGGTCAAGACCAAGGTGAGTTTTTATTTGATTTTCGAAATCCATTCGTGCTATTCACACCGGCTAAAGTGTTTCAGCCTCCGCTAATAGCTTGCCCCGCAGATTTACAGCTAGCACATGCGCTTGCATTTAGCCGGCGCGCCGTATATCAACGTGCTCCCAACGAGAACGGGCGCAAAGCGCTGGATAATAAATTCCCGCTCTGGAGTTGGATGCTGGCATGAAACTGAATAAAAGACAGCTCCTTGTCTTTTATATTTGTTTAGTTTTAATGGAGCGCATATTTACGACTTCCACGGTACGCCCCCCCGCGTGGAATTTATAAGTTCACACTTATTCCACTTGCTTAAAAGCTGAGTGAAGGATCTTGTGCCGCATTCTTCTTTTGTCTTATTTACCTGACACTACGTGCCTAGCAGACAAATAGGCAAGTTTAAAGGGGGGGGCGGCTAACAGCTGGTAGCGGCTCACGGTGCAAACAGGCGCATACGTTCGGTGCGAGCGAGCCGGCATTGAAACACAGAGAGGGGGGGAAAAAAAACACACATTACGGGCATGTTGCAGGGGTAATGGACTCGGTAATTGCTTAGCAACAGGCAACCTGTCTAGCGAGGTATCCACTGCAGGTCGGCTTGTGTGTGCGCAAGACACACACACTCGCACAGCCGGGCAACAACATTTATGTTTTCACTTTGCCCATCTCGCCGAGTCTCCCCTGCTGCTTGGGCTGCCCCGCTGATCGCGTTTGTGTCAGATCCATCACAACACCTCTAAGCCTCACCGACAGCTAGTGTGCGGCAACAGACACTCGACGAAGAAGAGGAGGGTGATGATGATGTGCGGGAGAAAAGGAAACGTCGCAGAGTCTTGAATCACCGAAAAATCGAATTGATTCATGATGTGTTTTTCAGATTATGCAAAACTGGCTTTTTATTGCGCGTCGACAAATAATTGCTGCCTAAAGATCAAAGTTATGTTTGAGCAAGGCCTTCGGCGATTCCTGGACAAATCTGCATATTAGCTATACTGACCCAAAGTTTGACTAACCCAAATTTTAAACCTAACCTTTGACACAGTGAGGCTCACTAATATAATTTAGGTATTATCTGGAAACTCAAATCTAAGAATGCTTTGAAAACACACACAAAAAAAAAAAATCAAATGAAAATAAATTATAAATAATAAAAATACATCTTTGTCAACTGATCCAAAAATACCTCCTCCAAGAAGACGCCCACATCAACCATGATCTAATATATACTCTAGTACCCATCCTTCCATTTTCCACATCACACTATTCAGGGTCACGGGCAAGCTGGTGTCAATCCCATCTGATTTAAAGCGAGAGGCGTCGGCAGGCCCTGAAAAGATCACGTGTCAATCATGGAACTGACATATGGAGACGGACAAGCATTGAAATTCACAATCGCACCTTCAGGCGATTTCGATTCTTCGAGGAACCTGAATCATAAACATACCGCATGATCTTAAATAGTAGTAATAGGAATTTTGATAGACAACCTTGTCATCTTCTTGAACTAATAAACACCTTCTCGACAAGTACAAGGCTCGGAATAAGCGGTTTAGCTTCACAGTGTATGAGAAAACATTTTTTTTTTAAATTAGGGCATCATGATGCCAATTATAAAATTGACACCAGTACCACAGCACTAGCTAGCAATAAGCATCAGATAGCTAATCTTAAAAGCATTAAGTGTTTTACAAACCTACAAAACATTGAAAACAAAATTTCTCCGTAAAGAAAAATAAAAAAAATTGAGCCGTGAAGTAGATGCTGTTATCATTGAGTTATCTTTCCACGGCATCTATCAATACAAGCTAGCAAAAGGTTGGCGAGCTCGAGCGGGGCTTTGAAGATCACAAGTCGGCGGCGGCTTGAGAGAAGAACCACAGTGGGAGAATTGCGGTTCCCGCCTATGATCTCAAGAGATCGATCCTGGATGTGCACTTTGGTCGATTTTCAATTTGAAGTTGAAATTGTGACAACACGTCGTGTGGGAAGATTGTCCCTGCAGGGTGGACGGCGTCTTTCAAGTCAAGATGAAGTGAGTCGCGGCAGACTTGACTTTTACGTGCTGCGTTTATCTGGCCCACCCTTAGTAACAACGTGTGTGGCTTCATACGATAAAATAGTTTGAAACTAGAACGGTACTCCGTAAATCGCAAACCCCTGCTAAGGTTGAACTGTTATCAAAAGTGATTTGCGTTAGCGGGTTACTTTCGTGTTTATGGACGGTGATGTTAAAATTTTTATTCTGAGAGAAGGGGTGTGTTTACTTACTCACATTGATAAAAATAAATTCATGAAAGATTTTTTCAATGGTTTTTTTGGGGGGTTAATTTGTCAGTTCAAAGAGAACGACAGAAGGCGATCAGATGAGGAGACGCCATTTGCATCCAATGGAAGAAACCTGATCAACTTGGACTAAAATGGGAAAGGATTTTTTTTTTTACGATGCTGATCCAACAAATAATAATGAAAGCAAAAACTGCTCACCTAGGTGAGTCACCAAAAATGACGCTAAAGTGCATGCTAGTTTTGTACAATTTTTAGATTTTGATTTGGATGGATGGATGGATGGATGGATGGATGGATGGATGGATGGATGAGAGAGAGAGAGGGAGGGAGAGACAGGCATGGCTGGACTTTCAGACATCTTGGCAGCCCGCCGTTTGCCTACTGGCGTGGTGACATATGACACACTGTGGAACGGAACCTCCCCGTGGGAATAATAAAGGACAAGAGGCGAGACGGTGGACCGAGGAGGCAGATAGCGGAGATGTACATCAAAAGAAATGAAGTGGAAAAAGTGGGAGAAAAGCAGATGAAAATGTGAAATCAAAGTACGTGGGGTGTGCAGACGCAAAGAAAAAGTGTGTTTAGTCGAGCTGAAAAGAAGAGGACCACGAAAGTCTTGTGGGAAAAAAAATGAATAATTCAAATCGGGAAAACAAGGGAATCAGCAGAAAAAGAAAGCACCTGCGTACGGTCACGCCCGAATGGCGAGCGCCATTTGCGTCTTTCCAACCCAAAAACCTTCATTTACGACGCCGCGCAGGTTCACGCCCTTGACACTCGGACCCCTTTCCCCCCCCACTCGAGAGAGCCCGTTATTTACCTCCCAAATACCTGACCAATGCGGTATTTTAAAACCGGCTGGGATTTTCGACTCTGAGCTGGACTGAGGCCAAAACCGCTTAAATATACCCCCGCTGCTCCGGCCGGCGTCACCAAATCACGCTAACGCAACACTAATAGCTACAACAGGAGGGCTGGGGCAAATTGGATTTCTCTTGCCGCTATATATTGGTTTCAGTATTGAAAGCTGGCACGGTATAAAATCTACATTTATTTAGACTCAGCTGTATTGATGTCAGCTCGCCAGAACACAGTCAATATTGAGTTTTGGAAATGTTTGCAAGTGCACCAGTGGGTGATTACTGACCCTCTGCGTGGACTGCTTCATCTCTCCATCTATCTTGGCGGCACACAACTTAACCACGCTCCTGCCAGCTCTCCATTTATCCCTCGGAATAAATTCTCTGTTATGGTGTCTCGTAAAACAGACCCGCGCAGGACTCCAATATATACTTGCACATATACTGTGATTAACGCCGGAACAATCAGATAAACCCAAACTGTGTAAAAAAAAAAAAAAGGGGAAAAGTCATTCTCACCTAGATTTAGCGGTAAATCTCTGAAAGGCTTTTTATTATGTTTATAAGCAAACTATTTTCCGGTTGTATAAGCTTCACGCTTCGAAACAACTTTGCAGCGGCGGACATTCTGATATGATTATGTGAGAACACGCATTTCAAATGGATGGGGTTAGCAGGTAGCACATTCTGTTGCTAAAACGATATCAAGAAAAATTGCACATTGACGTAAGATGCCTAAAAAAAAAAAAGAAGACAAATGGAGTTTAGTACTTGAAGGAAACAAGCAGAGGACGCTTTTGAAAAAGGCTCAACTTGTTTGTTAGCTAATGAAGTCATTTCAACAAAGCCTGCCGGGGCCACGGTAGCTGCCCAGACTATTTCCGAGGAGCGTTTGTGTTGCGACGTGACAAGGGTTCCCAAATATGAAATTCTGGCTGACCATTTCAACCGCAAGAAAAGTCGCCAGACTAGCTAAGGTCGTGGCTTTAGCCTAATATACAAACACAAGCTATCGCTAGCAAACACCGATTGTTAGCGCGAAATTAGCTTTGCCTGTAGTAGAAACACTTTGTTGCTCGAGAACTCCGACTTTGAGAAGTAGTTGGAGCTAAGTTTTAGGTCCATTCCAATGATTGATCGGACCAGAACACGACAACTATTTCCTTGAATTTATTCCACGCGTTTAAAATCCAACTAAATAGCGCGCAGCCATGAATGGCTGCTGTGCGTCGTTGGAGACACACGCATGCCATTATGAGAATTGCCTTCTAATGATCTATTTTTGTGGCTCTCTAGTCTCCGCTTTAATGGTAAAGCCTTCAATCAGACTAGGCTGGAGCGATCAATGTTGGCATTGATGGTCACTTCCCACACACATTTACTCTTTCCTTCCCCCATAAAGTGACGATTTCCCTCCTCCCTCTGTCTGCTCTTTGTCTGACGAGCCTTATCTAAAAGTTAATCTCCTTAAAACAACAATCCGCCGCCACCCCTCCTCATCCTTGGTCTTAACGGCCTTCTTCTTTCATTCGTCTCCGCAGGAGGAGACCTCTCCATCTTTCCTCCGGTCTGGCCTGCCAGCTTTCCCTCATTTCTCGCCGCTCGCATGTCCAGCCATCACTCTTTGCAGCCGCAACAACTCCACTTTTGTTTCCCCCCGCGGACGACCTTGATGGATGGCTGTTTTTCGGAGCCGTACGCGCCGTCACATCATTTTCAAGGTCAAGCTAGACAATGCTCGTGTCCATGCAACAGAGCTAGACATCGATTTCCTTAATAGCGGTTATTGGAGAGGATAGTAACGGTAAAATAACGACAGAAGACTTATAAATGCCTTCAATCCAAAAGTGTGAGTGTTTTTCTGTATTTGACACTTTCAGTCAATACAGGGAGGAAATGACATCCAAGCGGAAGGTTTTCCAGAAGAGGAGATGAAGGTAAAGAGTTGCACGGCGAGACGGCAAAGTTGCGTTAGCGCTGATTTAAAGACCAGAGGGAGATGAAAGGGTGAGGCCACCCTGGGCAACACGGTGACAAAATATGGAATGGAAGAACATATAGTTGAGTTACACAAAGTGTGGCTGGAGTTGGCTTCCAGGCAGTTACTTGAAAAGTGTAAGTTCCTCGCGTGTTTATTGGTCTACGAAGAGAAGAGTCACTGCGTAGTAAAGATGGCCGCAATGGCCTTTGTTGTCACTGTCACAAACATTATTGGGGTCTCTTATAGGGATAATTGTATTTCCCTAAATTTAGGCTGCCAGTGACTTTTGTGTCAGAAATGACGAAAAAAAGTTGTTCCTTTCAATGTGATGTAGAATATCACAAAAAGTGTTGTGGCCTCTTTAATAAGCCACACCAGTCACTCTCTGCAGAGGATAAAGAATATCTGCCTTTCAGACTTGACATATTATCTGTGCTGCCTCAATTATTTAAAAATAAATAAATAAATGAAAGTATTATGACGGCCCATCTACAGCATTTTCCGCTTAGTGCTCAATGACGGACAATCCACAAGCGCTACGGCAAGAAGAATGGACCGCGGTTCATATTTGCCAATAAGACAATAGGCGTAGACAAGCTAGCCACCTGGATTGCGCAACAATGACGAGCGGACCAAGCGGCCGACAAAAGACGACGGCAACAATGGCCGCTTAATTGTGAACTCAGCGATAATGGCGGCCCTCGGCCTCTCCCCATTACGACGGCGGGCTCACTGCCAACGCCATCTGCAGCGGCGCTCGCACTCAGCTGCGTCTTACTCAAGCATATTATCCCCGGCGTAATTGCCGCATTACTGAATGTCAATATAACAATAATCAGTTTCAAGGGGCCGAAGACAACGAGGGCAAATCTTGGAATAACATTCGCTCTCGGCTAATTTGCTACACGAGCTGGGACGACGTTTGTATCGCGGACTGTCCGAGTTAATGGGTCGTTATTGGAAAAGTGCGGACAAAACTATCAACTTTGTTGTCGTGGCTGCTGAGGAATCAAGACGGTCCGTTGCTGTGACTCGATACGCCGAGCTTATCTCACTGTAAGGACCGCGAGTGCGTGTGAGAGATAAGACGGAGATCTACACCCTCTCTCGGGACGTTTTACAACCGAGAGAAAGGACGACTGGATTTTGATATTTACCATCTGAATTCAATCGTACACAACAGCCTGGGTGTTTTATCTCGGGCCAAGTGGATCAAGTGGGAAAACATTGTCCAGCCTCATTTCAAGCTCCATTGGGTGTAGCTCGCTATTTAACGGCGGAAACAATGTGCAATTAGCAAGTCTCAACACTTGTAATTGCCCATGTAAAGTTGAGAAATGGGATCTTGATTTCCCAAACCTGAGAACTTTCCATTTACTGCTCACGCGTTAAGTGCTTCCGAGGGGGGGAGCGACGAGTGATGAATGCGTCACTTGTCGACGTCAACACATCATTTTTATTGGTGAGGTGGGCAAAGACAGAAATCACCTGGCACAAAGTGGACGGAAAAAAAAATGGGGTTAAATTTCCCGACATTAAAACAACAGTCGGCGAGTTTGCACTGTCTGAAAGCCAGGAGCAGAACAGCGCAAGCTAACACTTACAGTGAGCGGTCAACTGACAGCTCACTAACTCCGCTAGCACTTAAATCACACTTTTTGGCATCCGTCAGACGGTCTGTCCAACAACGTTTCTTAAATAGTGCCGTTCGAGTCACGCTTTAGTGACCGAGACAAACTAATGGCATGAAGAGTCAGCCAGGCAAACGGTCGGCCGAAACGGAGGAACGCGACTGTCAGGTATTTTAAAGGATGCGGCGTAGGGCCGTACAAACAGACACAGATCTTCCCCTCGGCTCGACAATTTACAGTTGACGCGTCTTTTATGGTCGTGGGGACAAACGAGAAGGAGGCTGCGCAACCTTGAAGTGAAGAGAAGGTTGAGGCGCTGATAAATCTGAAACGCCGCTGCGTTGGCGGGACAGGAAATAACTAACAAAAGCCGCATGGAGGAGAAGCAAACGAGGAGTGGCTCGAAAGAACAGCTCTGACCTTGACACCTCGTGTACTCTTTAAAACTGATAAAAACTCGAGTGCGTTTTAAAGCAGCAAAAAAATGCGGGATTGAATGAGGGAGTCGAACTGAATCAGGGTTGTTAAACTCATTTTTATCGCAGGCCGCATCTTAGACAAAGTTTTTTTCGGAGGGTCATTATGATTTTCAACGCCTTATATTATATTATATTATATTATATTATATTATATTATATTATATTATATTATATTATATTATATTATATTATATTATATTATATTATGTTATATATTATATTATATTATATTATATTATATTATATATTATATTATATTATATTATATTATATTATATTATATATTATATTATATTATATTATATTATATTATATTATATTATATTATATTATATTATATTATATTATATATTATATTATATTATATTATATTATATTATATTATATTATATTATATTATATTATATTATATTATATTATATATTATATTATATTATATTGTATTATATTGTATTATATATTATATTATATTATATTATATTATATTATATTATATTATATTATATTATATTATATTATATTATATTATATTATATTATATTATATTATATTATATTATATTATATTGCAGCAAACTGATGAATAACTAGTTCAGAAATCAGAGACAAGTAAAAACGGTTCAAATATGTTAAAAAGTTGAATGGTAATATAAATTTAAAAGTGAAATTTTAGTATTGACACATGATATCGATGCATAATTCGCGGGCCACATAAAACAATGTTGCGGGCCCGTATCTGGCCCCCAGGCCTTGGGTTTGACACCAATGAACTAAATGGACCCTGGCAGCCAACCAGCACTAAAAATAGTTTTTTGTTGTTGTTGAAAAATGAGGACCTATATTTCTTTCATATTAGTAATATACAAAAAGTTATATTTTTGAAGCAATTCAAATTCTTTTTCAAAGTTTCACTGAGACTTTTACACATGGCAATTGTTAATCATGGCCACCGGTTACAGTTAACAAAGTTATCACGGTGTCTCTAGTTGGTCACCTGGAACTGATATTTCCGTTAAATCGAAATCCAAATTGTATTCAATTTCAGAGTTCCTGTTCCATAATTAACATGTATCATGATTCCTACGCCGCTGCTTGCTTTCCTCTCACATTGCTGCTGGCAGCAGCCAGATAGCTTCCGGGCAAATTTCCAATAAGAGCGCCAGGCGTGACGACGCCTTATATTTGTCGATCTAACATCTCATTCGGGTCTGTAAACGAGACGCTTTTTGCAGCACCTTATCAGGACGGGAGCAAGGCAGCTGAATATAGATGGGAATTGCCCGGGCGTGATTACCACCTCAAAAAGCCGATCGTTATCGGTGCGATGTTAAGTCTATCGGGCGCATTGCAGCTTGCTACAGTTAATGAGGGGCGGTGGGGATTTGTATTCCGCAAATTGGGGTTTGCGGATGTCACCCCGGAGCGAGCTCACGCGGGCTCACCTTGTCGTCAGTGTCATCTCGGAACGGACTTTCGTCAGCTTTGAATCGTAATGCCGAGCGTGCTGGGAATTACAACTGGATTTGAAGTTTGTTTTGGAAACTTGGATGTGGTTATCATTAAAATCAGTTATTCCGAAAAAAAAAAAAAATATTCATGTTTTTATTTTTTGGTCTGATAGCGTGCTAAAAGTAAACATTGCACTCGTTTGACCTCATCTATCGCTATCATCTTCCGTTTTGACATCGTTCGACATAAAAATGGTTCAGTAATCACCATTTGCAATCTCGTTTTCTTATTAAGCCCCCCCCTTCAAAAAAGACACAAAGTGTGGCCTATTTTTTACTCAGTGAAAGGAACTCAGCAAGGAAGAGATCCCCCAGATAAGCGAGAAGAAGATGAGGAGCGGACGGAAATGAAGAGGTACGGCGAGAAAAGAAAACCTGATAAGAGGAAAAAAATATTCCGGAGAAACATCAAAGACACAAAAAGGGTTTCAATGAATTCATCAAGACAACCTGGGAAGTCATTTTAACCTTCCGCTCTACACTAAGATGAAAAAGTCTCATTTTAGAGCGCTCACACACACATACACACACACACAAAAAAAGATCTTCTATCAGTTGATGAAAAAAACATGTTTCCATCTGAAGCTCGGACGGATGGTGTTAATGCTTTTAGCCTGGGAGTCCTGGCACACTTTGGCTAATGTTCTCTTTCAGCACCGCGGCCGATTGGAGAGCTAAGAGGGAGGGCGACTTGAAAAGAGATCCTTCCTTTGTGCCATTCCATCCCATATTTTTTGCCTTCAATCTGCAATCCCTCAAATGGATCCTTCTCAAGACGGAAATCCTGCCGTGTTGTACGTGATTCAGGTATAAATTTATGAAGCTTATATATATATGTATAGTATATAAAAAAAGAAAATAAAAAATATTATATATAAAATATTTATAAATATATGTACACTAGCTTTCAAAAGTTTGGGGTCACAAAATTGTTTGGGTGACCCCAAACTTTTGAACGGTAGTGTAAATATTATAATAAAATATTATGAATTAAATCTTATAAATCATATCTTATATTTGTATAAGATTATATATATTCTATGAATATAAGTATACATATTATATACATAATCTATAAATAATTATCTAAATAAATATATACACTACCGTTCAAAAGTTTGGGGTCACCCAAACAATTTTGTGACCCCAACCTTTTGAACGGTAGTGTATATATCAATAAAGTATGCTAAAAAAAATTTTTTTAACAAAATATGTAGCTAAAAAATTTTCTTTTCTATTTTTTTAAAATTTATTCATATATACAGACACAGTAGAAGTTTTACAAAGTGGTTCCAAAGTTTGTGCCTTGGAGTTCATTCGTTTATCAGCAAGTTGTCTCTTCAACTGTGGCAGCTTGTTTCCCTAAAAGCGTGAAATCTTGCCTCCGCATCAGCATCTTGCAAAGTCGTCAGAGAATGACTTCAACGATCGGCGTGACTGGCAAATTAAAAATGAAGCATAAAACACTCAGGGACTCATTGACAAGCGATAAAAAGTGCGCCCGTGTAATTGAGGCTGCCGTTTTTTGGTGTCCGTTAAGCTCGCCGAACTCGGAATTAAAGAGGGAATTCATTATCTTTACAACAAGTGTGCTTGCTTTATAGGCCGCGATGTCATCTGGAGGAAAAAAAAAAGAGCGTCGCTTTGGAGGTTTTTCTTCCCGACGCCATTCAAATTGAGCAGCAAAGGTAAGCAGCACCAGAACATGTTTGCTCCATTTCAAAGTCCAATTCCGGCACATGATGCACGCTTTCGCCGCAATATTTCATCATCTGGATTGATTGGGAAGCGGCGCGTATTTCAAAAGTCCAAGTGGAATATAAGAGTTGAAAATTTGCCCTCCGGCCGTTATCGGGCACATGTAATTAAATGGCGCCGTTAATGCCGTTTTAATGAGAGCGGGCAGGCGGTGAAGTGTGTGCGTTTGTGCAAACGTGTGTGTGTGTGTGCGCAGGGAAGGATTAAATCAAGATGTCAAATGTACGTCTCGGTCCATATTTACTGCTTTAATAAGAGTTGGCTAAGCAAAGAGAAGAGCTGTGGGGTGCACAGAGCCCATGTCAGCACATATGCAAACACACACACACACACACACATGCGCGTATGCATACCAACACCATCCCGTCCTTGTCAATGTGACCTGTTTTCCATATCAGTCTCTTTAAGAAAGCGGCAAACCTATTGGCTACTTTAAGGCGGTAGCCATATTTATAACCTTTGGGCATGTGTGTGTGTGTGTGTAAGTGCTAACAAGCTGTAGGGGTCATCTTGGAAAGACAAGTGCAAAAAGTGTGTGCGCATCTAATTGTGAATGAGGTAGATAAGAGATGGGGAGATAGCACCGGCTGGGAAAAATGAAGTGTGTGTGTGTGCTGGTGGGCTCGATCTAATTAAATGCCCCTTCAGACATGAACTGCCTGCACATAAAGATCCCCGACAACATGGCTCCTGTTCCTTGAGGTGTAACTTCCACGTGTCTGCCCTGGCGAGCGTACACCTCAGGGAGCGTCCACAAATGTTGGAATTGCACCGAGGGGGTCATCTGACGGGGTAGGGTAGGGGGCTGCTTTGGTTGGGGGTGGGGGGGGTGATGAGATATAAAAGTCAGGCGATAAACGCGCTGAGCACCGCGCTCGCTATAGAATCTCAATCGGGCCGTAACACAAAGTCAGGGGATTTGTTGGAGCAGTTAAACGTGATATACATCCACCGGCCGCTGCTTTTGGTACGTCTGCACAAGTTAATGAGATCCGATACAAGAGCCGTGTCAAAAGTCAACGGAGCCGGACTTCATTGAATCCGAGATGGTGCACAACGATCGGGGTGAAGGGAAAAGTGCAGCTAAAGTAAAAATAAACTTATAAAATATGACACACCCATGCATAACCTCAAAATATATCTTTTTTTTTCTCTTCCTGATGTGCGCATACTCGCTGCCAACAACGAGGCACTCTAAGACAACTTTAATGCACAATTTGAATGATTGAAAAAAAAATGGTCAAGTACCGGAATTTCCGGACTATAACTCGCACCGGAGTATAAGTCGCACCAGCCATAAAATGCCAAAAAAAAAATATATGTATATAAGTCGCTCTTGAGTATAAGTCGCCCTCCCACCCAAACTATGAAAAAAAACGCGACTTATAGTCCGAAAATTACGGTATATAAAATATGACATATCTTGCACATATCTTCCTGATGTGCACCCACAACGAGGCATTAACTATCCACACAACCCAAAATAAAATCTACAAAAACAACTATAGCTTCCATTCCGCACATTGTTTTTAAGCAATTACACAAAACCTTTACATAACCATATCGTTATTAAAAGTCAGGTACTGTAGTAACGGCTACTGCAATGCGTTCTGGGACTTGGCTGGCACAGAACAAACTAGCTTAAATAGAACGAAACAAATATCCTGCACACGCCAATAAAAGTGAATCACACTTTGTCTGCATCTCAAGATAAGAGATCATTGGACCGTGCTAATAAAATCACAACAATGACCAATGTAATTGTTAACACTTAAAAAAATTGAACTGCCTCGTGAAGGTTTACGGCCAAAAAATGGACTGGGGGAGAAGGACTTGCTTGTACTGGCTATAGTTATGTCTCAGATATTGACATTTACTTTATCATCCCGCCGCTGCGTCTCGCATTGAACTTTTCTTCATTAGTGGCCGAACTGCAAAAAAAAAATCTTTGCATTCCGTGTGAGCAGGCTGCCGCTAGTATACACACACATGCAAACACACACACACGCACTTCAGAGCGTCTCATTTACCAGTCTGAAAGCCTTCGTCATCTATGTGGAGATAAATGTCAGTCGGCGACCCTCCGTCCCGCCGGAGCGTGCCGACAGGAAGGGGGTCTGACCTCGGGCTGGCCGCCCCGCGAGGGGTGGGGGTGGGGCTGTGACAGACGGCATGAACGAGAGGGACGAGAGAGTTAGGGAGCCACACAAAAAGATGGAGGAGTCATTTCTCCTTGACATTAAGCGTAGCAGGGCAGGAGTTGTCCGCCTTCCAAAGAGAGACGTCATAGGGCAGAAAGAAGCTCCTACAAATATGTGTGTCGATTTATATTATAAATATTTTTATTGAGGCATGTTGGTAAGAAAGTGGTGAGCATTGAAAAACCAGAAAGATCAACAAGGATGAAGTCAGACTACGAATCGTAGCGCCGCATTCAGGCCTTGATTTGATTTTTTTTCAGCAACTGATACGTCTTTGTCATTTGCTGTATATTGGATTTTGTAAATCTGCCTTTTATTGGTCAGAGACAAAGCGAATCTTGAGACGAAAGGGGCAATATGGATAGTATCGACCTCGATTGCCTCTGACAAGAAGAAAACCGTCAAAACGTACACTATTTCTTTTGCACTGGTTCGGATTAGGTGTCGAGACATTAAATGCTAAATAACACAAACTAAATTGCGTACTGTCAAGAAATTGCCATCATTTCATGTGTAATAAGGTAAATGACAATCTAACATTAGCCAATGTTAGCTAATTTAACAGTAAGTAATTGTATTCAATCGTAATAAAACAAACCTACTTAGCATGTTAGCAAAACTAGCGTGTTAGCTAATTTAACACGTTGCTAGATACAAGATATTATATTCAATCGTTTGATTGAATAAACAAACCTAATTAGCATATTAGGAAAACTAGCGCCAAGCTACTCAACCTGTAACGCGGCGAACGGGTTAAGCGAGTTAACTGCTAGCCAAATGTACGCGCTCATCCGTTGACACCCACGTCACTCACCGTATGTATTTTTGTACGTGACATCACAAGTTTGAAGGCGTTCTGCTTGAACGTTACGTCTATGCTTTTATTTTGGAAGCTGTCACCTTCCCAATAGCGCCGAGAGTGGCAGCATGCATTAAAGATGACATCCGCTCGCTCCTTGGCACTTGCGTCCGCGGAACGCAAACATGCACACGGACACACAAACGGGTTGTTAGACTCCGGCGCTTTGGCTCAACCGGAGGTGTAAAAAGCTGACATGCTAAATGTCTCAAAGAGGTTCCAGGGCGGCAATAAAACACAAAATTCACAGCTCACTCATTCATAATGCAAAGGTGAAAAAGGCCCCGTGTTTGAGCCCTTACGGAAAATACAAAACGGGAAGCCAACTAAATGCATGCTCATGAAAAAAACTGCAAATTGTATTCAATTTGTGATGTCAATTCGAATTTGATTAATTGTTACGTCAAGTCGGAGCATACGGCTGTGTTCTACTGAACACTTATGTGGAATTTGACTTCCTTCCTCCTCAAAAAAGAAGAATGACAGAAGGGATTTGGAAGGCGGCTGATGAAATGTAGCTTCAAACAACACCTCCAAAAAAAACATCACCCGCTGTTCCATAAAAAAAAAAAAACAAACTACAAACCCACTTTCCAACTCTCATTGAAACTGACAGATTACTGAGAAACGAGTTGAGGAGGGAACGAGAAAGAGTGAGGAGGCAGCTCAGGTGAGCAGAAAACACAGCGGCATTGACGGAGATCCACAAAGACTCCATCCCGTGCTGAAACTCAAAGTGACACCCATTTTCCAGTGTGTTTGCCCTCCAAACAAGAAATAATTATGGGAGCTTTAACTCTGCCGAGGCCGGAATGGCATCAAGTGTTGTGTGTTTGCACAGCTCTCGACATCAGAATAGGCTCTTGTGTTCACTTCGCCGTCTGGGATGGAGGAAGCTAAATAAAACACACACACACGAGCGCGCGCACACACGCATTCCGACAGGCTTGCACAGTGCTGCCATCACTGTAACACCTCCCTTAAAAAGCGGAATTTCATTTATAGATCGTGCGTGATTGAGCACTCAAACCAACAAGAGCGAGAGAAAAACAGGAAAAAGTCAAAAAAATGTCCAATAATTTAATAATAATAATTTATTTTATTTTTATTCGGAATAATAATACGTTTTTTTTAAATTATTATTAATAATACAGTGATATGAATAAAGTTCTATCATCATAATACAATTTAAAAGAATATCCAGAAAATGAATTTGCAACAAGTAAAATAATTGTAAATGATAAGTTGTAAATTACCGTATTTTCCGGACTATACGGCGCACCTAAAAAGCTAAAATTTTCTCAAAAGCCGGCTTATAGTCCGGTGCGCCTTATATATGGACCATATTCCTGAATTTAAACTGGCCCGAAGCATTGTGACATGAAATCAATCATGAGTGGCCCGCTGAAGACTATGAATCATGAATCAAAAAGACTATGGATCATTACTTTGTGATTATAAAGTAATTTGTTGCGTCTGAAGTTGGAATAAAAAAGATAAAATGGAGAATGATTTGATTTGGATTAAAAATCTGACATGCATTAATGGTGCGCCTTATAGTCCGGTACGCCTTATATAAGGACAAAGTTTTAAAATGGGCCATTCATTGAAGGTGCGCCTTATAGTGCGGTGCGCCTTATAGTCCGGAAAATACGGTAATAGCCCTCGCATCCTCTTGGCTATGTTCAAAAGTGTAATGGAGTACAATGCCATGACATATTTACACTGACTTGTCGAAGTGAGTCCAGTGAAAGGACATCCAAGTTTAAGTGACATTGTTTTCTTTGTGCGCGACGTTATCCCTCATCGTCACAATAATTAAGATCCCCCCCCCCCAGTCACACACCCACTGCCACCTTATCGTGAGTTAACGAGATAATTACTTCTTTTGTTGGCGCAGACATGACAGCATTGTAATTCACAAGCCGTAATTGCACTGTATCATGGTGAACGTCCGCAAGGTTGCACCACGCGATGTTTCGAGAACAAGCAAACGCGCGAATCGAAAAAACACGTTCGTTAAAGGCTTTGCATTCTGAAAAATAAAGATATTTCATAGGGAAAGTCGATGAGGAGTCGTAAAAGGAGACGATAGAGTTGCGAGATAATTAAAAACTAAGCTCATCATCTTCTTATTATTATTGTTTGGCTCGCTTCCAATAATTCAGAAGAGATACAGTAGCTCTCTTTTGGATGTCAACAAATAGATAAAGGCCTCCCAGAGGAAAATCATTTTGATTCCCCACTGAGCGATGTTTCTAATTTTATGCCCGTCTCGCTCTCTACCCATGATCAGATTGACACAAATGGAAAATGGATGTTGTTTACGCATATTTGCAGTTGGAATTGCGGAGGTTAAAATAGCCTCTGGCTTATTTGTACATTAGCGTATTTAGTACCCGAGGGCATTTACTCAACTGGGGCTTGGTCTATTAAGAGCTAGGTTTGAAATAATTTTTTATGGTAAGCAAAAGTGGAATTCCAAACAAAATAAAATGGCTATTATGGAGAAAGGGAATTGAATGCGCCGGATTGGGTGGAAAAACAAAAAATTCACATTTTTATTCTAAGGGATGTTTTATTTGATTTATCTACAAATATCAGGCCTGGCAAAATAATATATTAAAGAATATAATAATAAAAGAATAAAAAAAGAAAATATAAATGAAATATAAAAAAACAATACGATAATATATGAATAATATAATATATAAAATAATACAATAATAAAATAATAAAAAAGAAAATATAAATGAAAATCAATAAATAAATATAAAAAAACAAGATAAAAGTACTGCAATTTAAAAAAAAAAAAGTTTTAGCCACACTTCCCAAGTTAAATGTGCATGCGTACTAATCATGTGGCAGCTTCTGTCTCTAAGCAGCAGCAACTCGAAGATATTAAATATTCTGAGCACAGTCGCGCTAAAACAACACAGTAATAATGTGCTGACTGGCAGCAGGAGAGAGAAAAAGAATAAAATCACTGCACAATTTAATAATCACTTTGTAATCATGAGCGAGCGCCTGTCGTATTTCTTTTCATGTTCTCAGCAGTCGAGGTATTTCGGGTTCAGGAAATGGCGACGGGCTGGAGAGAACATTGCGAGGTTGATGCTTGATAACATTTTTCAAAAGAAATGTTTGACTGTAAACACACACACAGTATTATGTTCACGAGGATAAGGCAGTGAGTCATCAGTTTGCATTAGCTGCGTATAAACAGCGTTTCCTGTGTACGGTTATTGGCCGGGCGACTTGAACATGCTTCATGATTTATTTGACATCCGATCGGTGTTTTTCATATGAATTCTAAATGATCCACTTGTCTGCTTTATACCTCCTTCAGTTGGGCAAGGCATACATGTCAGAAGGAGCAGCACAATGTCCGTTGAATTGAAGTAAAAAATGGCAAAACTTTTCTTAATCTATTTTATTGTGTAAGTATTGTAGTTTTTTTTTTAATAAAATACAATATCATAAACTTCAATTTGACCTTATAAATAAATTTTTTCAGGGGTAGGGTTGGAACGAATTAAAGTCATTTTCATTCATTTCAATGGGGAAAGATGATTTGAGTGTTTTGAGGTACGACTGTAGTTATGGAACAAATTAAAGTCATATCTAGAGGACGTCTGCACCTAGATTTTAAGTTTCTTTTCTTCAGACAATTTTTCCCGGTAAGGGAAAAAACATTTTTCGCACGAGTGGGGAAACTATTTTAAAGGTTTGCCGACCCGATCTGCAGTTTTTACACGCATCAACCAAGCGATGACAGCTCGTTTAAAAAAAATGAATCATTGTGGACATCCATCCAATACCTTCTTGTAAACATCTTTAAGATGTAAGAAGGGAGCCTTCTGTATTACCTACAGAAAAGCGGTCGGTATAAATACACAAGCCAATACGGGGAAACCTTTCCACCGATGTCCCATTCATTATGCAAATAGAAGCTTCTCTGCAGGCTTCAAAGATTCAATAATCTATGATAGACAAAGCTTCAAAGCCGAGGCCCTTGGCGAAGAACGTTCCCCAACACAAACGGGGTTTTGGCACGCCGTCTTATTGATATGCCCAAACACACGACTAGCCAGGTATTTTCTCATCTCCCTTATGTTCTCCTGTTATGTGCGGAGTGGAAACTCATTATGAGGCTCACACTACGAGAGGACACCACCTCCGCTTTTGGTGCTGGCTCCGATCAAAAAGACATGAGAAAGGCCAGAAGGAGATCAAATGTGACTTTGACAAATCCGCAGGCTCCCGCCGCATACTGAACACTCTTCACACAATCGTGCAGACACGAGCTGGCGCCGGCAATTTGGACCGAGCAAAGTGCTTAATGGTTGACCTTGAAGAATTTGTTGGATTTGAAAGCAAGTTTACTGATTGTGTTTTCTGTCCGTGGTTGAAAACAAGCAACGATATCTTAAACTGAGTTGTCAAGCCAACCGGACCTCAAATAGGGCCGAATGAGAGCTTCTACTTGTAAGACTTGTTTCTTGAGTCCGCCCACAACTATGTGAAACAGTGCCAGAAATGTCGGAATATGTTTTTAATGAGCAAAATGGCCCCCTACAGTATTGTGACTCATAAAAAAAGTAACAAAACAATTCAAAGCTTTTTCACCATGATTTCCTACTTTAATTGAATGGGCCCCCTTCTAATGTGAGTGCCTTCACCACCAGGGGGCAATATAATAAACTCACTTAATGTAAATTTGATGCTACAACACGAGCCCTTCACAATAAAACTGCAGTAATATTGATTGGAAATTTTCCCTACTGAATAACTAATCAAGTTCATCTTATTGATTGGTTGTCGTGATATTGTCTGTCGACATGTGTTGCTCCACTTGTATGACAAAGATGTCAAAAAATACAATTCTTGATTATTTCTTCTTAACACAAATCATCCCGAATCGGAACGTAGCATTTGTCAACCGCGCCGTACTTTCCGCCTCATATTCACAACCCGCTCAAATTAAATCTTACGATTGACTGAGTCCGGCTCGTACGTTGAAGCCTTTTATTTGCAACCTTGCTATCCCCCTCCAAGGACTAACTAGCAATTTGCGTCTCCTTGCAGCCGAATGTCCACATCGCAGGGATGCTGTCGGAGGAGGATTACAATGCCTGTGATCTTGTTAATGGATATTAATAATAGATGACCGGAGAAATGAGGAAGGAGGGTGGGAAGGGCGATGGTGGAGCGAGATGATAGAAAGAGATCAAGTTGGACAGAGGGGGAGGAGGGTTTCCTATCGGCGGAGGTCAGGGTAGAAGCTCTCCTCTGCTCCTTAAGCCACTACTCCGATCTCCTCCTGGGATCTCATTACGGCCAACTGGCTGCCTACGAAAACCAAAGCCCATCTGCCTATGAGCTAAAGAGGGGGGTACAAAGTGGAACGGGAAGAAAATATAACAGAAGCCGCAAAATCATGCCACTTAATCACTGCCTGCATTTCCAACTTTAAAAAAAAAAAAAGGGTCTCATAACTCCAAAGTTGCAGAATTGCATCCTCTGAAGGACCTAAACGCTCTCACTCAACCACTAGCTTAATAGCTGGACAGCTCATATTTCCCGAAGAAGGAATGCTTTGGGTTCTTGAGGTGATCAAGGGATGAAAAGGCTGAGTCGGAAAGATAAACATCAAGACGACAATGAAGCCTGCTGAGGAACGTTCTCACCAACATGTCCGTTTTTTGTTAACACTCTTAAATTCTAATCTACGTTAAAGCTTGAAGTCTGGAATCGCTATTGGTATCTCCGCTTCCGATTACCCGATTTAGAGCACTCTCGATTCGGCCCGTCTGCTCCCCACACGACCAAAAAAATGAGGTTTATGGAAGACACTAAATCGTCCCATTTTTTGGACGGGTGTGTATTTTCCGTATCCACACACACATTAGTCAAGATTTGGCGTGGGTTGGACTGGAGACAGAGTGACACATATACCTTAGAACACTCACAAACGTAATCTCACGGCGACTTTAATGCAGAGCGATCATCACTCCAGAATCCACTCCATGTTCTCCCCCCCCCCCCCCCCTCCCTTTTACAGCTCATCAGCCATCCATCGTTCCCGCCACACGTCCCGGAGTCATCAGCACGCTCTCATCTTTCCTCCGCCACACTGTCCGGCCGTGATGAATCCCCGAGAAATCTTCCCGATGGGTTTTTTTACAAAATCGATGGCTTTTGCTTGAGCGTCACCGAATGGTTTTTACGTCTGTGTGGAAGCCGGCCGTCAAGTTATTGCATTGTAAAATACGAGGTTTTATTAAAAAATAATAATAGTGATAATGGAGCCAGGGGGTGGGGCATGCGCAGAAAAAAATGACAGATTAAACATTAAATACATCTAAGACCTAATGGACTTCCATATTTGTTGAATCGATATCGTTCCTGGCATCGCTAATGTCCAAACGGAGGGTCGCCATTAACGTCTCCCTCGATTTATTTCACAGAGGAACATTGCAAAGATGCGCTCGGAGAGTTTGGTAATTAGTCACATCCTGTTCGAGTCCAGTTATTGAAAGATAAAAATCAAAAGCATCGCAACCTTCCCACATTATGCTGATTTACAACCCGGATTCTATTATGCGTAACGGGCTTAAAACCCTAATAAACACGGATTAAATATCTCCGTCTTTAACGTAAGTGTGTCTCAAATAAAACGCGAAATAAAAATAATAAAAAGCGGCGCGGTTGACGACGTACTCGGATGGCATCCAGTTCATATTTTGCACGAGCAATTACATTTTCTGCCATAACCGATACAAATGTTGCCGCCGCCCAGGAAGCCGGCCGGGATGAGTTTTGACAGTAAATAAGCTAATAGGCAAATGGCACGGCTATTAAATCAATTAAACCCGATCGATGTCGACTCTGGTGCAGAGGTATATAAATTTATTTCAAATGAGTCACCGAGTGACACCAATAAAGCAAGTCATCTGTTAGCATCTGTCTGCTGAAACGAGGGACTGCTGTGTGTGTATGCGCCCATCTCCATGTGTGTGTGGGGTTTTTTTTTTTTGAAAGTATGGATGAAGCCGTCACTTGCCTATGTGAGAGTGCGGGGCTGTGAGAGATGAGAGAATGATCTCCAGCGTGAGGATGCAGGAATGCTTACACTAACACTTTCTCTGCTACAGGAATGTCAAAAAAAACGTCGCATGGCCGGGAGCCGATCAATGTCCGCAACGCAAACACGCCCATGGACGCACAAACCCGTTTGTTGGCTATTTCCCATCTTGCCGAATATTAGCAGAGGAGTAGAAGTGTTATTACTTCCTGGGCAATGGCGCGTTGGGCGCTTCATCGGCAACAAAGCGGCCATCATTACAATCAATGAAACCAACGGACTGCGACTGTCTGGCGGGCCCGTTCAATCTTGGCTAAAGTCGGTGGAGGTAGGCTCCGGTTCAGAGAAAATGGATGAATTTATTTGAACTTGATGTGGTACATGGACCGACTATTCAATATTTTCTTTAAAAAACAACAACAATGGTGTTCATGAAAAAGAAAAAAAAAAAAGCTCAGTTGCCTTACTGAGGCTTTACTAAAAACAGATTCAGAACTGCCTCTAATATTCACCAAAACAGTTCGGCTGGAGTAATTGCGGACTAAATTGTTCCGGAACACCGCTCGGTGTCAGATTGAAAACGCTGCGGTCGTTAGATGCAAAACAAGCTGCTTTATAATCACCGACGGCAACGCTACATCCAACTGTCCCGCCTCTGCAGATCTTTCCCCATTCGCATAAAAGTGTAAAGCGCTCTCCCCCCGGAAACATCCTGTACAATCGGCAATTTGTCATTTTCCACACAAGCGTCCCCTGTCGTAAAACGTCCAAATGTCATAGTGTTGATTTGCCGGGAGCTGACACGCCGTGTCTATTAAAGGCTGCGTTGGTACACACCCCTTGCAGGAGAGCAACGAGTTTGGAGCACTCAACCCCCGCAGGTGGACAAAAAAAAGGGGAGGGGGGTGTTCAAAGTGTCAGCTCTATTGATTTACTATCGGAAGGCCGAGAGCGGGGCATGTTGGACTCATCGCCTCCGTGTAAAGGTAATAGTTTACAGCGGGTCGGAATACACGCGAGAGAAGCGGCTAAGTTGACAAACAAAGCTTTAATTCTTGTTTGGAGATGGAAAGCAAAGGGCAAAAAAAAAAAAACGTGGCTGAGGTTCATGAAATATGCATCAAGCATGTTTGAACCCTGCACACTAGCTCGCCCCCTCCCCCTCCCCCTCCAGACCGGCAGGAATCATAGTCCATAGGTGTCCAACTCAAGGCCCGGGGGCCAGAAAGGGCCCGCCACATCATTTTATGTGGCCCGCAAAGACACATTTTGCAAATTGTCTTCATTTTTTAAAAAGAGGTATTGCCAGCAATTTTTTTTTTATGATCATTCATCTTTTTGAACTGCAGTTTTTACTCGTCTCTGATTTCAAAACTAGTTATTCATCAATTTGTTAAGTAGCCTATATTGTATGTACACTACCGTTCAAAAGTTTGGGGTCACAAAATTGTTTGGGTGACCTCAAACTTTTGAACGGTAGTGTAAATATTATTATAATAAAACATTATGAATTAAATATTATAAATTATATCTTATATTTGTATAAGATTATATATAATCTATGAATATAAGTATACATATATATTATAAGATTTTTTTACACAGAAGGTTATATATATAATCTATAAATAATTATCTAAATAAATATATACACTACCGTTCAAAAGTTTGGGGTCACAAAATTGTTTGGGTGGTGTATATAGAAGACGTTGACAGTCATAATGTAATATAATCAAGAAATGAGTTTAAAAAATGAGTTTCACAACCCTGTTGAGTGGTCACCAACACCGAGTACCGATACCTGTAAAATTTCATTCAGCATAACATTGTGAGCAAAACCTTCATTTATGAGGTGGAATATAGTAGTGTAAGAAAAAAAAAAAAACACCTGCACTACTTCCCTGAAAAGAGCTTTTTTTGTCTGGGTGAATCTGTGTCCCACTTTGAGTATTAAAATAGCCCTGATACACATTTTTCCAGAAGCTATTGTGGATTTCTACTCAAGTCCTACATGTATGTCTGGATGGAATAATAAATATGTTCATGGTTCAATAACTGGGGCATATTTTTTTTGGGGGGGGGGGCATTTTGTGTGTGTGTGTGTCATTTAAGTTTTTTTAAGTTCCAACAACTTTGTAAGTTAAGAAGCCATTTGCAGCTGCGCTAATGAACAGCAAAGTCCTTCAAGCAGAACAAACAAGCTCAAAACAAATGTGTAGACACACACGCAACAGGAGACCGGTCCATCTGTTTGTTAAGGGATTTTTTTTTAGTGGCTACACACAGACACACACACTAGTGAGAATGCAGACATGACATCATATTTTTCTGGCTCCGCTTGCACTAAATGCATGACTGGCGCTGTGCACACAAGGCAGCAAGCACACTGTGTGTGTTTTTGTTTTTGTTCGTTTCAATGTGCGGGCATCTTTTATTTGCATTTGTCTCAGCTTTTCTTGCGACTCTTTATCTTCACCGCCTCTGTCTTTTGTTTGGATGCCATGCCCTGTGAGCACTGTTTAATTTCTACCCCGTCTCCCTCGGGAGGGAGGGAGGGAGGGAGGGGGATGGAGGGGAGGTGTAGACAGGGGAGGACACGGCCAAAGACACTTCATTAATCAATCAACCAGCTTTGAAAATATACCTAATTAAGGGCTAATTAAGGATCTGGGCGGCAAGCCAGCTGGCGCCCCGATCCCCCTATGCCGTCGTGACCCTCGTGCCGCTACAGATGACACTGAAGGTAAACAACCCTCCTCCCTCCCTCCCTCTCTCCTTTATTAGTCGATCCATTGGCCACAGCAGATAAGACTCCCGACACAACGTTTGTCTTTTTCTTACCGGGAAAAGGTCGGTGGTCGTGACGGTGTCGTCGGGACTCTGGCCGCTTCCGTTCTTGTCATGTTCCTGCCAGCTCCCTCGACGAGACACGCTGGCACGCCATGCGCGCTGGATGCTGGAAAGTGGAGAAAGTTTGAGTATTGAGGAAATAAATGATATAATTATGGATGGATGGATGGATGGATGGATGGATGGATGGATGGATGGATGGATGGATGGATACATGGATGGATGGATGGATGGATAGATGGATGGATAGATACATGGATAGATGGATGGATACATGGATAGATGGATAGATGGATAGATAGATATCCATCCATCCATCCAAATTATTTTTATATAGTATATATATATATATATATATATATATATATATATATATATTTTACTCCTTTATGGCTTGTACGGATGATGTCCCTTCCTTGCGTGTCCATTTTTATTAACCTAATCTATTTTCTGCCTGTGGAATGTGTTCAGCCCATCCTGACCTCTCCCCACTCATCAGGCTCCACCACACCTCCGAGAGAGTTCCCCTCACTCTCCACTTTTCTTTCATCCCCCGAGTGGCCCCGACACCGAGGTCCGCCGCGGGGTGTCGCATCAATTACCCGACGGAGAAACACATTCACCTCAGCTGGAGCAGAAAGACAGCTGAAGGAAATGGTACAAATTGAATCAAGAAGCAGAAATCCAAGCTCCCCAAAGCGATACCTTTGCCCTTTCCTTCCCTCCAAGCCCAATTTCTTCACTTTTCCTCTCATGTCCATTCCCTCTTGAGCCGCCGCTTTCCCTGGAAGTCGGTCTCGGCCCTCTGCGCCGCAATCATATTAACTCTACGCAGGAACAATGGCTTTCCCCTTTCTAATCTCTGCTTTCATGGTAGGCAAAGCCGGAGGCCAGAGTCATTTTGCACCGTTCCACCTAGCAAAGCGGCGACGTGGCAACGTGCCCCCCCCTCCTCCTCCGACTAAATCCGCACAGCAGCTGGGAGTCAATGAGCACACCCCGCCGTTTATGTGCAAGGTGAAAGTGACCAAATGGGAAAATAATGATGGGAACGGGCTTCTGGGAATTCGAGGAGACCACATGGGTGAGACTTACACAATAGCTTTGATTTCTAGGTGGGGCTGCTGTTGCCCGCGGCGATGAGGCCTGTTGTCTGCCTCCACCTCGCTCCTCTGGGGGAAGCTGAAGATGAGCAAAAATGGGGAAACACACTAGGGTCAAGGGTCAAGGTTTTATTAGTTATGGATTTTTCATTTAGGTTTCGGGTTTTAAGAGTTTTTTTCTAGGAAAGCTAATTAAAATGAAATTGAATGAAGAGGTTACACATTGGGTCTTTAATCTCAGTTGATTATGAATATGCATCAATAATGTATGTGTAAACTTACCTCTCCACCTTGGGAGTCTTTTGCCCTCCTCCGCTGTGATTGCAATAGCGATGATATCGCTTTACTTCGTCCTGCCCGGAGAAAAGAAAAAAAGATACATGTGTTTAAAAAATAAAATAAAATAAAAAAATCTGACATGACCGAGGAGCCACTGAGTTGAGTTGGCTGTTTATGAAAGGCTTTGGTGCTGATCCAAATGAGAATTTTTCAGCTCTTGGCAAGAGGTCCGCACTCTAATGAGAGCCATTTTAGTTTACCATGTCTCTCAAAGCTGTTTATTGGTCACAAGGCTGTATTTGTCGATCTGTTCACACCAATGTAAATAACGCAGAGTGCAGTTTGGTGGATGATTATGCATAACTGTGTGTGCGTGCACATCTGCAATGGCAACTGTTGAATACAACAACAAAAAGTCCATTTAAAAAAAAAAAAAAGGCATTTAGCTCAAAGCTACATTAATAAAAAAAAACGACGTACTCTCTCTCGCCAGATGTTCAATTAAACATTGGCGTTTGTGATAAATTGCCCAAAAGTTGGCTTTTCTTTTCATCTGAATATGGATTTATCTCATCTAACACCATCCATTACCAATTCAGCGTGCCACTACTACATCTTCATGACAAGATAATGGAATTTTTAATTCCGACGGCTATGTATTTCAAAAGTGAACTATCGTATATTAAAAGTTACATCGGATTGCAGAGTCGCCCGTCTTATTTTGCAGATGCCTTCGTTATTGTCCCGCGGCATCTGCTTGTTTACAACCGGCCGTAAAGCGCGGGGGGTCACCTCAGACGGTGAAGAACACTTCAAAGTTGGGGCTTGAGCGGCTGGTGACGGGAAGTTCAAAATCGATAGCACGGTTGAATGAAATGTCGATACCAACGCCCGCGCTCCCCTGCTGGCCGTGCGCGTCAACAACACAATCGCATTATTAAGTCTAAATAAAAGGCCGGTCGATACGCTGTGCGACGCCGAGAGTCATTTGCTGATGAAAAATTAGCGGAGGTGTTACTAAAAATCATTTGTTGGAGTGCTTCAAATACATGCACGTAATCTTCGGCAACCATGCACGTGAATTAATGGTGACACACGCCACATTCAACACGTGCATCAATCTCCCGGGATTGGACTGGCAGCGTGAAACATCTGCATTGGTCTAATGTCTGCTGAGCTGCAGCTGGATACACGAGGAAGTGAGCGATGAAGAGAAGCCGCGGCGGTCGAGACGCACATTAGCTCGGAATTAGCGTGAATCCATTTCATTTAAAAGGTACATATTACCAAACATTGACTTTTTAATTGCTGGGAAATAAAAAGTTGGGTCTGCGGAACGCCTGCACACCAGTCAATCTTGTAGATATTTTTATCTGCCTTTTGCATCAATCTGTATCAACACCGATCTGCAAGAGGGAGGGCTGCGCCGCTGTGGGAGTAGACAAAGATGACTTTGATTATGGCTGAACAAAGTGGCTTCTTTTATTACATTTAAATGGCGACATGGTCTCAATATGTGAGGATTTTTTTTTTTTACGATACACCAACATTTACGCACTGGTTAAATTTGATCCCAACTCAAAGTTCTTCTCAATTAATCCCTACTAAATAAATGCAATTAAATGAAAGTTGAAAATATCAGAATTCTCTATGATGCAGTTCAAGTGGTGCTATAAAAGCAGTCATGCAAATAGGTAGAAATATTTCAAAAGAGCATGAGGATGGGGGGGGGGGGTCACATATCTAATGCAAGGTAAGGACCAGTAGAAGAAGAAAGAGACATCCGCGAGGCGAGGAGCGCCAGAACATGATCACACGGCGTATCAAAATGCAAAATGGAGCACTTGAGACTATTCCCTCTGCTACGATTTACCGGTAGAGAGAGGCTCTGGCTAACATACGGTGAGGGAGGGGATGGGATGGTTTGAAAGCCTGATCGCGCACACACACACACACACACACACACACACACACACACACACACACACACACAACTACACTCGCTTCTGTCATGGGAAGATTTTTTTTTTCCTTCCGTGATCAAAGCGCAAGCTCCCTCATTGAGACCATCCTTTCACCCCGCCAGGCATGGTAATGGCAGAGAAATGACTACAAACATGGCAAACAGTCAACGGCTGCTACACGAAGCCACGGAAGCGACCTCATTCATAGGCACGACTAATGAAATTGAATACAAGAGTTCAAGTATTCTTTAAGATCCCCAAGAATATAGACTAACATTAAAAGTGAGGAATAGATTCCTAACTCATCAGCAGGGAGGTCGGGAACTTGAGCATGGTACTATTCTTCTTTTTACGGTAAACTGAACATTACCGTATTTTCCGGACTATAAGGCGCACCGGACTATAAGGCGCACCTTCAATGAATGGCCCATTTTAGAACTTTGTCCATATATAAGGCGCACCGGACTATGTATAAGGCGCACCATTAATGCAATCACAATTTAATAACTTGAAATAGTGAAAACAATAACAATATATCAATAATGTTAATATCACACAACACACAAAATAAACATGTAAAGCTTACTTTAATAAGTACAAAACAAAACACTCAGATAGATTGGTAAACTTAAAAAGGTAAAGTTCCATCCATCCATCATTCTCTATTTGGTCCATATATAAGGCGCACTGTCAGCTTTTGAGAAAATTTGAGGTTTTTAGGTGTGCCTTATAGTCCGGAAAATACGGTATATATAGTTGTAATAGGGCGGCCGAAATCAGTCGAGTCGTTCCATTCTTCATGAAAATCGGTGATGGATATTTTCATGATTGGCATTGTTTCACTTTTTAAGCCTTGCTTTTGACTCCAATCTGCCACTGTACGTGTCCTTGATGCAAATAGGGGTCAAACACGATGTCACCGGCTAAGCTATGGCCAAATGGTATTCTGGCTAGCGGGCAAGTGAAATTGAAAATCTGCAAGCCAGAAGTTGCTTTTCATGGCAGCAGACGGTGACTCACGAGCATCTGGAAAGGGAGCAGGTTGAGGCTGATTCAATTTCTCAGGAAAAGGCACAGCCGTCCCGATAATCTATTTGGCTAGTTAGCTGCTAACATTAGCGTCGATGTGAGCAAGTTACATTGCACTTAGAAAACGTACCCCGAGGGTTTCATCAGGTTCGTGAAACTTTTGATTGTCACAAAGAGCCAAGATAATAGATCTTCTGATGTGAAAATATTACTTTTGGTGTGGACAGATCAAGCAATTGCGTAAAACGACCCCCCCCCTACTTGCATCCACAGCATCTGTGTTGCCGGCAGATGTTCTGATTAAGACCGTTGCATGCCGGGATGCTCGGATCAAGAGCCACCTCATGCCGGATGGTGATGGATGACTTCATCATTCCGGCTACAAGTGCTGCTGCGTCAACAATGCCACCTGCACTGTGTATTTCATGCCTAACCCCATTAAGGGAAGAAAAAGAAAAGAAAAAAAAAAGATGGCCGCCGCCCCCTCCCTGCGGTGTGCTGCTTAAACCCGTTGGTTGTAAAAACAGTGCTGTCCCATTGATTATGGGGTAATAGCTGGACAGATGAACGGGTCTCTCGGGGAGGGGGGGGGGACGCCTGAGTGATGAACCTGAATCACTCCTACAGACACCAGCAAGTGGACTGGCCTCTATATCCAATAAACTGCATTTCTATATCCTCACTCATATTTCACACGCCGATTAGCGCTTACAGTGCTTTCTCCGAAGAGGGGGGGGGGGGGGGGTAAGTGTCCTCCACGGAGGTGAACTCTCGAGGAGATAAGCTGCCTCAATTTTGGAGAAATGTCATTTTTGGGCATAATGTGAGGTGGAGTGGAAATGGATTGGAGCAGAACGGAAAAGAAGAAGAAAAAAGTGTTTAAGCAGTGAGCGGTGTCCGTGTGTGCCGATATTGACGTGCGAGTTGGAAAAGCCGTGGTGGAACAGCGTTGGCGATGCTCGCAAAGCTCAATGTGCTCAGCCGCCAATAATGCGCAAGACTACATCACGGGCATGAAATATTCAGCAGCTGGTTGCTAGCAGGTGAACTTTGACGCTTGCAGGGAGAAGATGACTGACTTGTAGAGTATAGTAAAAATGGTCACCTTTTTTTTTTTTTCCCCTCGGAAAATAAGAAAAACTGAACTCAATGATTTTTTTTTTCATTATTTCATTTCAAGGATAACTAAGCGTGTAGCAGATTTTTGCAGCAAAAATATGTTCCTTAAAAAATTTAATATAAAATACAAAAATATATAAATGAATGACAGCTATCCTTTTTTTTCCGATTGGGATACTATAAATAGTTACAAATTGTGCTCCGATGTCAATATTTTGCAATTTTCTTGGGCCAAATTTCCTTCTCAGTTTAATATAGACACTTCTACAATTCCAACCTACTTGAGGAACAGCGTAGTATACCCGACAATATATATAAAAAAATCAGGTGCCTTGAAGGGAAGATCGCTCCCCTCGGCCCAATTTAAAAACAGCGTCGCATTCTCGTAATGTAAAAAGACACAATCTGGCTGAAGACCTTTAATAGGATTAAAGGTGTTGCCATGGCAATTGAATTTAAAAAGAAAAAAAGTGTCTTCGAGCCTATAGAGATAAAAAGCAAATTGAATCCATCCATTTGAACTATAGCGAGGCGAAATCTTCCGCAATTAAAGTTGTATGTTGGCTTGGAGAGAGCCTGATAATGTTGTGCAAATGGCTCCACTCTACTTCTTCTATCTACTGCCGCTTTTTATTCTAATCAATGAGCCTCTGCGTCGTCTGATCAACTTCCTGCTCCCATTAAAAGCCCAGAAAGTGGATTACATCATTGCTTGTGCCACTCAGAGGGAGCGAGAGAGTGGGAGACAGTGTGAGGAGGAAGAGGAGAAGATCCACCCACACAAACATTTTTCTGTTGCATGAATCCAACCCACGCTAAGACTGCTGCTTCAATAGAGAAGAAAAAAAAATCTCACCTGGTTGTTGATGCACAGGGCAAGGTGTCTCCTTTCCCGCGCCACGCCACTCCCGCCTCGCATCCTCGCCTCCTCTCCCGGATGCATGCCTCTGCAAGGACACCGCTCAAGTTAGCGCTTTCCCCGCGCAGATGCAGAGAGGAATCGGCGGCGGTGGCGGAGTCACACCAACCTGTGCGTGGAGTTCCTCAGCATGGCGCTGTCCCTCTCTCTGGCTTTCTCTGGCGAGCGCTTTCCCCTTCTTTCCGCAGCCAGTCACGGATCAAGTGGACACTTTGAGAGGGGAGCAGCCGGAGAGATGACCTGACTTGGATTGGAGGGGGGTGGGTGCTTGGGCTCGGTTGGTGGGGGGTGGGGGGGGGGGGGCAACCATCGCAGCCAATGGGATGCTGAGAGTGTGCGCGCGTTTTTATACAGCGTGTCACCGCATGCATTCGTGTGCACGCTGGAAGCGCATGCTTTGGAAATGCACCAAAAAGGTGCCAGATGCATTTCCCCCCCCTATGAGAAAGACATCAGTGTCAGTAGAGCCAGCAATACATTTATCCAAAAACTCACTAAAAGGAATTAAGAGGACATTCTGCAACAAGTCCCCACTGTAGGAAAAAAAAGTCATGAATCTCAATTGTGAATAGTTAAAACAGTTCTTACAAGTTGACATATGTGCAAATAAAATAAGACATCTGAGATGTTAAGAAAGCAAAACTCCCCTTGTTGTGTTTATATGTACTGCTGCTAAGTAAATTACACATAAAAAAAAATAAAGCTAATGCAAATTATAATGCAAAATCAGATATTTTGCTTGGAATATTTCTGTATTATTGCATCTGACCTTTGGAAAAAAAAATACTGTCCCTTTAAGATTTAGATTTGAGTACCTCTACTTTAAATGTCTCAACTTCAGACGTTTTTCACACAATTATGGCGTAAATGCATTTGACTCGAGACAATTAACCCACCAAGCCCCCATGAGAACTATTGCATTAACTTTTGTCCGTGTGTGTGTGTTCACTCTGTCATTTGAGGTAATTTGGGGACATATTCTTGTGGGCACGGAAAATACTTTGACCTCAACTTTTTTTCCTTGTGTGAGTGTGCAAGAATACCTCAGGGCCTACAAAACAACCAAATAAAAAATACAACCCCCCCAAATCTTCAAAAAACGCTGATAAAGCTTCATTATAGGTTACCTGTAAGGGCCGGGGAAAAATGTGTCAAACATTTCACAGAAAAGTTAAATCGCTCCTTATTTTGCCTTTGTAATCCTTCCAATCCAATTTGTTTTGAGGAATTGCATTCAGAGGGGAAAAAAATATTTGTAAAACTGTCCTAGAATTAATGATCTTTAAAAAAAAAAAAAATCAATCAATCAAATAATCCTTCCACCTCTAACGATTTTATTTTGGTCTGATTCAGCAACACTCACAGCAAAGCCATTCCGTCGCTTTGATGACCTTAAAACGACATTTTTAAAGGCGCGTTCCACTGCAGGAATTTTGGGGACACTCAATCGTCCACAAGAAATTCTTAAGAAGTATCACAAACTAAAAGTTGACTTAAACTTTCCGTGCAAATGTGGCTTTAATGTCCAATACTTAATCTTGAGCGTTACATTAGTGTAGATCACCCCTTAAGGGGAACAATGGATTCCTCCTGTACCCCCATTTGTGATGAGTGCAAGAATAACTCTAAACTCCAGACTGTTAAGCTTTTTTTTCTCCCCTTGGTTTTAATAACTCTTTATTTTATAGGCATTAGTTAATATTCAACAAGTCTGATTCATCCTATTTAAATAAGTAATTTAGCGCTTTCTATAAAACCACTGCAGGGGAAATGTGAAAGTGGCGAATGTGCTGAGTAGCCCGAATCATGCGGCCACTTCCCAAGGCTCTTAATTCAAATAAATAAACAAAATTGGAAGATGGAGAAGTCGGTGCCTTTCTGTTGTTCTAAATCCGCCTGTCTTCTGTGTGTGATAAAAAATAAAAAAACCACCACCCGTGCTCTTTGTCCCAATTAATTGAAACAAAACAAGGGAAAGACGATACCTGTCCACCCTGTCGGAATAACAATCGCCCGTGTGAAGGTTGAAAGCGGCTTCAAGGTACGAACGTGATGTCTACGGGTTCAGAAGGGCGGTAAACACGCTCTCTCTTTCGCTCTCTTCCTCCCATTTCTTATTGTCATCGCATACTTGCGCGGAGTCACGTGACCAAAGTGCCAGAGGAATGCAGACGGCCGAATGAAGGGCATCACTTCAGAACGCTCCTGTGGGCGAGCGATGACAGATGGCTGGAGCAGTGGCCTGGCAGCTGAGAGCAGAGAGGAAAGAACGGGAGAAGACCTCATTTGGAGCCGAGGAGGTGGTGATGGATAAACAAATACATCAGCGGGGCATTAAAATCAATCCTCTTGGCTCAGTGGCAAGACCTGAAGTAGCACATTATAGGCCTAATGAATTACAGCCAACCCCCCAAAGTTGTTTTCTTCAACAAATACGACTCTAAAGTTGTAAAGATATATTTGTATAAATCAGAGGTGCAACGATGAAGCAACAGCAAATCGAGTATTTATTGCCGATGACTCGATTAATCGGTTTCAAATTTGGGGAATTTCAGATTTGTGATCATTTTTGCCGATTGAGCATTTTTTTTGCATTGAAGCCAAATAAGACAGACCGAACAAGTAAATGAGTCATCATAAGTTTGTTATCAATTTCAAATCTGTTTTTTAATAAAGCAATAGGAAGTAAAATGTTTTTTTAATTAGAGTCACCAATCAAAATAATCGACTATTAAAATGTGTTAGTTGCAGCCCTAGTGTAAATAAAATATATCCCATTAAATAACTGCTTAGTTGATTCATTGAAAGAAACAAAAAAGGTCGAAATAAAACAAATTAAAAATACACTACAGCTAAAAAGAGTTGCAGCGAGTTAAGCCACTGACACAAGAAAAGCATTGTTTGATTTCAAAGAAACCACAAAAATATTCTGAAATATAATCCAAACATAGTTTTCTAAAAACATTTCTAAATTTCTGCACGATACCTGCGCTCCAAGCTTGGAGAGATAGCGGTTGCGCAATCCAAACGCAGACATTGGTGACAGTCGAGCCACGTCGCCCTCAGTCAGCTGACTGTGCCGCCGCCTGTTCCTACACCAAAAACACAGTTAGAACTTTTTGCAACAACCTCACATTCTCCCCCTCGTGAGGAATAAACAAAAAAACGACTGCGGTGTTCACAAAGCCGTTTATTCAAAATGATTTACTTGGTTTAACAAAACCGACTCATGATTATTCAAGTGATTTGGAGAAGACTACCGCTGCCGTAGTGCATCAATCATTTTTATACGCGCTAATCATTTCTTTCATTCATGAATGAAATAAGTATCCTAAAAAGGACACATTCATTTTTTTTTTTTTAAGAAAAGAGTGGATAGAAATGCAAAAAAAAACATATATCCCCAAACCAGTGAGGAGCATATCACATAATTACATGTCGACAAAGACTTCAATTAAAAAGCAATGCCCTTTTAAAGCAGCCGCCGTTACTGTTCCGTAGTGCGAATGATTAAAATATCAAGTCCCTCTGGTCCCTTGGAGAGACTCCAGTAATTATATATATATACATACACATATGATAAAAAAAATAATAATGCACTTTTGATTAAATGACTCCACAGGATAAAAAGGTAATTAGGTATCTTGGGTTGCTCGGTTCCTCTCAATTCCGATACTGAATAGTCTTAAAAAATGTCTTCTTAAATAGAAGACCAAAACCAAAATAATTAGGTGTTACATCCAGATATTCAGCTGTGGTGGGGAAACGCCAAAGATGGCAGCACTGGGCAGAGTCACAAGTCCCGCAGTCCTGCCCCCACGGCCCAAAATTGGCAGCTGAGGGGTGGACGATGCGGGTTGTTGCCTCTGTGCGATCCCTCATCAACATCATCATCTGGAAAATAGTGATTACAGCATGAAGATATGTTAGTCAGCATGGAGATACATTAGTCAGACATACAGTGGATGCCGACAAAGATAAACGGATGCGACCTCATTCTCACTCCTGGGAACGCACCGAAAAAATGAGGACAAAAAGTAAAGTTTGGCCCACCAAAACAATCTTTAAAACTCATTTTTAGCATTTGTAAAACTATCTTACGACTAAGCAAATATTTAACAATACCCTTGGACTAGAATATTGCATTGTTAGGCTAATTGTGTTCTTTCTGTTGCTCGGCTAATCTATAAAATAGCCAATGTGTAGGCTTTCTTTGTATGATCATGTCAACGTGATCTTCCACGTATAGTGGATGGTGTACCCAGTGGACGTGCCAGCAGACGAAATAGTCGACTCGGCCCAGTACATCTCAGAAGAGCCACAAAATATGTGTGCCACTTGATTAGACGAGTGGGCTGTTCATTACGCTTCTAAGACGCCTGAGAGGGGGCGGAAAAGCGACGGCGGGTGAAGAGCGGCAGCTACTCACTCCGCATCTGAAGTGGCTTCTTTCTGGAGTTTGCTTCTGGCTGAAGCTGACCGGTTCAAATCTCCTCCTGGAGGGCGAGGAATAGGAACAAAGTGATTAAGTTTTAGAAGGGATAAAACTTTCTCTTACCTCTTAGAAAATCCACCAAGTAAAGCATCACCACCGCCATCAATGCAACTGCAAGAAACAGAAAAGACTGTCAAGGAGGAAAACAAAAATAAAGTTCAATAGGTGCCAAATAGAAAAGGGACTGACTGCAGACGCAGGAACAGAAAAAGACTTGCAGTAAGAGGTATCCTCTATTATCGAGGATGGCTCCAGCTGCCATGGCGATGAGCGCTAATCCCAGGTTCTGGATGGACTGCATGCTATCGGGAGAAACATTTGCGTCAATGAAACACGATAAGCCACAATTCATTAGAAGGGGAATGAGAAGCGGTCGCACAAGCCGTAGGCGGTCCCCAGCTGGTGCTCGGGTACCACGAAAGCCACCATGGGCCACAGGGCGCATGCTAGGAGGGAGTAAGACAAGCCCAGCAGTGACTGGAAGACACAAAGATGGGAGATTATATCATATACAGGAAATGTCCCGCCCAGCGATTTCTCTTCATGGGTTACCATGCCGATCCAGGGAGTCCAGAAGGTGAAGGCCAGCATCATGTGAGAGGCGAGTGTGGCGCACACGGCGCACATCACCCAAATGATGTTCTTTCCCGTCTTGTCCACCAGAAAGCCCAAAACGGGAGACGCCGGCGCTGAGATGATGTAAACGATGCTGAAGGAGTCAGAAGAGCACAGTCAAAAAAAAAAAAAAAAAAAGAAGAGGATGTAAATCAGAAAACGATGCTCTGCCGCCATCAATTTTATCGACTGAGAAGCACCTGTTGACAGCTCTCGCTTGAGCCGGGGAAAAGTCGAACTTCTCGATGAAGAAGACCCTGCGGAGAAAGGTGGACTCAGAACTTTCGCAGCTTCTCTTCCGCCGTCCGTCATTTTGCACGACAACCACGCGACTCGGAGACGTTACGTCGGCCGCTAATTGATTTCTTTCAACTTGCGACCACGTCAATTGATTTGTCTCATCGCCGAGCCTTTTTCTCCCCCTCCGCGGCTTGATAACAACCCAGCATCGTGCCACGAAAACGTATTGCAGTCACGGCCGTTTAACGAGGCTCTCCGTTCTACTCCGAGCGCGCCCTTCGAAACATAATGACGTCTTGTTCAGGAGTAGAATTCGCTTCCTCGTTCACTCAAGGACAATAAATATGTTTTCGGCAGATGCCCGCCATGCTCCCCCCCCCACCCATAAGAAACTATAATTGTAAATTATAAGCATTGTTATAGCGTCGGTAAACTTAATAACAACTCTGATGAGACATAAAATGCTCTCGTTCGAAATTCACGCGCGCATTTCCCGAGACAAGCTCGCGGCTTTCCTATTTGCTAGAGAAGAGTGGAAATAAAAACGACTTGGCGGTAGACACGCTTGACTTGTGGAAGGCCGAATTTTGGATATTTTGAGTCAGCCGTTTTTTGGTAATGCGGTTTGAATTTTTCCATTAATCGGCGCATTCACTTGCTGATAATGGTGATAATAAATAGATGTCAGTTTAACCACTGCAACGCTGTCGACTCAAAACAATTAATTCAGGGACGATAAATACAAATTAAAAACACACACACACACACACAAAAGCGCTTAAGGTGATTCCTGGTGGAGCGAGGGGGCGCTTGCGTAATACTCACTGTCCCAGTCCAATAAAAGGGAAGATGGCCACATAGTAGCTGACACAAATGATGAAGATGATCCACAAGGGTAAGGGGAAGTCTTTCACATCAGTCAGCTGAATTACGTCGCCTGACAATCAAGAGACAAAAACGCATTGAAGCAGAAACTCATTAAAAAAGGCCGGATAATTCAATTACAGCGGTGTATTTCTTTAACGGCGCAATTTAATTAAAGTGAAAGATATTGTAATTAAAAGCAGGCAGTGAAATAACTTCTGGTGGCGTAAAAGTGGCGACACGACAAGACGTAGTCGTCGGAATGCTTTACCGGTTTTGCTTTGCTCTTTCTTGAGGATTTTCTCCGCTCGTTTGTCGAGGAATGCCAGCACCAGAGCGCAGATTAGCGAGAAAATGCAGGTTACGGCGGCTAAGGAGAGAAAATAGGATTAAAATCGGGGATGGGAATTAACGCAAATATTGATGGAAAAGCTGAATTTCATTTGAGAGCTGTTGTTTTAATAGCTAAGGGCTAAACATACAAAAAAAAAAATTTTTTATGTGAAATGTCTTTTAATAAGTCAAACATTTGTTTTTTTAGTGATATGTGATTATAATGGAAGATATTTTCTGTGCCACTTAACTTCATAAAATCCAAAGAACAAACCAACAAAATTGGCAATTATCCCAAGAAAGTCATAATTTCTTTGACACATTGAAGAAGAAAAAAAAAAGGAGAAGTGACACTTCTTCCGACTGACGTCATTCACATAAAGCAGCCACTTGCACTTTTGGTTCTCCTTCTCATCTGTCAGCTGAGATTTTTGCTCGAATGCTCGAGTAACTCTCGGCGCAGCGCGCCCGGATGTCGTTACATTTCACATTTCTACTCTACCTATCATGAGCGAGCAGCCGAGCGTGATGTAACCGGGCGAGCCAACCAGGACAGACACTTTGCTGTAGACCCAGCCCATGATGTTCATGTTCACCGTGCTGCCCTGCGGACCACGAGAGTGAACGTGTTCATACCAAGCTGCTGCTTAATATCATCTGAGCAAAAGTGTCTTCTTTTTTTTTTATTTACCAGGCGAGCCATACTGAGTTGAAGACCAAACACCAAGTTGAGCTCCTTCCCTTTGAACCAGTTGACCGCATACGTGTTCTGGGCCACAGCCAGGGATTCCCCTCCGATTCTATCCACAACAACAAGGCATCAGAGTAAAAAACATTACATCCAATTTGATGGCATCAAAAAAATTAGACATATAAATTGCTTCAGTGTAAGGAAACAAAAAAAGTATATTCAAATAATTCAATTAAACTGCAAAGCACAGTTGTCTGTGAACAGTAAAATGAAATTTTATTTTCCACGTGTTAACCAATATTTTAGTACACATTAAAAATAATTTCCTCACCCAAATACAAAACGTCCAATTTCCATCAACCAAAAGCGATTTACCAAAGCTCCAGTGGAAAATATTAGCTGTAAGAAGAATAAATAAAAAAAAACATTGAAATAAAATTCAATCATTTTTAAAAAAAATAAAAATAACACCACAAACCTACCTGCCCAACACAAACAAAGAGTGAAAAGATAATGGTTCCCAGCCTAATAAAATAAAACATGAAATCACGGTTAGATTATTATCTTTTGATTGATTAACTGAAAATGACTACTTAGAAAATGTTGATATTACCTAACGCCAAAGACTCTGTCGATGAGGAATCCGCCCAAGAAGCAAAGGATGACATTGGGCCACGAGTACCAGGCGTATAGCTGCATGAACTTGGCCGTGTTCAAGTTCAAATCCTTCATAAAAGTGAGATAAAAGTAAACAATAGGTGCTGTGTTACTAATCGATTTGATCAAGTTTATTGCTCGGGACAATTATTAATGAATGAGTGAATCAGTCAATCAATTCAATCGACTTTTTCACCATGAACCGAAGAAGAATCATAAGCATAAACACAACACGTTATCTCAGTTGTTTATTTTTAGTTCTACTTAAAAAACATCTATATTGAGTTGCAAAGGTTAAAGGTCACACGAGTGGGGTCGTTTTGATGAATCTCATCATTGTGTGCTTTCTCCAATGGGGACATTTTAAATCAGAAACGACATTTTTTGTTGAGGAAAAGAACATTTTAAGGACAAACACAAACTTGATTTACTGGAGGAATATGAGAAATTAGCGGTGGTATTGTCATTTTTACAAAACCATATAAAACTATTTACCAGAAGGACTTCAGTCTGAAGAGAAGCAGGGTTATCATAACAGAAGTAGCTTCCTGGAGGAAAAAACACAAGCACACAATTTGAACGTTACACTTAACACTAGATTTGGGTTAAGCTGCCATTATTAAAAAAAAAAAAAAAAAAGTACAGTTTTAAAATGCTCCACGTTGTCGCCTTTTCGTGCTTACCGAATCCGAGGAAACACATAAACACCAGGACAACAACCCGGTGTAAGCCGCGCGCCGGGTCGCAGATAGCGGGTAGCGGTGTGCCAGCACGGCCGCTCTTCTCTCCGCGGGACACGGTGCCCTCATCCCCATCGTCCGCCGCCAGTAAGGCTTCGTCCTCCTCGATGCCCGCCATGATTTGGATTCGCTAGGAAAGTTGATCGGGAAAAAAAAACAAGAAACGGGAGACTCGTCACATGACCTGGCACATGTGGATCACGTGACCTCACGTGATAGTCAGGATCCCGGAAGTAGACAAAGTAACAACAACAATTATTATTATAAAAATGATGATAATGATCATAATAATAATCATAATAATATTAATAGTAATAATAATGCGTATTTGGTTTTAAACTTATACTACTTATTACTTTAAAAAATCATACATGCAATCGGTTAAATTATTACAATTAATTTATAATGTCAATTAAATAAGACGAGCATGAAAAAGATTAGATGCGGGGTATATATGTGTGCACCATATTTTATCAACTGATGGGACAACATGCATGAAACAACCCCTTAAAATTCCATAGACTCAATCAAATTCGTGTAACATTACTTATAAATTAATATTTAAAAACTTTTAAACTAAATAAAACAATGCACAATGAGCGTATCCAGTATTAGTGCAGAGTTTGTGGGCACTGATGAAAAAGGGCAAGGCACTTTGTGGAAATGTTGCACCCTAGCGGCCAATTTGCTTTATGGTCGATTTTAAGAGTGCAGGAAGGAAAGTCACTTTCTTGCGTGTGCACTGTTAACTACAGCAGGTGTTCTCCAAATTTTGGGATCCAGACTTTAATCCAAGGACCCCCCCTCATAATCCTCACAGCTGTTAAACACAACTACCATCTGTAAGTGCCACATAATTTTTTTTGTAAACTGAGTCAGTCCTGCAAGTTCAATTAGTAAGCGGCCACTAACATGGAAGTGTCAGACCTGTTCCCTACCTGTCTTGACTCTTCCCTGACCCCGACCTGTGTCCATGCATGCGGTGCCAGGCAACACTATCCACAGAGTTGATTTAATTCCCATGAACGTCATTTTGAATTTCTAATAACTCACCGCCACGGCTGTCAGAGGATTTAATCGTCGGGTGACAAACGACCTTTCTTCTGGCTCCAGCGACTGCGACTCCGGCCGCGGCGAATAGCTCGTTAATTTCCTGACCAAATATCAGCCTCTGCAGTAAAGCCAATACGTGGTGGGATGGAGGATGATCATAATTCATTATGACATTCATCAAATCTGCATGCAGACATGATTGTAAATCAGGCGAAAGGTAATGTTAATCCCTCTACAAGTCGTTTATAAATGTGCTAAAAAGGTGGAAAGTAAAAAGTCAATCCACTTCTATCTGCCCTCTTTCAGTGCTGATTGCTTGGATTGTTGTTTACATTCAGCTTGATCACAATTTGATATGTGCACTTATCAGTGCTTGAATTTAATGAGTAAGTGTGTGTGACTTTGTTGACAGAACAACAACTCATGCAAAACTTTCTTCTCTTTCATCTGAGGAAATGTGGTCAAAACAAAATAAATGTTTGTCGGCTATAGTCGTCAATGGCAGTGAATGAGTTAACTTCAGATACACTGGTAATTTCTGTAATCCTGCTCCAATGCAACAGAAATATGACAATAAAATACAAGTTATAATTTTCCAGTGTGTGTGTTTGCAAAAGTGCTGACTAAATGTTTTCCTTTGAGTTTACAGAAGGGAAAGTGTCGGTTAAGGAGATTAGAGATCAGGAAGTTGACAACGACTTTGAGAACACTTGACATCGTGCGTCCAGTGACTTGACAAACGTGCGTGGCAGGAATTCAGCGTGGTCATTTTTGCAACGTCATGATCTGCTGCAGTCTTCTGTTGTTTTATTAGTTTCATCTGATGCTAAGTGCTAAAAGCTAACTTCATCTGTGACAGCCACTTTTATTAGTTTAATCTGATGCTAAGTGCTAAAAGCTAACTTCATCTGTGACAGTTCCAGCATTTTTTCATCTACTTAGATACAAAACATTAAACAAATTGACATATTGGACATTTATGTAAGTTTGTGTGTTATTTTGGTGGGCCAACCAGTCTGTTGTTTGTCATTTGCGACAGCTGAGTGGACGTAGCAGTGGGAGAATCTCCCTTGTGGAGGGGCTTGCGTTGGAGCACGGCCATGAGTCTATTCCTGAACATGCTGCACAGGAACACGTAAATAAGCGGGTCCAGGCACACGTTGGTGGCCGACAGCCACAGCGTGGTCTCCTTGGCGATGTAGAGCCCGTTCTTCACACGGCACTTGCTGATGGCGTTGCCGGTTTGCGTCATAGTGTAGGGAACTCGGCTAAAGTGGTAGGGGGCGAAGCAGACGAAGAAGACGGCGACAACCACAAAGACTTTTGCTTTGGTTTTGCGGGTAGCTGCCTGGGAACTGGACTTTGAGGCTCTGTATGACTCGTACACCTTCTTGCTAATGAACGTGTAGCAGAAGATCATCAGGGCCAGCGTTCCCCAGAAGATCACCTAAGGAAACACAGTGAATTCCTTTATCTATCATCTTTGATTGGACCCAATGAACGTAAAATTCATATTTTGCTGCTGTACCTAATCAAACGACTTCAATTCTCCATACCTGAACAAAGTAGATGAATCCTTCATGCCAATCCAGGCCGGCCTGACTCTTCATGGACGTGCACTTGATCCGTCCGTTAGAGTAGCGTGGCGGCTGATCGCTTAAGATCACATTGGGCAGCGCCAAAGACAACATGACCACCCAGACCACGCCACTCAGCGCCTGGCCGACCCACACCCGCTGCAGGACGCCTTTGCCGAAGGGCCGGACTATCTTCAGGTAACGGTCCAGGCTGATGAGGCCCAGCAAGATGATGCTGATGTACATGGTGACGTAGAAGAGAACGGCCGAGTAACGGCAGTGGAAGGCCCGGAGCGGATGCCCGCCCACGCCGGTGTCGCTCATGACCCTCAGGGGGATGGTCAAGGTCATCAACAAGTCAGCTACCACCTGTCGTTTCAATCCATCACTCATTTGTCGATATTAATAATATCACAAAAGAGCCTGATTTAAAATCCACTCACCACATTCTTTAGAAAGACCATGAACGTGGACTTGCTGGGAATGGTGAAGAAAACCCACGCCGCCATGGAATTGAGGAGCAGGGCGAGGATGAAGATGATGCTGTATAGCCATGGGAACAGCACCGAGGTCACGCTGATATCCCGGACACACTTGAAGGAAGCGTTGGCTTGCGAGTCGTTCATCTTGTCTTTCTGGAGAGGACAAAATAAATATAAATAAAATATATTTACACTTACAACAAGCATAAGTATCGATCATGAACCTCATGCTGCTTCACCATATTAAGACAAAACAATTTCCATTACATTATTGTGTCAAATTAAGCTTCCACACAAGGAATAAAAAAACATTTTAGAATACATTACAATTATAAAAGACTTTCTCTGTGGTAAAACCGTAAGCACCAGCTGCCATGGCAACAAACGTACAGAAAAATAAAACTCAAATGGACTTTTATGACTTCACATCAGTACAAATTTGAGTTTTTAAACCGATGAAATTCTTGAGATGATTGCTTCTTACCTTATGTCCTTCACTGCTGTGTGACTGTGAGGCAGGGGAAGAAGAAGAAGAACTTATAAGGCAAGGATGGGTGCAAAAAAACAATATTTCAGAAGAAGGAAGAAGTGAAATATCCTATTCCGCTTTTTCTGCTGTTATCTACAGGAAGTTAGCCGAACAAAGAAACTCCAATCGAACATATATTGCTGTTACTTCAGTCAATTCGCTTGAACTAAATGTGTGTGTGCTGTCTTTGAAGGGACTGAACCATGCCCCCCTTTCCCTATCTAAATCCACCCAATGACTTTGCCAGCCTTCCTGTGAGTGAAAGACACTTTGCTTGCACACTTCCTGTCCCAATTGTTCCCCGAGAGGTTTTGGCTCCCGTGCGTGCCAATCGATAAACAAATACCACGGGCACGTTCTGGGGGACCCTTCTCTCTGGACCTGCTGCACGCTCCTGCCCCCCAACAAAAACCCTAAAAAAAATAAAATAAAATATGTGAGTTTTACGACTTCAAAATGTGTCATATTGGTTCCTTATGCTTGCTTGCCTGCCGTAGTGATGCTTTATAGAATTGTCCTCCCTTTTGCGCCCTTCTATAAATAAAAGGAGCGCTTTGATAGAACATGACAGGCATCATTTCCTGTGTGACTTTGCTTGTTGGATCGGGACCAGGAATAACAGCAGATGGGAAAAGATGGACTAGTTGAAATGCTGGCCTTGAAAAGCGGCCCCCGGGCGATCGTTTAATTAACGGAGGTTTACTATTTGAACCGGTGATAAAGTGTAAGGCGCAGCGGCTTGAGGAAAAAAAATGAAGGAAATAAAAAGACATATTTTGTCATGTCATGACTCTCGTTGTAACTTTTGCTTTTTTAACCACATTTCCCACAAAAGGAACAAAAATGACTCATGTGAAAGTATCTTCTTCCCAAATTGCGTTTCAGCAAAACGTGAGGAAGGAAAACACATTATTAGCGCAATTCTCAAATGTCACATCGGGTTCATACGTAAGCGCGTGGGCCTCGCTGCTTACAACACATGGGAAGAAGAATCTGCCCCGGGATAACCTCCCTTTCCCTAAATATGACATGTTAATAACCCCGCAGTTGATTCACAAATCATACACACATTTAACAATCATTTACCTAACAAACAAACCCACAATATGCGCAAATATGAGAAATACAATTTTTTTTTTACTCCCCTACGTTTTATATTCAACTAGTAGAGCAGCAATAAGACTTCGATTATCGGGGATTCTCAACCGGTAGTCCGCGGCCTTGTAGTGGCCCGTGGCGATATGGCAAGTGGTCCGAAACAATGGAAAATAATTGTAACATTTTTAAAAAATAAAATTGATTTAGTCTTTAGACTTGATTACTTTTCCAGCTACCGTAATTTTCGGACTATAAGTCGCACCGGAGTATAAGTCGCACCAGCCATAAAATGCCCAAAAAAGTGAAAAAAACCCATATATATGTATATAAGTCGCTCCTCAGTATAAGACGCCCCCCCCACCCAAACTATGAAAAAAAACGCGACTTATAGTCTGAAAATTAGGGTAATTTTGTGAATCGTTTACCCACGTGAGCTACATCCTTTCTCATCACTTGCAGTTGATATTTACATCATAATCACATAAAAATGTACAGATGCTTGAATCTTGACACCAAAAACAAGGAGGTGAATTTAGCGGCGCGCCTATGATTGAGAGAATCGACCCTGAGGTTGCCAAGTCTAAATTTATTGTAGTTTTAATCTCCCCTAGTGCATTCTTCTGTACATTACAACTTAGCCTTGAAAAGTGACACATTGACGGTCTTGTTTATGCAATTAAAAGTTGGATAGGTGTTGAAAGGAACAACACAAGTCAAATAAAAGAGCGTGAGGTTTTCTCTACTCCCCCCCCCCCTATTGTAAATCTAAAAGCAATAAATAAATAAATAAAAGATCAAAATGAAAACTATACAGCGCAATAAGCTTTTACAATAGCGTCGTAAAATTTCCGCTGTCAGAGTAGAAATTTTATAATCCGGTTTTATGTCCAATTTGTGTCACTCCCACAAAAAAGGACAAAATGCACCAACCAGGATTTTTATCGGTCTGAATGTCGACTTACGTCATATCAACACTATTTCAGTTCAATTCAATTCACTCAGTACATCTATTTGGTCTAGTAAGATTCAATACATGAAACATATAATAAAATCTTGCTTTTACTTTATAGATGGTACTGACCCAAGTCTGGATCTATTTTTTAAGTTAAATATAAATAAATAAATAAATAAATAAATAAATAAATAAATAAATAAATATGTATTTCTTCCTCCATTTAATAATAATTTGGAGTGGGAAAAAATTTACACTTTAGTATGGTAATGGGTGTTGTACGGTATCTAAAGAAAACATACTCTTTTATGACTACATTTAATAATCATAAAACTATTCAATCTCTAGCCATAACACTATAATCCTACAATTGAATGCTCTGCTATGTAATGCATTCCTTAGCCACGAGAGGGCAGCTGCTACATATCCAGTATTGACAACAGAGTATAAAACAAGCAGAAATAAGCAGCACTTCAACCAAGATGAAGATTAAGTGCCTTTTAAAAATAATTTAGGGACGCAGTTATTCAATCTTATTGAAATAGCCATCAATGTAACATAAAAAAAAACACTTGTGTGTCTTGCGTTTATCCACTAGGTGGCCTCAAATGTACTCAATGCATTTCCATGAAACGCCATATTATTATTACTTCTGTATTGCTTTATTTAGCAAGTTTATTTTCAAATATGCAATACATGCATTTACTTTAGAATGCCTGGTCAATACATTTGAATTCTGGGACGTCAACTTCAATTAGTGACTCAATCAAACTTTATTGATCGCGTTATTCACAGCAAAAGTCAACATATGACCTCTAAAAATATTGAAACAGTTTACAAAAAAATAACATCAACAAGTGTTCTATGAACTACAATTAAAAAATACAATCACATTTTTAATGTTGAATAGTCAGCATAGTGCAAAAAAAAAAAAAAAAAGACTACCTGCAATATATGGATAGGTGTCATAAGAACAATAATCAATTCATAGTTTGATCTTCAGAAGTGTGTACAGTGTATTGGTTAATCATGTCATGGCGCCATTGAGGCAACTTTGACTGATGAATTGACTGAACTAGTTGTAAAGTCTTTAAGAGTCCTTTCTAATTAATTCAATAAATAACCTTGACTAGACTTAACGAGACAGATTTCATCGAGATGGAGGCACAAAGAAGCTGATTACAAATCTAACATCGACATAGGCGTGAAGAAATATTGAAATTCAGGTGCTTCGAGTCCCTTGTCACCTGACAGTCCATCACGTTTCAGGGGGTGGTGCTGCCAGAATCTGATTCCGAGCCCCTCTCGAGCAGCCAGCTGCAGGTACCGGGGGGCAGCCTGAACATTTTGAACAAGGTGGTCCTAAAGGACTTGCAGAGAAAAAAGTAGATGAGCGGGTCCAGGAGTGAGTTGAGCGACGACAGGAAGAGCGTGCTTTCCTTCAGCTGGAAGAAGAAGAGCTTGAGTTGGCAGTGGAAGAGAAGATCCCGCGTCTGGCTCATTGTGTAAGGCACACGGGCGAAATGGAACGGCACGAAGCACACGAAGAACACGGCCAGGACCAGGAAGACGTTGCTGTTCATCTTCCTTTTGGGCTGCTGCTTCTGTTTGGCCGAAGCCCCGCCTCCCCCATTGGGGCTTCGAGTTTTGGTGCGTGAATACGATTTGTACAGCTCTTTGGTGATTAACGTGTAGCACACGATCACAATCAGGAGGTTCCCCCAGAAGATAACCTGACACACGTGATTGACCACCTCGTGCCAGTAAAGCCCAGCCGGACCCTTCAGGTCGCTGCACTTGAAATACTCCGACCGCGGCGTCTCATTGGTCAGGATCACATTGGGAAGGCAGAACCCCAGAAGGACGATCCACACCGCGGCGGAGAGAACCTTCCTGAGGGCCAACCGCTTAGCGTTGGTACCCCTGAACGGTGACAGGGTCTTCCTACAGCGGTCGATGCTGATCAGTCCGAAGAAGAGGATGCTGATGTACATGGTGAGGTAGAAGAGAACCGAGGAAACCCGGCACACGAATATTCTCAGGCCGGTAGAAGCCATATTGGAGTCTGCTAACACCTGCAGCAAGAGAGGAAATTGAGGATCGTCCATATATTCCTGATCATCCAATTAGCAATCCTTCCATGTAGGTGTTTGATGATCTTAAAGCTCAGTAAAGCTATTTGGAGGGGAAATAACTTTTTGAAGTTCAAATGGAACGTGAAAAACCTTTCTGGCGGCCCATTTGATGTTCGAAAGTGCCCCATGAATCTTTTAGATGACAATATTCCCACGTGAAATGTCAGACCGCCGCTTACTACCGTTTCCCTCGCCTCGGTCTATACGCAGTATCGCAGACTGGGTGGCTTATCGTCAAAAACAGATTTTACGACGTGGCGGCCTCGAGTAGCGATGGGAAGAGACACATCTATAAATTAGTAGTGTTGCCATGGGTGCACGTCATAATTCTGGTCCGGTGCATCACAGGTATGACATTTTTGGATCATGAAATATGCCACGGGTCAAAGATTTATTTCTTATAAACGTAAATAACCAGAGAGTGGGATTAAAATCTGTCTGATGTGATACTCGCCAGAAAAAAAAAGTTACCCGTTACCAATCTTAATTACCTTGAAAGGGAACGTGAGGGTCATGACGACGTCGGCGACCACGACGTTCTTGAGGTAGATGACGAAATGGGAGCGCGACGGGATGCGCAGGAACACCCACACCGCCAAGCCGTTGAGCGCCAGTCCGGCAAGGAACAGAATCGAGTAGAGGACTGGGAAAACCACCGTCTTGAGGACATTGTCGCGGGAGCAGCTCAGGTTGCCCAGGGTTGCGTTGGCGTCCATGAGGAAAACCATCTGGAAAATCAATCACCAACCTCAAGTATTGAAACAATAATTGAAGTCATTCACTGAAGCTCACTCCAAGCAAGAGTGCCACTCGGCTGCCTCCAGTCGAATGTGACATGGAGTGTCTTGAGCGCAGACTCTCCCTCTGCCTTCTGCTTTCTCTTTCCTGTTTGACGGAAACGCTGCAGACGATTGAAAAAAGTCGTCCGGAAGAAATGCTTATCTTGCATCCTAACGCGTTACTTAGCTGTCTTTCGTCATTTCTCTGTGGCTTTTTGACGACCTCGATAAGTATGAATGGTCACTTGTTGACATGTGCCTTTTGTTGGCTGGTGACCAGTCAAGGTTCTATTGCCTTGGGATATGACCCCATGTCTTTATATCTGACCTGTGACCCAGAGTGGCTAACCACCCCAAGATATTCTTGGCTAAAAATCGGATCATCTTTCCGAGGAAACGAAAACAAGCTCCTCTATGGGCTGCTTTTGATTTTTACATCACATGATGTTGAAATTTCATGTACCAACAAGTAGGCAGCAATGCTGAAACTTCCTGTCTAGTCTCACACTGAAACCTAAGCATCATTCACTTCCTTTATTCTCCTGCACGCATACCTACGCCAGATACATCCTGGATAGGTGCCCATTTTGTTGAAAATGTTCTATAAACAGACGTTTTATGTCCTTTGAGTCAATGTTAGCTAAGTAAGCTAGTAGCCAAATGATGCTAATAGCATTAACGTTTCTCCCTCAGAATTTCCACATATTTGACACAATATTTTCTGTGAATATTAGCATTTTCACTTTTTGGAACTGCATTAGTACTTTGCATAATCTCCTTTAAACAGTTACGCAATCATTTCTGATGAACATAAATCATTCTGGCTTGCGACCAATCAGCATTTCCAAAGCAAACAAACTCCGTAAACAGGAAGCTGAACGAGCAGGACTGATCTCCCTCAAGAGATTCTAGAAAACTCAACAAGGGTACGATGCCGCTCAAACAAATCCAGAAGCTGCCGCAGCAGCTGTGCGCTGACAAACTGCGACCTCTCACCCGTTAGAAAAAACACGTCGTCACTGTGACAGGTCGGCGTAACCTTTCAGCGGCCAGACGGTGGTCCGTGTTTGTTTGCGAGGGTCTTTTGCGTTCATGCATCTCCACGGTCGAGTCGTAAATGTGGTCCAGTTGAAATACGAGGGTTTTGTTTGGACAGTGTCAAGTTACTGTTGTGTTACCGTTGTCGGCCTGCTACGGACGTCTGTTGCCAATGTGTGTGTGCTTTGAGAGAAATATAAAATTGATTTTGTATTATTGGTAACCTGGGCTACATAGTCTGGGTTTTATTCCCAAATGAAAGTTTTACACAATGACTTTCCGTCCTTAAAGTTTTAAGGTTGAATGTCTGGATATGTTTGATTTTCCGGTCGACCAGCTGGTTTCATTCCGGAAAAATAGCAAGTGCTTTGTTTTCGCCTTGATGATGACTCATCTGGTCTGGATTTTGGATCATTGAACAAGCTACTTGTGCGGATGTTGCGCAAGTCATGCGACGTATTATTACCTCGCCTAAAGACATTTTACCGACATTGCTGACTTCCATCCCCACCACCAAAACAAAGCCACGTTTCCAAAATCAATTCCAAATGGAAACTCCAGTCATGAACATCTGCCCACGCAAGTTCTTTTCATTCCTCAATAGATTTCTCAGCAGAATCTTTTAAAGCAAGATCACACACACACTCACAAATAATAACCGGACAATCCATAACATAGCCAGAGAATACTATCATTTTCCTGCTGTCACCCCCTGCCCTTCCATTTTTCCTCACATACAGTAAAAAACACTTTCAGTGTGTACCTTGCAGCGGTGAGGAATCTCATCGCTCTTTGACTATTTGTCCAATCATCCCTCTGCCCGTGTGCCCGTGATAGCAGGATGTGGAGATGCGGGCCGCCGGCGGACAAAAAGGACAACAGATCCCTTTGAGAGGTTGGCCGGGCCGGGATAGCTCGCATATTTGACACCGTGTCTCTGTGTGCTTAGCGGACGCTTGTGTGTGAGCACGCAAGACATCAGATGTTAACTTCGGCACACAAAGTCGTTCACACTCGCCGGTCACTTTAATAGGTACACCTGTACAATCTAATGAGATCCAATACAGCTGCTATATCATAGTGGATCCCCCCCCCCCCACACACACACACACACAGCACCAGCCATATGGTGACTGTCAAAATAAAATAAAAAAATAAAAGAGTGACACGCACGCACTCATGGCAGACAACGAGGCACACCAATGGACTACCCAAAGGGAAATTGCATTTTTAGGATCGATGCATACCTGGCTAGCAAAATGCCGGCTAACAATTATGGAAAATAATGCGCTCATATTATTTTACAATTGGGGGGGGTTCTTGTGTCACTGAGGTATGTGCTAAGTGCTGCTAAGACAGATGCAATGCAGCAGGTGGTCATGTAATGTATATCAACCTCTTGAAACGTAACCTGTGGAAACCGTTTAGTGGTTTTATTGGGTGCCACGTTTTTTTGTTGATTCTGCTTCCTCATTTATGTTGCAGTTAAATGCCGAGGCAATTATACACAAGCTTCTGTTGCAGTTTAACACTCTTAATGAGATGAGCTGGCCAGTTTAACAGCTTGAACTCTGGTTTGTTGTCATTTGGAGATGCTTTGATGTCTTTAGCATGATGTTGGTTGAGGAACGTACGGTTTACAGTCGTGGGGGGGCTCCGCAGACTCACCTGGTTGTTTTCTGAAGGGGCGCAAAGACCACATCTGCAGACAATCAGAATGGAAAAGCCTTATCCTCAGGCCAGACATGAAAAAGGCAAAGAGTCACGTTTTAATAGATGGATGGATGTTTATATTGCTATTGATATTTTGTCTGTCCCCTGACGAATAATTACGACTATTTTTTTTTTTAATTCAAAATGGTGTCCCTCAGGGTATAGTCTCGTAGTTAAAGTAAGACGGCAGTTGACAAGGCCTGCCTGCAAAATAAATAGCCCTTGGATGTTTGGGATGACCACAGCATGACACAGCTTCCCTGAAGACGACGTGCAAAGATCTTAGTTGTGGCTGAAAGGCCCAAGTGAGGATTGTGCAACTGTGGTGTGAAATTATATCGCCGGCGTAGACACCGAGAAGTGCGCACTCGCTACTCTACTGTATCCTTGCCGGCAAGATGGAACTGCGTGTTGCAAATGTTTTGAAAAGGATCTTCTACTTATACGGCAACCGATCCTCAGGGAATGTGTAGCTGAGTTTAGCATCGAAACTAAAGAACGGAAAAGTACTGTACCGTGTTCAGGCCTCCCTCTAACAAAACCAAAACGCAACACCAGACCAGAAGTGAAAAAGTCACCACAGATGTGATTTTCCAAGGTGGCCAAGGAAACCGTCCTACGCACCTCGTAGCGAGCAAAAACACAACGTGTTTATCTGACTGGAAGCTAGTTGAACTTTCTCTCCAGTGTTTCACTTTAGCAGCTGCGTTCTCACCGCCAGACAAAACACACACTTCCTTTCAGTAGCCACATATCAGCCCAATCTCAAATAATACAATTTCCTTTTAGACACCAAAGTGGAAGGATTAAACTATAAAAAGATTCAAAATTATTATTATGGTCTGAGAGAGTAGAACAGTGGAATAAAGGGCAACATTCCTAATAATTAACCACAAGTAACAACAACAACAACAAATCTCATAGAGATAATTGCTAAAAATCCGCAATGGTCTATCATGTGATTTCATTCACACATTTAATTGTGATTTGAAGGAAAAACTACAAAAAATGAAATGTTAGATTTATTTTCTCCCATACATTAGTAGGTATGACACAATTATATACTGTATTATTACAGATAAGCATAATGTATAACATTACTGTAAATTCTTGTGTACAACACAATCAATCACAAGTCTTTGAAATTTTTTTAGAAATAAATGCATCTGTTAAAAAACTGAATTATGGAATGGTGTATTGTTGTAAAGAATGTTACGTATCCAGTGTCAAACAATTTTCATATTTGTATATTCATAAAAAATAATAGACATTTCACGGTGTGTTCTTTGCACATCTTCTTAATTTGCTGCTAAAGGACGAGCCGCTGACAAAAGTATATGTGCTCTAATTGGATCCATATGTGTGGCCGGCGTTAAAGCCTCAATGGAATCACTTTGGGTTCAAATGTATGAACACTTTCTGCTCCTCGAGAATCCCCCACATGAGTGAGTACCAGCTATGATTTTCCAGACATTCACTCCTAAGTCACAAAAACAAATATCAATCCCACCAGATGTTGTTTTTTTTACTTTTCTTTTCTTAAACCCATTTAAATCCCACTTTCTCCTTAATGTCCTCAATTTAAATCAATGTAAAAAAAAAAATCACAAATAATGTACAGATGGGTCCATTACGTCGTGATAATAACGTCTTTTGAAGCCTGTTCCCTTCTGCCGTGATTCTTAGAGTACACGCACATAAACAGCCTTTAGGTCTGTCCCAAGATGGTTTTTGGCTACACACTTATACGTGCCCGAGTCAAAGGCCGAAAGCTTCTGGACCACGAGCGTGCCTTGAGGGTGAAGCAGTTCACTTCCCAACCGTCTCCCTTGTTGGGCCACCGACAGAACGGAATGATCCGGCAGCTCCCAAGTAATCTCCGGTTTGGGTACGCCAATGGCAGCGCAGTTGAGTTTCACGGGGGTTCCCGCCATTAAACTCAAGGTTGGAGGTGGCATTGCCGTGATGCGTGGAGGGTAGGCAATGATGACAACAGGGACTGTTAGCGCAGCCTCCCCCGCATCATTCCGAGCTCTGCAGATATAGTTCCCTCGGTCATATAAAGTGGTGTCCTGTACAATTAGAGTACCGTTCTTGAGTAAATTGTAGCGCCCCACGACTTGAGGCTGGGTAAGCGTGTGGCCCCCAGGGAGTGTCCAGTAGATCTTGGGTTTCGGACTTCCATCAGATAGACAATGAAGGACGAGAGGCTCGCCGAACATACTGCGGATTATTCCCCTCGGCCTCGTGAGGATGTACGGCTTTTGGCCCACATCCAAAATGACCAGTTTTTCAATGTAGCCCATGATGTTCTTGGCACCGCAACGGTATTTCCCAGCATCCTCAACGCCAGAGTTATAGATGACTAAAGTTCCATCGTTATCTACCCGTCTGTGGGAGTTACGCCCAGCGGTAAGACGGGTTCCATTGGGTAGAATCCAAGAGATATCTGGCTTTGGGTGTCCGTCAGCAGAGCAGTTCAGAACGTTGGTTTTCCCCAAAGGAGAGAGAATCCGTTCATTGAAAGGGTTTTTGAAAACGGGTCTTCGGAGCGTATTGGTCACCTCGAGCTGTACCACTAACACGGACTCTCCGCCATCATTTGTCGCCATGCAAATGAACTCTCCCGTATCAGTCGGACGGACATTACGAATTTCTAAAGTCCCGTTATGATGGACATTAATCCTACCACCAAAGTAGGGCGCCCTCAGAAATATGTTATCTGGCATTATCCAGGTGATAGTCGGTGGAGGATTGCCCTCGGCTTTACAGTCAATGAATTTCTTTGAGTATTTGGTCGAAAAATCTTTTACAACAGTCCTGTTCTGATGGTAACCGTTGATCACAGGTGGGTTCCCACCAATTTCAAGTTTGTAAACTCTTCGGTTTTCACCAGCAGGGTTGCGAGCCACGCAAACATATTCCCCACCATCGACTAGCTTTGCGTTCCGAATATCCAAAGAGCCATTTACGTGCAACAAGTAGCGTTCGTTAGATGCTGCTATGACATCATTGGTGGGTAACATCCACAAGATCCTGGGTTTGGGTTCACCAATGGCTTCGCAGTCAAAGCGAATGTTACCTCCGGGTTTCAATCTGGCAAAGGTCTCGCTGTTTTGCCGTATCTTGGGAGCTGCGGTCACAACGGTGATATGTACGTGCATTTCATCTTTTCCCACTTGGTTTTCAGCGATACAAGTGTAGTCTCCTTCCTCGGACATACCAACCTGGACAAAAACATACAAACCGTTACGATAGATATTTTACAATAATTCACGACGGTGTGCTGTTGTTGACTCACTTGATTAACATAGAGCGTTCCATTGTCAAACAAAGTGAAGCGACGTATTCTCCTTCCTCCGTTTAAGGAATCAGCCTGCAGAGCACTGTTGACAACAGTACCATCGGGAAGTCCCCAGGAGATCTCTGGCTTTGGAGCCCCCGAGGCTTTACAATCAACCTTGAAGTCATTCCCATACAGAACTTTCTTCTTGCCATGAGGCTTGTGGTCTATCTTAGCTGGCTTCATTGACACCTTGACCTTCATAAATTGGACGTCATCACCACTTGTGCTTTTAGCCATACAGAGATAGTCACCTGCGTCTTTATCGATCACAGAATTGACCACCAGAGTACCATTTTCCAGAACCTGGAATCTGCTGCCCATCCTAAGGAGAGGAATCAAGGAAGAAGAAGGGGAAAACTGTTGGGTGATTATCCCATCATTTCCTATTTCACAACATTTAAAAACCAACAGACAACAATCGCATGATTGACAATAAATCTTTATCAATTACCTTGAGCATGCAATCAAAAACATTCTGGAGATTACTGTTATTGGCGATGGAATCTTACCTATGTGATTGTTCTACCATCGCATTAGATGGTAGCCTCCATGTAATCCTGGGTTCAGGTTCTCCAATTGCTGAGCAGTTTAGCTTGAGCTGATCTCCAAAATACAACTCAGTTACTTGCTGGGATATCACTTCTATTTTTGGTGCAGCTTCTCTTCTCTCCACCGTCAAAGTCACCACTCTTCGCTCCGAGCCCGTGGAACTAGTTGCAATACATTCATATTTGCCATTGTCAATTGGAGACAAATTCTTAATAAGAAGTGTTCCATTTTCATACACTGATATCCTGTTGTCCCAGGCAAATCTCTGTGAATTGACCAAAATGCCATCTTGCAACACCCAGTGAATCCTTGGCTCAGGGCTACCTTGACCTGTGCAGGGCAGCCATAGGTTTTGTTTTGAAACAACCTTCACCTGCTGCCGTTTCTCCTCGAGGATACCTGGTGGAGCAGCAACCACATGCAGGCGGACGGTAGCTGTGTCAGCTCCGGCCGGGTTACTAGCAATGCACTTGTAGTGACCTCTGTCAAAAACAGACACCTGTCTAAAGACTAGAGTCCCACCAGCGGTCACTGAAACCCTTCCATTGGGTGTTCTACGGTCTCTTAGTTGAGTCCCGTTTGCCAGAATCCAGGAAATGGCCGGTGTAGGCCGACCGTCTGCCTTACATTGAATCTCCACGGTATTCCCAGCATGAGACTTTATCTCTCTCATTTTCGGCTCGAGTATACGTGAAGGGTAAGCGACCACTGAGAGAGTGACAATAAGTTTATCTGATCCATGATCATTCTCAGCAATACAGATGTACTGTCCACGGTCCTTCGTATTGACGTTTTGTATCGACAATGTGCCGTTGCGTAACAACTCGAACTTGCCCATTTTTCCCTTGATGGTAACTGTGTTTCCTGGATGGGAGAAAGAAAAACCTGAGAAACAGTTCTCTTCAAAAGAGCATACCAACAATGATCAACATCTTAGTACCTGTGCTTGAGGAGAAGCGTTTCCAGGATATCACAGGCACTGGGTCTCCAACTGCGTCACATGGTAAGAAGGCATCCGAGTGGGTCAGAACCGTAAAGCTGGCTGCATTGCCACCAAGTATTTTGGGTTTTCTCATCATGAGCACTGTGGTTGGTTGAGTGCCGGCAACGTTGGGTCTGGTCGTGACAAAGACATTTTTGACATTGTTTCTGTTGTACGTGTAGATGTAGTCGTGTTCTGGTCTATATCGAGTAATGGTTTCAAAGGAAATGTCTTTCTCTGTATTCTCCTTGGTTTGCACTGTCGGTCTGTTTTTTTTTGTAGTTGCTCTGTGACCCTTAAATGTCTGTGTTGCGGTTCTGACGTTATAGGAGACTCGATTTTGAGGAGTTGTGTAAGGTTTCTCCAAGGCAGGCATCGTGTTTGAGTGGACAAAGGGTGTTCTCGTCGTATAGGAACTGCCCCAGTCGACTCGGTTGTAAGCATACGTCAGCTCCTCCGATGTTTCTGTGGTTTTGTCGATTTCCCCTGATGTTGTAAACATTGGAGCTTTTGAGGCACCCTTTTGTCGTAAAGTTGTTTGGATAGTGGTTTCTGTTGTTTTCTTGTCAAAAGTCGGAGTTGTGTTGATTGAATACAATTTGGTATTTTTTTGTTTCTTTGAGGGTCTCCTTCTACGTCCTTGGCGCCCTCTCTTTCCACCGGGTCTCGGTCTGGTTGTAGGAAAATCATCACCGGACCCATATGAAAATTCTCTGTCAGGATTTTTGTCTAGGGGTGGCTTGACTGTAGGCGGGGAGGGAAGAGTTGGTGTTTCAGCAGTGGTCAAAGACTTGGAGTAATAATTTGGGGTCACGGTAGTTACTGGCTGAGCGGTTGGCTTCAGATCTGATATCTCAAAATCTGCAGAGAACAAATCTCCATAATCGTCATCAAACAAAATGACTCTTGTTTCTGTTCTTGTGGTTGGCGATAGAGACTCATCTTCTGTTGGTATGTGTGTAGCGATGGTGGGTTGAGCGGCAGGAGATGTCGTTAAGGTCACCGTTGAAGTCTGAGGTATCGCTAATGTTTCTGCGGTGACTGGATTTCTTTGCCTTCCTTGAATCTTTTTGTTGACAATTTTTGCCCCGAATTGTGTAGTGGGTGTCGATAGTTCCATATCTGTGGTTGAAAACAACAAATAACAGATCAGTTGTTAGGTCAATGTAAAAACTGCACAAATGGTATCAATTAAATTTACCTGTCGTCACTTCAATTGTGTATGGCAACGTTGTATTCCGCTCAGTTGGCTGGATCAGTTTCTTGATAATGGATTGGATGTCAGTTATCCTGTTGGGTTTGATGATGCGTCTGCGACCGTGGAACTTTCTTCTGCGCCCACCTCCTCGACTATTCTTGTGCGGGATGATATGGATGTGC